>NC_135498.1:133133229-133444479 GCF_052857255.1 Amblyomma americanum | reverse complement strand
TAAACACAGTTACGTAAAGAGCGGACACTCAAGCCGTTTCGCGGCCGAGCAAAAAAGGGTCTGACCACTCGCCAGGTGGCCTATGTTCGCTTCCACTCAACTGTAAAGTTTGATAGCTTATCACAAGTCCACCGCGTTGCGTGAAGGCGTTCAATTTCCGAATAGAAGTTGGAGCTGTGCCTCTCATGTGCCGCCGGTTATGCCCACCTCACCGCGTTTTTCAACGCGCCCCCTCGTTCTTCCGGTAAGTTCTTTCCTTTTGCCTGCAAGGTTAATTTTGATGTTTCTTGAGCTAAGAACATTGTACCAAGTCGTTTGTTATGCTGCGTGTACGTATTTTGCACGTGCGGTATATAATATGAGGCGTGAGCCATCCGTTTGTCGTGTTTTCCGGAAGAGCATGTGCATTACTTCGAAAGCGTAATTTTCCAAAAGTCACTTGCAACTCGTTCGGTTTAAAACAGACTTTATCGCTGGCTCACCCGTATCGTGACGCAAGCCTTTTATATGGTTTACATGGCGTGAGTCGAACAGTGTAATGCGCATTTGAAATCGACCACGTGAAAATATCTTTGTCCCACGGGAAGCGGCCTGTTTTGATCGTGATCGGTCAGATCCTAATCGGGCCCAAATATGCCCCGATCGCGCTTAAGCCGCGTTTAGGAATAGCTGGCTGCCATCGGAGTATCGGAGTGAAGCGGCCCGATTGCGTTTGAGCCGCGATCAGGAGTACTTGACTGCTTTCGGAGCGTCGGAATCGAGCTGCCCGATTGCGTTCTAAACCTACTATGTGCATTTTAGGTGTCAGAGTGCTAGGAAACGAACAGCAAAAGAGAGAAGACTAATATATAAACAAAAAAGGTTATTTTAGACTGCAGTACAACAAACGCTAATACGTTTTACTCAGGCATAATTTCTCACACCTGCGTCAATTCCGCCGACATGTGTTTCAGAGAATTTTAGGTGAACGGCATTGATAGGCACCGTTTTTAGCCATAATACCAAAATAAAATACTTTTTTCTGGAAAATGTAATATACAAGGACTCTTTTCTGCCAACTTTGCAAATATTGTCGGGTGTTTCGGACCTACTTAGTAACATCAGTTGCGTTATGGCTGTTCTTACTCCCGATCTTTCGACCGCTATCTCAGCGAACATTTTCCATCGCGATTGAAAGTAGAATTACGGTCGAGGACTTGATCACAACCGAAAGTGCCCACGTGCAGGGGTATAAGAAAATCGTTGCGGTTACTACGATCTACGAAATCTTTACCACAGCGTGCGGTCACTGTAAAATGAAAGTTTATCACTGGTCCACACCGCATATAGGTGCGGTCTGGAAGAAAACCATAGAGACAACCATTGACAAGTCACTGCTTTATAGACAAAAATCAGTTTACGTCAAATCGCTTCCGCAAGAGATTGAAGCTAGTTATGCAGAATTTTTAACGAACGTTATGATAACATGCTTGCCTGCAAGCAGATTATAAATAACTGTCATCAGCGAGTTTATTTTCCTTTTCTATCTTTTTTTGTTGCGATATATTTCTCTTTCCCGTTTGATGACTGCAACAATCTATACAGTCTGTACACAAGCCCACACTAATATTCCACGGAGCGGATTAAATTACGGAAGCTACTGCTGCGTTTCATGGCGTGGGAACAACGGGCAAATCCAATGGAAGCCAGGGACGAAGCTCTTATGAATTCCTTGTGACAGCAGGCGATTGACGCCTGTTCTGTGTACTTTAAAAAAATGTAAAACAGTGCTGCCAATCTCTTGTTAGAACTGGCTACTATGCGCATGTTTTTTTAGTCAGCCAGTGAAGCGAATAATAACAGGTTATACTGCGCCATAACTGTTTTAGGTCGAGGGCTTGGATCGAGTGTGGTAACAGGGGTGACCTGTTAGAAAAGTCGCCGGCCCAGCCGTATATGCCACGTACTGCATCTGCGGGGACCATTTGACCGCAGATGACTTCATGTACCCCGGGGTGACTTCGCTGACAAAGACAGATATTCCTACTGTTCAGCCTATAGGATACTCGGATTGTCAGCTCACTGAAGGTAATTTTCAGTGTGCGCTTGTCGTGTATTTAAACGCTTGACATATCGTCCAGCCAATCAAGCTTTGAATTGTCTTTTTCTAGCTATGATGTATAATTACTACAGGACCCACTCTGTGTAATCCGAGCGATTTCAACGTACATTTCTCAATAAAACATATAGAATTCGCCTTTTCTGGAATGTTCGTTTCATCAAGAGAAACTTAGACAGCATTTGCTTCAAGAAATCAGTGAAGGCAGACAGCTGGACAAATTTAAAGCCTGATGTCTCATTATTTCTCATCGCTGTCAATAGTACACAGGGTTCGCTTACATATATCTGTCGCTAAGTTCATTATTGCGCTGATCATTCATTACATCTTTCCTTCCCTTTGCTAGGTTCGATAATTAGTAAAGATATGGACTTAATTCTTTACATGTAGGACAATGTTTTAGAAAGTTGTATTTTTTTATTGTTCTCCAAGGAAACTGCAGCCTTTTTCGAGGAGACGATTTACGCTGTTTGCCATTTGTTCATAATTGTCTTCTTTTAGAACAAGAGCGTGCAGCATAAATGTGGATTTTTTTCGTGGTGTCTACACCTTGACCAAAAAATCGCAATAACGCCTTTTTACGAACAGTGCAAGCTTACTATTGTGTTACCATTATGTGTTACCATGAATATGTTGTGCTTGTATTTCTGAACAGCCAATGAACCTATTGCTCAAAGCTGATGATTTGTACGAATCGAGCGCACTCTACGTGCCTTTTTAACCCCTTAATTGCGTCTAGCTTTTCACAGCTGCAGTTGTGTTGTTCGCATGGGGGATGTTTTCGATGACAAACATGCAGAGCAAATGTGCAATATTTTTTTTATGGTGCCACCCGGTTTACCATAAGTTCTTTTTTGTTTCTTTTTGTATAATGTTGTATTTTATAAAATGTGTGTGATCCAGTATTTTTTCCTGAACAGTTCAAATTGTAAACAAGAAAAAAAAACTATGTGAAACCACACCCTTCTCTGTCTGCAACTGAAAGAGGCGGCTCAGTGATGGTACAAAATTAAAGTAAGAACAGCTCTGATTGCACTACTCCAACCTGCATGAACTAATTCAACATGCGTAGGTTCTTCGAGAAGCTTGGCGGTATTTCCAGTAAAACTCTCCGTACCTCTGCGATCCGAGAGTTTATTACGGCTATATGTAAGGCATGCTTAGAAATGAAATATTGAAGCACATGTCTTCCACTTAGACGATGTAGCTGTATATTTCAATAGCAAAAACAAAAGATAAATAAGCACTGCCTAAAATCTCGGATGACGAAATTAGCGTTCCGACCACCCGCTCGGGGCGCTGGCGGCAGTGTAGTAGCTCAGCCGCAGGGCCCTACGGGAGTGTCCGCTCTTTACGTAAGTATGTATCTCTATGAGCGCCTCCTGCTCGTCTCGTTCGGGCGCAGTGGGGCCCTGCGGGGACGCAGGAATCACGCGGTGAGCGGCGAACAACGCAGCGCACATCCAAGGCACGTTCACCGCGAAGATTGCGGCTAGCTGCCCGTTCGTTCGACGCGGAAGCTCTGCTGGCGTCCGTGGCATCGGGTTTGTCGAGAACGATGTGCCAACGAACTACGACTGCAACTTGAGTCCTGCACGTTCCGGCAAGGCGCCTGGCAGCGCTTCTGACCTTCTGCATATAGGGTAATTAACCTATAACGCCATCGCGTCATACCCTCAAAGCGGAACTTGAGTGTCCCCTCCAAATTTTTAACCTCTAGTTTAATGCTCTTTCTGTCTCCATCCTCTTTCCGGCATACTTAATGTTTAGTTTCCTATTTCCTTTCCGGCATTGCAAGTCAACGCTCTTTCTTTATAAGTATTTAAATACGTCAGCTGCCCACCTGTTATCGTCCATTTCCTCAGTCGTTCTTCACATAGAATTTTACTCTAGGCTTCCCGTGCTTCGAACAATGCCCAGCCCATATTCCTCCGTACACTGTCGTTGCTCAACGACCTTTCCGCCTAATCTGTACGACAGATTATAACCTAGATTGCTTCCTTGTTCTCTTCTTTCCATATTTACCATATAAAGCATGCACAGCAGCGGTGATAGAGGACAACCTTGTCTTAATCCCTTGCGTACATCGACAGTTGTACGTTTTAACCATTCTTATATATTTGAACTTCATTTTCAGGGTATATTTTCTATAGACCATAATTTACCTTATGACCTATACCTTCATCTTTTACGGTGTTCCGCAGAGTTCCGTGTTCACGTTGTCGTATGCACCGCTTATGTCGAGGAAGGCTAAAAGCAGAGGTCTGTTTTCCGCCTTACCTATCTCTATGCATTGAGTAAGCACTAGCAGGCCATCATCTAAGCACCTACGCCTTCTGAACCCGTTCCGAAGTTCTCCGAGTATCGTATTACTTTCTACACATGACTGAATTTTTAATTTCACACCCTGCTTTGCCAGCATGTATATGTTAGCGTAATTGGTCGGAAGGAGTTTTCGCTCATCTCCTTTTCCTTTATAAGTCACATGCATTTTACTGTCTCCAGCTCTGCGCAATTTGTTTACTTGTTACGACTGTATCCAATACTTTTATCAGCGTTTCCTTACATCTTGGGAAAATTTCATTAATAAGCTTGATTGGAATTTCGTCTATCCCTCACAGTAATCATTTAGGAGTATTTCCTTCCGTTTTTTTTAGTTAAGACTTACCAGTCTTAACTGAAAGATTACGCTATCGTCGTTTCTGGATAAACATGCCTACCCCTCCTCCCATCTGCGTTGTTGTTCTGCTGCTCCTTTCCCAGACGTAGCATCAGTAAACGTTGGATCTGTTCGATTCCTGAGATATGTCTCGCACAGCGCGTACACACCTACTTCTTCGTCTTTAACTGCTGTTCTATTTCTAACCGTTTTGCTCTTTTTCTATGCTTATGTAACTCATCCTGGTGTTAATTTTTTAGTAGTTTTCCTCCTGGACCTTCCAGTGGCTATTTTCTTGGGCTCAGCTCAAGTTATTACACTCACCGTTATTACAAGGGCCAGCCTACCTCTGCTTCTACCCTTCCGTTAAAATAAATGCCATCTCGTGTAAAGCATCTGCCAAAGCCTGCTCTATGCAGTTTCATGTTTATGTCTGCCACTTCAAAACCTTTCTCCTTGCTTAACTTCCTTATCTCTCGATTAACACTCACCCAGTCCTTGGAAACCTCTCCGTCCTGTCATTGCACCTCCGGCACTGTGCACACCACGATCTGCATTTGCTGTGCTATTGCCTTTATATCATCAACTCCCTCAGTTAATCTTTCCACTACTTGTGCAGCGTCACCATCCAGGACATCATTTAGCCCTGCCGCTGCAACTACCGAATTGCGCCGTGCAACTCCCTAAGCTTCTCGGCTTATGGTACAGAGTCAGCACCGTCTACTATGTGGCGGAAAAATGAATAATGAATTCATAAATAAAAAATTGTGAAGAAGATGATGACCCAGACAAAGCAGATGACTCGTGAAAACGAAGAAGATGGCCCTGCGCGTCAGCCTTATTGCTATCGCCACGTGTGCCTGTGCCCGACCTGGTTGCCCTCGGATTGTTCTCGCCGCTGCTCCCTTCCTCCCAGCTCTTTTAAATAAACCCCGCCTTACAGTTGGTGGAGGAGCCTGTTAACAGCCCTGGAATTGCGCAACCGTACTCTCCCGCCACCTGCGATGCCTCACGACGTTCTACATCAAGCCGTGCAAGTGGGTCCAGCTGTTACCTGCGCCGGCTCCCTTCGCCAACGGGACCCGGCCATCTTCAGCAGGACCGATGAGCAGGATGTCGAAGATTGGCTCAAGTCGTACGAGATGGTGAGCCTTTACAACAAATGGGACGATGCCACCAAACTAAATAACGTAATTTTTTATCTCACTGGCGTGGCTAACCTGTGGTATCGGAACCACGAGATGGACATCCGCGCCTGGTCTGCTTTAAAGACAACCTTCTCCGAAGTGTTTGGTCGTCCTGCTGTTCGGAAACTCCGCGCTGAACAACGCTTGCGTGAACGGTCTCAGCAGGTCGGCGAAAGCTTTACCAGTTACATAGAAGACGTCATTGACCTATACAAGCGTGTCAACCTCGACGTGTCAGAACCTGACAGATTAAACACATTTTCAAGCGTGTTGACGACGACACCTTTCAGATGCTGGTAGCGCGCGACTTGCGCACCGCTACTGAAGTCGTCACCCTCTGCCAAAGCTTCGAGGAGCTACGGAAGCAGAGGCTCCTGACTCGACAGCACCCTCGACCGGTTGAGTCGCTTGCTGGACTGACACCAGCACCTGACACCTCATCGCTGCTGCAACAAATCAAAGACTTTGTTCGGGAACAATTGGCGCGTCAGCTTTCTCTTCTGCCGAACCGACAGGGCAAGCTCCAGATTTGGCTCCGGCCCTTCGACACGCCATCCAAGAGCAGGTTGCCGAGGCTCTTCCGTCCGCCCATCCGCCCCCACCTGTCGCCGCTCCGCTGACATACGCAGGACGTTGTCGCCCAGACGCCGCCCCCTATGGCCGCTCCGCTGACATACGCGGACGTCGTCGCCAGACCTCGACCGCCTACCTATTCTTTGCCTCCAACACCTGCGCGAGCGGTGGTTCCTTCTCTTCGGCCGGCTCCGCGACTCAGCAATCCCTGGCGCACCATCGACAACCGGCCTATCTGCTACAATTGCAGCTTGCCTGGTCATGTGGCCCGGCTTTGCCGCCGCCGTCTTCCAGTCTACGCGCCACCTCCTCCAGCTCTCGCGTACTGGCCTTCCACGAGTCAGTATTCCGGATCTGCTGAGCCGCCGTCTAGTCGTCCTTTTTCTCCTTACCGTTCAGCCCTTTCTAAACGCCGTTCACCTTCACCGAGGCGCCGCTCCGTTTCGCCTATGCGACGTCGCCCCAATCTCCCTCAGGAGGAAAACTAGGTGCCACAGCTCCGGAGGCGAGACTGTGTCCCCGTCGAACTTTCCAAGGCCTCACATATCCCCTGCTAATCTGATCGAAATTTATGTCGAGGGCAGTACTGTCTTGGCCCTTGTGGACACCGGTGCTGCGATTTCTTATGGACCAAAAGTTTTGTAGTTCGTTGAAAAGAGTAAAGACGCCGATTGCTGGACTATCGCTGCGTACGGCCAGCGCTGACCACATCAAGCCATCCGCAGCGTGTACCGCCCGAGTTATGATTCAGGACTCCCTCTACACGATAGAATTCGTCGTGCTGCCTTCCTGTTCCCATCCTGTTATTCTGGGCTGGGATTTCCATTCCGCCCATGAAGCTATCATCGACTGTGCCCGAGCGTAAGTCGGGTTCTCTTCTCTGCCCAATCCTTTCCTGGACGCTACTCCTCCTGTTGCCTGTGTTAAAGCCCTCGCCGCCGAAGACATCGACATTTCCCCGTGCTCTTCCGTTCTTGTACAGTTGTCTTGCGACTCTATCGGTGACGACACTGTCCTCTTTACTCCAGGCCATACTTTTCTGCACCGCAAGTGTCCCTCTCTGCCATACGCCGTACTGACTGTGTCCGCTGGTCTTTCGATACTTTTGGTTTCTAACCCATTTTCCTGCCCTACCGCTCTGCGCCTTGGTGAATGCCTCGGCAGTGTGCAGCCCGTCGTATCTCTGCTCATCCGCGAGAAGGCCGACGATACACCGCTCCTCTCCATGAACGCGCTCAGCCATCCTGTCTCTACGCCTTTTCGCTCTTCTACCGAATTGTTCTTGCGCTCCATCGACGCCAATCTTCCCCCGCCGCACAGAACACAGCTTCTCGCCCTCCTTCAGGAATTTCGCTCTTCCTTCGACGCTCACCAAACTTCCTTTGGCCGAACTTCCACCGTCACCCATCGCATCGACACTGGTGCCCGCGCGCCGCTGCGGCAGCGCCCCTATCGTGTGTCTCCAACCGAGCGCCAGACTATTACAGAGCAAGCCGACCAAATGCTTCAAAACGGCATCATTCAGAAAGTAGCCCTTGGGCATCGCCTGTTGTCCCTGTGAAAAAGAAAGATGGCTCCATACTCTTCTGTGTCGATTACCGCCGTCTTAAGATAACGCGCAAGGATGTCTATCCGCTCTCCCGCATAGAGGACGCTCTGGACTGTTTGCAAGGGGCGGAGCTCTTTTCTTCCCTCGATTTACGTTCTGGATACTGGCAGGTCCCTATGGAAGCGGCCGATCGTCCCAAAACTGCTTTTTTGACCCCCGACGGAATGTATGAATTTATTGTGATGCCATTCGGTCTTTGTAATGCCCCTGCATCCTTCAAACGGATGATGGACACCATTTTGCGTGAACTCAAGTGGAAAATGTGTCTATGCTATCTCGACGACATTGTCGTCTTTTACCCCGACTTTGAAACCCATCTATCCCGCCTGAAGCACGTTTTGACCTGCCTCTCTGACGCTGGCGTGCAGCTTAACTTGAAGAAATTCCATTTTGTTGTGCGTCAGCTGACAATTTTAGGACACGATGTCTCTAAGCAAGGCGTTCGTCCTAACCCAGCTAAACTTCGCGCTGTCGCAGACTTTCCCAAACCCACTTCCATCAAAGACTTGCGCAGCTTCTTAGGTCTGTGCTCTTACTTTCGGAGGTTTATTCGCAACTTTGCTTCGATTGTTGCGCCTTTAACACAACTGTCCGGCAGTTCCGACTTATCGATGTGGTCTCCGGCGTGCGATGATGCGTATACCACATTGCGGCTCCTCATCACAGTGCCGCTCATACTGCGTCATTTCGACTCGACCGCTCCTATTGAGGTCCACTCGGACGCCAGTGGTGTCGGCCTCGGCGCCATACTCGCTCAGCGCATTTGTGGTTTTGATGAATACGTTGTTGCCTACGCATTCCGCACACTTACTAAGTCTGAAACTAATTACTCCGTCAGTGAAAAAGAGTGTTTGGCCATCGTATGGGCCTTGCAAAATTCTGCCCGTACCTCTATGGCCGCTCTTTTGACGTTGTGACGGACCATCATGCGCTTTTTTGGCTTTCTTCCTTGAAAGACCCATCCGGCCGCCTTAACAGATGGGCTCTTCGTCTGCAAGAATATGACATCCGCGGGGTCTGCCGTTCCGGCCGCAAGAATGAAGACACTGATGCCCTGTCCCGCTGCCCACTTCCAGCCGATATCGCTAGCCTTTCCACCTCTGACTACTCCCAGTCGTCCCATCACATCAGCGACATGCCCTCAGCGCAACGTACTGACTACTGGATAGCTTCTCTTCTCGACTTTCTCTCCGACCCCACGGCTGCTTCTCTATCCCGTGCTCTCCGCCGCCATGCTTCCCACTTCGTGATTCGCGATAACCTCCTCAATCGCCGGAATTACAGCACCGATGGCCGCAAGTGGTTACTCGTTATTCCTCGCCACCTGCGCACGAACATATGCGCCTATTTGCACGCTGACCCACAACCGGTCACGCGAAAGTTTTCAAGACATACACCCGCATCCTGCTGCGCTATTACTAGTGCGACATGTACACCTTCGTACTTAAATACGTACGCGCCTGTCTCGCCTGTCAACGTCGCAAGCCATCTCCTCATCGTTCTGCTGGAGAGTTGTGGCCACTCCCTTGCCCACCACGACCTTTCGACCATATAGGCATTGATTTCTACGGCCCGCTTCCGTACACTGCGGCCGGCAACCGTTGGGCTTTCGTTGCGGTTGATCATCTCACGAGATATGCCGAAACCGCCGCCCTTCCGTCTGCCACAGCGACAAACGTTGCCTCCTTCCTTTTGCAACGTTTCGTCCTTCGTCACGGTGTACCTCGTGAACTCCTTAGCGACCGCGGACGCGCCTTTTTGTCCGATGTCGTCACCGCCCTGTTCCTCCAGTGCAACATAATCCATCGTACTACCTCCGCCTATCATCCGCAGAGCAACGGCCTCACCGAGCGATTTAACCGCACCCTTGGGGACATGCTCTCTATGTATGTCGCATCCAACCACTCGAATTGTGATCCCATCCTTCCTTACGCGACTTTCGCCTACAACACCTCCCAGCAGTCCACTACTGCTTTCTCTCACTTCGTTCTTCTTTACGGCCGTCATCCTACAATAGACACCATTCTGCCTTACCAACCTGACGCCTCCGAATATACCCTTGTTTCCGAAGCCGCGCAAAACCCAGAAGATTGCCGCCAAATCGCCCGGTCACTCACAACTGACGCCCAGTATCGCCAGAAATTCCGCCACGACAACGCTCACACCACAATGCACTTCTCACCTGGTGCGCTTGTGTGGCTCTTATACCATCAAGTACTCCTGGACTCTCCTCGAAATTTCTCGCCAAGTATCACGGCCCCTACCGTGTCCTGGAGCGCACATCTCCAGTTAATTACGTCGTCGAACCCCTCATGCCATCTCCCGATCTCCGCCGCCGCGGCCGCGAGACAGTTCACATCCAGCGCCTTAACCCTTACTACAACCCCTCCACATTGCTGTCGCTGTAAGTCGCCAGGATGGCTCCTCTTCGCCCCGGGGGTGATTGTGAAGAAGATGACCCAGACAAAGCAGATGACTCGTGAAAACGAAGATGGCCCTGCGCGTCAGCCATATTGCTATCGCCACGTGTGTCTGTGCCCGACCAGGTTGCCCTCGGATTGTTCTCGCCGCTGCTCCCTTCCTCCCAGCTCTTTCAAATAAACCCCCGCCTTACAAAACAAATACGTGACGTCATTGACACGACACGAAAAACGTGACGTCATTGAAATTTTCTAAGATTTTTACATTCGCCGCGACAAACGAGAAAAAAAAATAGGCTTGACGAACGCAGACTACCGACGTACTTTTGTTGTCCGCGCGTGTCTTCTTCTTTCATCTCTCGATCTTTTGTAGCACTAATTTTCAATGTATTAACGTATCAACAGGTCAAACAGGCTTTTTATGGCCTAGAGGTACATATATAGGTATAGTCTTAGCTCCTTGTTTGAGAGTTGTTTGTGAACATGTGAGTTTGCGAGCATGAGTTCCGACAGAATTGGGCCGATTTAGTTCAGCTACCACAGAAAAAAAGACTTTTAACCAAAGTCACATTTTTTTGGTTGAAGAACGCAACACACTCGGCTTGGAATAGTGACCCAACAAGAGGTTGTCGAACCAAGCCACGATAGATGTTTATGCTTGCACGAGCAGACAACAAGCTAGTTCAGTGCTGTGCATAAGTGGAATAGGCGCGCTGTAATTTGCGTTGTTCTCCCTATGTGAAATTCGAGGCTGCCTCTGAGAAGCATGCAAGACAGAGATCTACGTAAAAAGAATTAAAAACTACGCAAAGCGAGCAAGAGCAGGCACGGAAGAATAAACAAATACTGCGTAGCTACTGCTAGGCGCTGCCCTTATATCTATAGTGCCTGCAACAACAGCCACTTCGCTGAAGGTTCATCCAGCCTTTCAACAATCTTGTGTGCACCGAAGCTCATTAACTTTATGGCGCTGTTTCTTATGCACCGGTACTCACCTGCCGACCGCACCACCTACGCCTGTCCTCTGCAAAGGCCCATCAGCTGTTATCGTTTTTTGCCCGGGCGTTTACCACCGCTCGCTTTAAGAGAGCAACTCGGTCAGAACGTGCCATCCCCGCATAGCATACCCACCCTGTATGCTTCCTAGAGCTCCCAGTGTGGCTGCAGCCGTCTGCACGTTTTTTCCTGTGCACACCGGCCCCAACCTTCCTACATGCTGTCCTGCTGTCCTACTTGCTACACTGCTATCCTGCGGCCTGCCTCTGGTTTTGTCAGACTGGTAACTTGAAGTGCCTCCGTCAACGACGACCGTCGACATGCCAAGGGCTAGCGCGAAGCACCCCTTCATTTCACTATGTCTCCCCGAAGCCAGTTTACCTTCGTATAGTGAAGGCCAAGGAAGAACGTTTTAAAGAGAGGGGGGAAAACGGTGATGTCAGCTTGTGTGAAGATGTTTTTCTTCAAGTTACTCACTGGTGCGTTGCTGGCAAAGCATATATGGCGGAGAAGGGATTGTTTTCCATATGTAAGCTGCCTGCTTGCTTTGTCACCAACAAGGGCCAGTCCAGTCGAGCACGCCTTTATTGATTACTGGGATGCGCTGCTCTTCTGGGACTTCCTCTAGTGGTCAATAAAGGAAGACTTCGTTTGGCTTTATGGGGTTTAACATTCCGAAGAGACTCAGGCTATGAGGGATGTCGTAGTTCGGGTTGCTTAAAGTGCACTGACAGTGCGCATACACGTGCCTCTAGCATTTCGCCTCCATCGAAATGCGACCGCCGCGGCCGGGATCGAACCTGCGTCCCGCGGGTCAGCAGCCGAATACCATTACCACTGAGCCACCGCGCCGACTAAAGAAAGCCTTACCCTTGACGCCGCATGAGGCGAGGTTCTTGGACGGTGAACCGGATCTTTTAGATATGATGTCTTTCTTGTGCACAGTATTTGGCGAAGCAGAATGACTGTGCAAAAATGCGATGAAGCTGCGCGTACAGTCTTCGAATACATTGAAGTGTGCTTCAAGCAGTGTGTAGTGTACAAAGAGCAGTGTTTAGCCCCCTCAAACACATTAATACGGCTTGGTTAAAGCGGGTTTTTTATGTATGTCGTGTTGTCATTCACATCATAGTGTAACGGTGTCCGCATCTGAGTGCACAAGAGGAAGCGCTCACAGGACCGATGAAAGTTTTCGTGTCATACCCTTAAACAGGAAGCTTTAGTGTCCCAAAATTATTTAACGCTTGACAACGATCCGAGCGACCTGTCTCTGGTTCGTGTAGATTCTGGCCACTATATGCATGGCGCCGTTGCCTCGTGCATATAGATCGTGCTCAAAAGATGCGACCGGCATAAATAGTGCTCACGTCTGCACATAACAAATTCCTCGCGTAAAACAACAATATTATTCGATCATTACTTTTAACGGCTGCAGGAAAGGCTTATCAGGAAAGTTATTACACACCAGTCTTATCTGAAATCGAACGGCTAGCTAAATGAATTACTCAACGCACATTCAGATTTCAATTCTTTTGCACTGCTTGCAGAACAGACAGGAAAGTTTGCAGTGCGTATAGAGCACTTTAAAATATGTATTCAAGGTTACTGAGTAATACTTGTTGAGGGGCTATTTGGTGCATGTTTCCAGAAGTGAATGACATGGTTTCCAAAAGAAAATCCAAAAACTAAATCTCGTTATGCGCTGGGATTATAACTATTGGAACTTCTTGTTAACATTCGATTATTATTCGATTGCTCATAAAAGGAAAATGATTTATCAAGCTTACATCCACTTAAAAGCAAATTAGATTTTATAACATGTTAAAAGCGGATAAACAGCCTCGACAGATAGAGAGATCGCTACAAGGAAAAACCACTGGCAATAAATTAACTTTTAAAGTGCGACAAACCCATATGTGTAGAAAAACTAAACTACCACGAGGATTTGAAGCTTGAGGATGGCTAGAACCTCGAAACAGCCGGGGCACAGCTCTCCCATTGCTGATCAGCAAAGACCATCCGTATTAAACGGTGCTCTCTGGGTATTTTTCATTATTCAATATAATTATGGTTTATGGTCTAGGAGGTTTAACGTCCCAAAGTGACTCAGGCTATGAGGAACGCCGTAGTAAAGGGCTCCGGAAATTGCGACTACCTGGGTTCTTTAACGTGTCAAGATTGTCTATCTAAGAATATGCTGAAGTCAAAAACGCGTCTCTCATTCTAAAATGCTGCCGACACATCCATTTTTATTTATTTCAACCTCCGGAGCAAGTCCACGAACCTTGCTGGAAAGAAGGAACTCGAAAACAACATAAAGGTGCACATCGGTAAAAAAACGCGTCATTAAAAGCAAATGTCTCGCATTTTGTGGGCTAAGCGCAAAACAGCTGCGTTTAACGCTCATGTACTCTATAGCTCAGGACAATAACACCCTCGTCGTTTTTTTATTATATAGAGGTAAGAATGGCTTTAAATGTGAACAGAACCAAAAATGTGTCGGCTCATATCAAAGTCGCCCAAATGATGCATACCATGTTTATGTACAACTATCGTGAACCTCTTTCCAAAAATTAATCGCCAAGAAGTAACCTGCGTGGCATTGTACATGTCATGTAGGATTGCGGTTCTTGCGATTGCGATTGCAGGGCGTTTTTAGTCACCCAAGACTGACAGATCTGGGGTGACAGAGCTGGGTAACTGACAGAACAGACTGACAGAATATGCTCACCTAACCTTTTGTTGATGGAAAGACTGCTTTGTCCTACATACTTCGCGCCTCGGTTAAGTGGTATGCAGCAGAGAAAACCAGTGTCAGATTCGGCGCATATTATTTCATGCTTGATGGTGCATGCGGAAGATCAGGGCATCCACCACGATCAACCAATTGTGCACATAAACCAGATAGCATTTCTTGGCCGTGAATACTACCGGCACATCGTGCCTGTCTCAACAAGCAAAATAGTTAGTGTTGAAGTGGTTTTCAGTGCTCCAAGACGACTTTCTCAGGAGTTCAAACATCTCCAGGAAATAGGGAAACAAGTCGACACGTGTAGCATCCTGCACCAGCAACGTTTTCTTCACTGTACTATTGCTGTAGATTCTGCATTCCTTTGTCATACGGAAAGAGGTGTACTTACCCAACAGGTCTTTGTTTAACTTAAAAGCTAAAAAGCATGATTATGTCGCCAACTAAAATTTTTAAAACAGGCTGTTCGTACGAAGTTCAAACAATACTGCTAGTGGGAAATTAGTTCTGGTTAACCCTGGTCAAAACCAAAATGCCGCATCTCCCTGGCTACGTCTGTGGTCGAGCGACTGGCGGTTTCCATAGATATTCGTACTTACACACACACAATAGTAGGCATGTTTTTATTTTTAAGCATGTTGCTTTCTTCGAAGCGACATAACTGCGCGACCATGGCTTCTCGGCGCGCGGCTACGGCAAGAAGTCATCTTCCCCCATCGCCCCGGGCGTCTAGCAGTAAGCACGCACACACGTGCTTATATACTCATCGACTTCTTGCTCCCCTCTTTTTATGATGTGAGCTACAGCAGCCGCACCAGCGGCTTACACCAACTATCCCGAATTTGACCTTTGGCCTTGATCTTATGGACCACCGTGGCGTCGTATGGCTACCACCAGTTATGCTCATGGCTTGACATATAGCTACATTCAAGCTAAAACTTGCGACCCCGCTGACGGCTCGAAACGCTGGCGTAGTGAAGCTTTTAGCTTCAAAAAATGCATGTAATAGCGAAGAACAGAAACACGCGACCTCGTGAAATAATCATTGAGGCAGCCAAATACCAGCACTGAAAGCCTAAAGAATAGGTAAGCCTCCAGTATTATCAGGAAGACAAGGTGCCTACCTGACACGCAATTCCAGATTTGAGTCATGCAACCTAGCTTTTACCATGTGTCTTGGACTGCGGTATTTTTATTTAATTTCACATTTTTGCCTTATTATCTTTTCATTTAACGCTCTTCATCGATTGCTCGGAGCAGTACACTTCGCTTTTAACTTCATTGTCAGTTTTAACTTTCTTGCTTTTTGCGGTGATTCTTGCTTCATTTTGTTATATATCTTTAATCGTTTTTAGCTTTTAAGACCCCGTCTTACATTTATCACCTTGAGTTTTCCGCGTTTATTTTCAACCGTTCTTAGCAACCTTTTAATTTTTCCTTGTTGTGGCACAAAGCGAGGACTACATATTTTGCTCGCTAGTACCTCTCTCACCCTGTAATAAAGCTGGTGGTTGAGCTAGTCTCTGCATGACTTAGGTGAGAAGCAGCGCACAAAGAACATAATCGGGATGCGCGAGTATATGTCACCGTGTACCCATCCTTGTTTTTTTGTTAGCTGTTTCCCACTCAACTCTCTCTCCTTTATTGAAGAAAAACGTTTTCCTTATTGGCACGTGGTTTTCATCTACTTCTGGAATCTCCTGATGCGCTTTCTTTTAAATATAGTACTTACCTAGGTTTTTACGTCAGGGGTCCTGACAGCAAACTATAAATCTGTTGCTTCCGCTCCTTCTGAAAGAGAGATGAATAGTCTAACGCGTGCATCCACATCGTCCTTCATCTCCCCTAGTTCGTTGTGTCCTTGCGTTGGTTCATCAGATATGTAAATAATCCCGCAATGGACGTGCTGGACCATGATAATAATAAAATAATACCGCCTATGCAACCTTTTGGAAGGCGAACGCAAGGGAGGGATAAGTTTCAATTATACCAAGCTGGAAAATGAATGCTGCGGTGACCTCTCTCTTTGCTAGCGAGCGAGAACAACAACACTTGTTTTTAACGGATAATTTTAAACATATTTAGGTACATTGCTTGCGTTCAGCTAGTTTGGGGACAGTGTTTTTAAGCATCTTGTCGATCAGTGCGGCGAAGGCACGTTCAGAACGACTGTCTTTGTGCCGTTTCCGCGATTCAGTTGCCCCATCTGCAAGCTGAACGGCCTAGGCAGATCACTGATTATACTTGTGACGTCCCATTTTTGCAGAAGCGATGGCTTGAGGGCCGCCGATATGTGCACCGGCTGGAGGAGGACCCACCTTCCGAAAACATGCTCTTCTCGCCTATTTTTAAGCTAAAAGCTTAACTACGCCAGCTTTTTGAGCAGTGAGCGGGGCTGCAAGTTTGACCTTGGATGTAGCTAGAGGTCAAGCCATGAGCATAATCGGTGGTAGTAACGTTCGACACCAAGGTGGTCCATAAGGTCAAGGCCGAAGGTCAAAGATCCATATCGAGATATTTGGTGTAGAAGCCGCTGGTGTAGCTGCTGTAGCTGACGTCACTAAAAATGAGAGGACGGAGAAGTCGAGTTGTATACAAGTGTGAGTGCGCGCGCTCACTGCCAGACGCCTGGGGCGATAGAGGAAGATGAACATCTTGCCGTAGCCGCGCGCCGAGATGCCATAATATCGAAGTTTGTCGTTTGTAACAAAGCAAGATGTTTAACAAATAAAAAATGCCTACTAATGTGTGTTGTCAGCATGGCTCTCTATGGAAACCGCCAGTCGCTCGACTACAAACGTAGCCAGGGCGATGTAGTTTTTTGCCTTCGACCAGGGTTAACCAGAGGTAGACCACCAGCAATTTTTTTGTTTTTATATACACCAGGTTGTTCATTTGATAAAAGGATTCCAGTGGTTCATAAGCCCATAATGAAGCACCTTCTTTCCTGATGAGCTTTAAAACCAGGGATGCGTACCAGTAACTAAGAGGCTGGACGAAAAAATTGAGTTCCTGATCTGAATCAGTGCTATAGCATGTGTTCGGGCGACTTAAAGATGGAATAGGTGCAGTTTTGCATGAGTCTTTTATCGCAGTCATTGAAAATTGCGATCACAGTTTTGGTAATAAACGATTCGAGGAACAGCGTTTCACAAGTGTAGCAGAATTCCTCGACCTACTTCTGATATGCAAGGCTTCCATGTTTGTGGTGCATGACCCTCTACAACATACTTGTCAAGTATGTACAGCTTTTCTCGGAAGTGTATAAACCAGGAGTTTGGCTTCAGCACGATGTCGTGTGGCTCCTTTTACATCATCTGTCAAGAAACTTTTGTACTCTTTGTTCAAAATTTAAGACTTTCAGGGGTCCTATAAGGAATAGAGGCAGGGTTTATGATCTAGCGGAAAATTAACTTGAATGTGTATTTTCGACAAAAGGCTACGCATGACTGCATGTTCGTGGTGCATACAGTACGCTTACATTGACAGAATCTGCTGCGCTTCATGCATTTCCTCAGTCATTTGCAATGTATACGTGGTCTATGATTACAGCGTCTTTGAAATCGAGCTGTAGGGCTATGGAATTTCTTCGCGTTTTCCACAAATTGACAACATTGTGCTTGTCTTTCCATTATACTGTTAAATTACTTGGCCGCTGATGTAGACGTACAAGTTCGTCACCGACAAGTACTCTGTCAGGCACGTGACATTCAGATACGCATGCACACTTTTTACAGCTCGTCGTTATAGAACAAAAGCTCAAAACGTAATGTAGCGCTATGATAAAAATCGAAATGCTCCGCAACAGAAATATGATTCATGCTTGAATCTCTGAGAGGCAATACCATAGGAAACGGGGCACCTATTCGTTAAAAGATGGTTTACATTCAACAAAGCGAAATCAGTAATAATGAAGAACTAAAAGAGAGAACACTTTCGCAATTTCACTACCTAAAGCTTGTGGCAAAAGCAAAGATTGTAAGGGGTTTTATTCTCGACCACACTGTGAGTCTCGCTATGCTTCACCAGCGTTACTAATATCTTGAATGGAAAAACAATTCTCCTCCTCAGCCCTCCGAAAATTTACACACCCTTAAATGCCCTACCACACAAGAATCGCTAAACTGTAGGGCCGAAAAGAGGCGTGCAACCGCAGAATATACACAATGGGAACATGCTTTCCGCTGGCCTGATGCTCGGCTCCTTTTGGGTAAAATGCATGGAAATGGGTTTATCACCCAACTTTGTGAAAAAAAAGTCCCACAAGATGGCTTTACCGCAGGAGCTCCGATATAACTCATTTGACGGCGGTACGAACCACTGACCCGTAAACGCAACGCGACACAACCAATTAGCCACTGTTGCAGTTGTGTTCTAGTGCCCCTTCAAGGTTCTTAGCGATGCCAAATTACTAGACGATTGACGTCGTTCACGACCCTCATCGAAATGATATAGAGGCAGGTAGTCGTTATAGTTCGTCGAGAGGATAAAGACTGAAAGTGGCGTCCAAACAAAACTCTTTATTTCGGCTGACTTGCTCATTCTTTAAAGCTGCCCGCAATGTTTTGAATAGACATGCTATCGACGGAATTGTTGTCTGCGGTGAACAGGCTTTAGTGTTACTTATTCCTAGTAGTCAGTCAAAAGATTATCTGTTTCTATACCAGTAGTTGCGAGCAATTACTAAATAAAGTACTGATAGTTGTGGACAGAGTGAAATAAGAATCTGCTTTCAATGATACTTATAATTCCCTGTTCTACGTATTTTAACCGGGTTCTACGTATTTTCATGACATTGGAACGACATTGAAAACAAAGGCAGAAGAACAGCCCGAAAGCGAATATCCATTGAGAAACCTTGAAGACAGGAAAAATTTGCTTTCAATTTCGTGATGAAAGAAAGATGACGGCGTGCAAAAACAAGGGGTGAAAGGTAAAGTCGTCACTCTAACCGCCGCGTTTATAAGCGCTCCTCTCTAAAGGGCCAGCACTATGTGGAATAAGTAATGGTCACGCTTCGCCCAGTGTAAATGAGGTATATATTATTTTGCCTCGTCTTGAGAGTGGAAAGATTTTCGTCGATTTAATTTTTTTTACTGTTCTTGCCGGCCGCGCGTAGAGCGCCGTAGACTTCTCGATAAAGTCATTTGTGGTGAAAACTTGTCACGATGCTTTGTGCTCTTCGATTGTAGGTGTCCAAAGCAGCCGGTACGCAGATTTATCACTTTTTAAGGTGAGGTGCGACGAGGCATATCTCTATCAATAATAACCATGTGGAACTGGCTCTAGATTGTTCGTGATTTTTTCAGTTGCTTTTGGCACCTTATCTTAAAGGCTTCTTGTCATCTTTAGATTAAGCGTAGCGAATTGCGACAGGCATTCTGTTCTTCGACAGGTACCGAGCACCCTTGTTCCTACTGCCAGCATAGAGTTAAGTTCATTGTGGACGCAAGACAGCCCCTGAGCGAGTTTGAATTCCACGCCATTCTCATCATATATTCTCCTTGGCGTTGTCACTATCACGTGACAATATCAAACTGTCGCAGCGGGGATGGTAACGTGGAGATCGTCTTTATCGGTGGCTAAAACAGTTACATGCGAAAAATTTTCAGAGAATACTCGCAGGTTTTCTTTGCAGAAAAAGCCGAAAGCAGTCAAATTGGAACTTTTACAGTTCCCTGAGCACTTCGATGAAGACTTCTTGAGTTACACTCAAGAATCGCCTGGGACGGGCTAATAATATAAAGAAGAAATTGAGTGGGCGAGGTCAAGAATGGCATCATACCACTAACCAGAATGTTGCTATGTAACTCAGCCAGGGCGGCAGTGATAGCGTTGTCCAACACTTTGTGTCCTTTTATGGCGTGGCTGGTCCCGTCCTTTCCTTTCATAGGCCACACGTTTGTTGTCGATGCAGCGATATGCTCCTGCGTCGGAGTTTGCGTACTCCGGTGTCTAAGCATGGGCAGCGCTTTACAGACACAGCAAAAGCTCGTGTGATAGCAGGCTTCGACAAGATTGGGCCTCGCGTGATGCTTTCAGATAGTTCATTGCACGAACCTAATATGGATATATGGATACCACGGGAGTGCTTCACATGACTAGTAATTTCCTACGTTACAAGTTTACTGCACCAGAAGACGTTCGCCAGGCTGGCGCACACAAGACGGTTAAGTATCGTTAAACGTGTTGCACCAAAATATGCACCAACTAGCCTGCAACAAATTCTACCTGGTTCCGCTGTGGTTCAGTGAGGGTAAGCCAGTGCCTCAGCTGTCGACGCATCACAATGTGTCATTGCGGAGATGCCGGACCAGAAGGTTGGAGGCCGCGCGGCCTCATTACGAAAAGATGTGCAGGCCGCCAAGTTAACCTGGAACGATGCAAGTGTGGGCATCATCGCCGAAACTCGAGTACGTGACCTATGAACGATCTTACGCAGTGTGGTGCGCACGCAGCAAGCACCGCCTCGAGAGAGTTGCTAAGGTGAGTCAATCAATCGTTCATTCAATCAATCAATCAATCAATCAATCAATCAATCAATCAATCAACATGTCTTATTTTCACCAAAGAAAAGATAAACGGTGAAAAAAGTGGACAGGAGAAAAAGCTGCACAGCAGCAGCTTTACAAAAATGTAGTTATCCAAGCAACAACGACACGGCGTTTATGAAGAATTTTTCCTTTGACACTTGCATATACAAAATACATATTACACAATATGTAACGTAAATATTACACAATAGTTCGCAACGAAAACATCTACTAGAAGAATGGAATAGAAACATTATGTTGTAATCTTTTGAGTCAAGCAGTTTAAAGAAATATTTCTGGAATATCCCTTTCGGAATATTTCATTACGGTGATGTGTTTTCTGAAGTCGTTTAGTATGCTTGGGAAGGCGTAAGAAATTGTTTGACGGCCATACTTTGTGTGTGAGGAATTTTCATGGTGGTCGATGGCGATGAGGGTAAGCGTCGATTAGAGTGTGTCAGAAATGAATCTAGCTTGCCTTGTACCGCTGTACCTCTGCATATTATCAGCTTTAAATTTTTGTCCTTATAGATAGCTGCGGTGCCCCATTAGCTAAGATTTCCGCTGCGCATGCCACGCTGGGAGTTTTTGAGGTGCGGTGTGTGCCTCGTTTTCGGTTTTGAGTGTGCTGTTTTGACGGTTTGGCAGTTGCTTGGCTTTGATGTTCCTGGCTGCATTGACTCGCTGCTGGTTTCGGAGTCAAGATAGCTGACCGCAATGTCAACTGAAATAGCAGAATAATTTCAGTAAAACCGATCCAGGCTATCATCAAAGTAGTTGCACCGGCTAAGAAGGAGTGTCAGCTAGCGACATTAAGATAGCTGCGACCAAGCTCTCGACAGTTAACCTTCAGCAACAAAGAAATAATCACTAACACCGCTACCCGAAAATGTGAAAGGAACTCGAATGAAATTGAAGCCATTTGCATTCGAAGCATCTGAGGGCGCTATAATGGCATTATCGAATGATAGTTTTGTATCAGTCGTGCACAATCTGTAATAGATATTGCTGTATAGTGGTGAAGTGCTATAGTAAGCGTGCTTATACGAACCGGCATGGGCACTGGTGATGTAATCGCCGCATCGCGCCCATCACGTCACCAGCAAGAACACGGGTCTAAAAAATTGGCTGTAGTTTAGCTGTGGTTAAGCCTAGTTGAATTGCGAAAGCTTCATTTCCTCGGCACGTCGTCTACGCAGCGTCTTATTCCGACGCTCTCAAGAACTCAAACCGGTCTCTTCCGCAGTTCAGGAGCCACTCCGGGACGTGGGACGACTTCTAGCCGCATCTTCGCTACGATGCTTTTCGAGTTGTGCGGCGCGTTCTTCTGGCGTCTCTTGAGCGCGATGTCTCTTCCTCGCTTTGTTCTCTCGTTGTTGCGTCTCTTTCGCGCTCTCCATAACGACATCAATACACAGAGGCGAGACGCTCATATATATATATATATATATATATATATATATATATATATATATATATATATATATATATATATATATATATATATATATATATATATATATATATATATATATATCCCCGAGATAGGCGGCACCTCCTCTCCCCCTACCTCAGCGGAGCACATCTGGTGGGGCGAGCGGCGACGGCGGCGCCATCTGTTGGGGCTTGGCTGCGGCACTGCTGGGCAACGGCGGCTCGAAGGTCGTTCGTCGGCCACTTCATACGGCTGAATTGCGACCACGCGACGAGCCGAGCTGGCTGGCTGGCTGGCTGGTGTAGTGTTGCTTTCGCAACAAAAATCTTGATACTTCGCTCCCTGTCACCCGCGGCAGTATTCCCCCAGGCTCGTTTCGTAGTCACCGCGGAAGTGAACGCAGTCGCCTCGACGACCGTGTTCGCCTTGACGACCATGATTGATGCACGCTCAATCAGCGGGGTCGACGGCGCTTGGTGCACGTGTTGGAGGCTGTGTAGCTGAGGCAAATTCAGCGAATTACTAAGTGCCAACTTTGTGGTCCTTGGTCTGCACGGTTGCAGGAAGTTCGTTTACATGCGAAAGTAGCGGTGAAGGTGAAATATGGCTGTAACGCAGCAGACTTGAGAAATAAATCGCTGGCTTCCTTGGACTCCATTACAAGGAGGCTCACCAGTATTACTATACCTATCGCCCTGACCTCAATTTCAACCCACTGCTGAACAAAACAGCAGCTTCATTTCGTGGCTGCTTAGGCAACACAGGTAACACCCGGAGCGTTTTCTTTTATTTTTTATCTCTATGTTATTGCACCGCAAGACCCTCGGTGGTCCTTCTCGTGCGTCATTTAATCAGGTTCCTTTCTGCGATGCTGTCCTGTCCCCAGGTTCTTGTTATCGAAATAAAAACTCTCAGGCTCTCGACGTACGTATTGTAAGTCGTCGTCCTTCTGATATTTCATCCGTTCGCTGTGCGTTTTAATATGCTACTTACAATTTACGTCGCCGCCGTGGAAGCGCATTGTAGCTGACACAGCCAGGATATACAAAGGCTTTATTTAGCTTTATATACCCATATTAAGTTCTTTTTAGCCGCGCACAATGTTTCAAAGACGTCCAAGGGGGTTAACGCTTCTATGTGGACGATGAAGAGTAGGCAAGAGCAATTACGCGCCAGAAAGCGAACACCAATGGAGATGCTGGGTGCATTGCTTTACACGGAAACCATAAGCTTGTTGTGGAGACTCCTCAAGCAGCGAATGCATCCAAGGAGGCCATGCGCACTACCTAGCTCGAAGAAGAAAAGTGGGTGAGGGCAGGTTCGATCAGGAGGCAGAAGACATCACTAAATTCCTTTAGACCGGCTACCACTATTCCTGGGCCGCTAGAAGGCCCTTCACTTTGATGCTGCCACGTATCTCAAGCTTTCACTTACTTTTGATGATGAGATAGACTTCATTTTATTTAAATTTCCACAATTGTAGCAAGCAGCAAATGCTCCCATTCGCGGCGCACTTGCTGTGTAGTAAAGGTGAAGCTGTCGTCCGCAGTGAAGTCAGAATATGCATAGGAAGAAAAAAAGGCTATAAGCTCAATATATAAACAAATATTACTGCCGCTTCCTCAAACAGCGAAGCTGCTATGTAGATTATGCACGCTGCTTAACTCGACGAACAGAAGCGGGCGATGACACGGCAGCCATAGACCCTAGCGTTAATACTGGTGAGAAGGCATCATTATATGTGTACCCTCCTGTACGCCCTACGACTTTCCTTTAATTCATTTCAGGCTTACACCAGTCTTCGACGACGATATAGACTTAAAATGGTTTTGCGCTTCCGTAATGTCTTGATGCTGCGCTATGCTCTTAAAATTAGAATGCACATCAGTCTCGGGGCATGCTCCGGTTTTGAACTTAAGCCCCACATTTTTGTCTCACATCCACATTCAATCTTGGTGAGTGCCTAGTCTGTTGCATGTTTTTAGCAAACATTTTGTGTATTGCCTGACCACTTTTCTCTGCCCTTGTACATTAATGTAGACGACTTTATCGAATATTTCTCAATAAGATAATCACGTTTTCTTTATTGCGGTGGTTTAGTGTTTTCTGGCGTGCGTGTGCCGGCGAAGTGGGTTTTCTGCTGATGTGAGTCAAGCATTGTGTTGTCATTCTTCTTTTTCGCGAATATTCCCTGCTAAGCGAAGAGCAGGCAGCATATAAGCTAAACTAATGTAAAGACGACGCTAACAACGGGGATGGGCTATTTTTCACATCTGTATAACAACCGTAATAGGGTTTAGTGATATTTCATTTTCCCTTGGCTGCTGCAGCGGTGCTACATTTCTACTGTTTCTGTTGCTACTCCATCTGTTTACGCCAGGTCTGCAGTCATCCCACCATTGTTTGCGACGCGGTTTTTTAGCGATAGCTACAATACGGTAGTATTTCGAGCCTTCAGCGTGGCGGAGCCGTAGCGGTGGCTGCGCCGGCGCGCAGTCACGTGGGGTCGCGTGGTGCGGAGCAGATGCCGGCGGCGGGGTGCCGTGGCTGATCATGTCGTCCGCCGCGTGGTTTGTCACGTGACGCGCGACGTGGTGCGGAGCAGCTGCCGGCGGCGCGGCGCGCTGGCGAAACCGAGCTGCCACAGCTGTGCGCATGCGCCGTGTCAAGTGGGACGAACATGAAGAAGGAACGACCAGCGAAACGGAGCGGCGAAAGACTTGACTTTACAATTCCACTGAGCAAGTTACACTCGGCCAGCTGTAGCTATCGCGTCACTCCAGGTTTAACCAGAACTAAACCGCCGGCAATTTTTTTATTCTCACAACTTGGCCTTTCTCCTGGGTGGCCTGCTGGTGCCTTTTAGCTACATGTGATTGGCAAGTAATGCTTATTTCTGTTAATATTCCGAAAGAAACCAATATAGGCAAGTTAAAATGCCAGCTGAAGCAAGGCAGTTGTGAAATATGCAATGTCTTTGAGAAGTAATTGCAAACAGAAACCTGTGTGATCGAAAACAGCTTAGGTTTCATTAATAACAGCTATGAAGGTGTCCAACTTTCTGTTAAAGCTGTGAGATCTGCGGATAGTGAAGCCAGATAGATGGCGAGAGGTTTACGCAACGAATGCGAGGATATTTGCGCAAAAGGAAATGAAGATGATACAAGGCTTCTCCAAACCCTGGGGATATATATTGTTGAAGTGGAAGGCATTCTTCATGCGCCCAAAGAAAATATCATGGAGATAACGAGATAAACGGCAACAATTAATAGAATGCCTATAAAAGAACATTATAGAATCATAGTATTCCGTTCGAGCAGCACACACTGCTCCTAAAGATGTTCCTAACAATACACTGCAGAAATAGTTTTTTGCGATTAAAAATACGACACAATATCGGCAAGGAAGACACGACGCCTTCGTCCTTATTGTGTCATCGTTTTGTGCGCAACAAAGTATTCTGAGAATGGACCATCAAGCCCCGCAACGCATATTATTGTATTCCAGCTTTTGCGTGCGGCCCAGAGCCATTGTTTATTCAACAGGCAAGAAACCGCTCGATAATGCCAGACGAATTTAATTCCTAAACCACATCTACAAGTGTTCGTGAAGGAACACCACTGTCCCTCTATGAACTCATTGTTTCGAGCAAAAACATCAAAAGAAAAAAGAGGGTTCGGAAGTTTTCCCAGGGAGAAAATTAAAAAAATGATGGTCGATAGGGCATAGTTAGGGCAAATCTGAATTGGGTGCGCTAGCAGTTTGGTTTTCAGTTCGGGTTCGGGTTTTCCCTTCGGAGTGCTCACGAATAGCAGTTTTCGGATAGTGGTAATGGCGAATTGTCTATGTATATAAGAGCAATTGGTTATTCTCTACATTCAAACTTCCAAGGGAATCATCCTACCGCTCCCGGCGCAGTGGTCAAGCGTAGCGCAGCTGCCCTTCGACGACAGGCTCTGCCATTGGTGGTACTTGGGTTGCTCGGGTTTGGATGCGACCCAGGTTGTTCTCACAAAACGCCCCCTCACGATCGAGCAGCCGCCTGACATGGTGGCACGTCCGCCGCTTATGGACAAGCGTGGCGCTTGTGTACACACTCAAGATTAGGCCACATGCATAATTAATTAAGCGCGAAAGGAAAAAATCCAGACGGCCGTTGCCGTAGCTCAGTTGGTAGAGCAGCGTACGCGCAATTCTGAGGTCGTGGGCTCTTTTACCCTCGGTGGAATCTGAACTTTTTCCGCTTTTCTAGTGAATTATCTTTAAGCTATAAAATATTCGCCAACAATCTTCTTTGCTAAACACCACAAATTTAAAATAAAAAGAATAAAAAATTCCCTTTCTTCCTTGCATTTAGTGGCTGTTGCCTTCTTTCATAAGCATAACGAGCCCCTCATTTTCCTTCCCTTGTGTGCAGAATTGCTTAACCAGTGCCTCGGTTCTGGCACCCTTGATGCCATAGGAAGCATAAGAAGGTTTTCACTTAGCTTCGGCCCTCGCCGTTCAATGACGTGCCACGTCACGCCAGCGGTAATACAGGACGTACTTCGTCCGCTTCTTATGGACGAGGGTGGCGCTGGTGAACACTCTCCATGTTAGGCCACACGTAAACTGAAATACCCCACAAAACAAAAGATCTGACGGCTATCGCCGTAGCTCTGTTGGTGGAGCACCATATGTGTGTGTAACTCGGAGGTCGTGGGTTCGGTTCCCACCGGCTGCGTGTGGTTGTTTTTTCTTCTGCTTTTCGCATTATTATCGTTAAGCGACAAAATAGTCGCTAATAATCTACCTTGATCAGCACCACAAGTTTATTTTAAAATGGTTTTAAAAAATTACCTTTGCTACTTGGCTACTGTGGCTGTGTGTTTCTTTCAGATTTTCTATGTGTATATATATACACGCTGCGGAACACTCTCCAGGTTTGCTTACACGCAATAAACATAAATACTAGGGGTGCGCGAATACTGAAATTTTCGAATACGAATCGAATACGAATATGAAGAAAAAAATGGCTTCGATAATCGAATATCTGTTCAGCACAAAATAATTTCAGAAAACGATCAGCAAGCCAACGTCGTTGCCCTTATTTTTTCAAAATGGTGCGTGGTCTTTGCAACTAAAATAAACAAATCTAGACTGCCTCTGTGCCATATAAAAAAAACATGATGTGCACAGAAATGTATACTACTTTATTAGACAGCATAACTGTATCCAAACTATAATGAGCCATTCAAAACATAATCCATAAATTGACAATACTGACAACAAAATATAACATGGTGGCTTTTAAACCTCACTCATTCAGAGTTCAAGAGACTGGAAGGAATGCCCGGTTCATCCGAAGGTTTCTGTTAATAAAATTGTCCGCGGCCCCCCGGAAAAAAAAATGGTGCCGAAAATGCTGCTGCAAATGCTGAAGATGCAGTAAGGCCTTATGAGGCGGCTCCATCGCGCTAACACTTGTAAGCCCATGACGAGCCACCCGTTTTGGAGTGCTGAAGAACAACACAAATGCAAGAAAGGGGCCGGGGAACACTTAGTGGGCGCCGGAGCTTCGAGGCGGTTTATAAAACGGAAAACGAAATAAGCCGCGTGGAGTTGGAATTGGGACTATCGGCGAATGCGTGGGTTGACGTATGAAGTTGACGCGGGGCAACGGTGAAGCTCAGAACCCGAAACTATGCAGCCAGGATATTTTTTTTCCCTAGCGACAGAGGCCTTCCGATTGTTGCCACGCCTGCCGTTACGCCCGCTAAAGAGGTGTGCAGGTTACAATGCACCATGCAATAGGCAAGATTTTAACAGGATCGCCTACCCTATTGTGACTACTCGACGTGCCCCGTCAGGAGGCTCCCACGGCATTTCGCAAGTAGGCTTTTCCGCATAGCGTAGTTTACCAAACGGATGGCGAAAGTCACGCTCGGAGAGTTATGAAGGCGACTAGACGCATTCTTCGGACATGGGAATTAAATATGTAGCGTATTACCGAAGGATTAAATTAATCGCGATTTCGCGTTGCAATTGCTCGAAGCGGGCCATCGGCCATCTTGTTCGCAGCTCGGGTGGTATGTGAGAAAGCCCACTTGGCGAAAGTTCAGGAGGTGAAGCCTTGCGGCGTCGGGATGCGGTCGGTCCGCGTGATAAACGGCGGGGAAGGAAGCGGATAGGTCCTCTGTATTGCTTTCCTGTAATTTTTAAGTCGATTATGGGCTAATTTGCCCAGATATTGTGGTTTGCCACGGTCGAATTTATGAAAGTATGCGCAGTATACGATCGCTGGCGAGAATTCTGGAATTATCGAATATTCGGAAATTCACGAATATCAGTTTTCGAATACGAAAACGAATCGAATATCAAACATATTCGATTTCTATTAGAAATTTCCAATATTCGCACACCCCCTAATACATGCCCCGAACAGCAGCAGATTGGACAGCCATTGCCATAGCTAAGTTGGTAGAACACTGGACGCAATATTCGGAGGTGGTGGGTTCGTATCCCACCGGCGGCATGGTTGCTTTTCTGCTTCTTTAAAAGTAGTTTTCTTTAAGCGTTAGATTAATCGAAGTATTATGCTGCCACTGTCACTAAACAAATTAAGACAAAATAGAAACATTCCCTTATGCTCCTTGTGTTCGGTGACTGATGGCTTCCTTCACACACACACACACACACACACACACACACACACACACACACACACACACACACACACACACACACACACAACACACACACACACACACACACACACACATATATATATATATATATATATATTATATGATATATATATATATATATATACTATATAGTGAAGATGACCCAGACAAACCAGATGACTCGTGAAAACGAAGATGGCCCTGCGCGTCAGCCGTATTGCTACCGCCACGTGTGTCTGTGCCCTACCTGGTTGCCCTCGGATTGTTCTCGCCGCTGCTCCCTTCCTCCCAGCTCTTTTAAATAAACCCCCGCCTTACATTTGGTGGAGGAGCCGGGTAACAGCCCTGGAATTGCGCAACCGTACTCTCCCGCCTTCTGCGATGCCTCACGACGTTCAACATCAAGCCGCGCAAGTGGGCCCAGCTGTTACCTGCGCCGGCTCCCTTCGCCAACGGGACCCGGCCATCTTCAGTGGGACCGATGAGCAGGATGTCGAAGATTGGCACACGTCTTACGAGAGGGTGAGCCTTTACAACAAATGGGACGATACCACCAAACTAAATGACGTAATTTTTTTATCTCACCGGCGTGGCTAACCTGTGGTATTGGAACCACGAGGTGGACATCCGCACCTGATCTGCTTTCAAGACAACCTTCTCCGATGTTTTTTGTCGTCCTGCTGTTCGGAAACTCCGCGCCGAACAACGCTTGCGTGAACGGTCTCAGCAGGTCGGCGAAAGCTTTACCAGTTACATCGAAGACGTCATTGACCTATGCAAGCGTGTCAACCTCAACATGCCAGAAGCTGACAAGATTAAACACATTTTGAAGGGTGTTGACGACGACGCCTTTCAGATGCTGGTAGCGCGCGACTTGCGCACCGTTGCTTAAGTCGTCACCCTCTGCCAAAGCTTCGAGGAGCTGCGGAAGCAGAGGCTCCTGACTCGACAGCACCCTCGACATGTTGAGTCGCTTGCTGGACTGACACCAGCACCTGAAACCTCATCGCTGCTGCAACAAATCAAAGACTTTGTTCAGGAAGAAGTGGCGCGTCAGCTTTCTCTTCTGCCGAACCCTACAGGGCAAGCTCCAGATTTGGCTCCGGCCCTTCGACACGCTATCCAAGAGCAGGATGCCGAGGCTCTTCCAACCGCCCATCCGCCACCACCTGCCGCCGCTCCGCTGACATATGCCGCCGTCGTCACCCAGACGCCGCCCCCTATGGCCGCTCCGCTGACATACGCGGACGTCGTCGCCATACCTCGACCGCCTACCTATGCTTTGCTTCCAACAACTGCGCGAGCGGTGGCTCCTTCTCTTCGGCCGGCTCCGCGACTCAGCACTCCCTGGCGCACCATCATTAACCGGCCTATCTGCCACAATTGCAGCTTGCCTGGTCATGTGGCCCGGCTTTGCCGCCGCCGTCTAGTCGTCCTTTTTCTCCTGACCGTTCAGCCCTTCCTAGACGCCGTTCACCTTCACCAAGGCGCCGCTCCATTTCTTCTATGCGACGTCGCCCCAATCTCCCTCAGGAGGAAAACTAGGCGCCGCAGTTCCTGAGGCGAGAACTGCGTCCCCGTCGAACTTCCCAGGCCTCACATATCTCCTGCTAATCTGTTCGAAATATCTGTCGAAGCCATTACTGTCTTGGCCCTTGTGGAAACCGGTGCTGCGATTTCTGTTATGGACGAAAAGTTTTGTAGTTCAATGAAGAAGGTAAAGACGCCGAATGCTGGACTCGCTGCGTACGGCCAGCGCTGAGCACATCAAGCCGTCCGCAGCGAGTACCGCTCGAGTTGTGATTCAGGACTCCCTCTACACGATAGAATTCGTCGTGCTGCTTTGCTGTTCTCATCCTGTTATTCTGGGCTGGGATTTCCTTTCCGCCCCTGAAACTACCATCGACTGTGCTCGAGCGGAAGTCGGGCTCTCTTCTCTGCCCAATCCTTTTCTGGACGCTACTCCTCCTGTTGCCTGTGTTAAAGCCCTCGCCGCTAAAGACATCGACGTTGCCCCGTGCTCTTCAGTTCTTGTACACTTGTCTTGCGACTCTATCGGTGATGACACTGTCCTCTTTACTCCAGGCCATACTTTTCTGCACCCCAAGTGTCTCCCTCTGCCATACGCCGTACTGACTGTGTCCGCTGGTCTTTCGATACTTTTGGTTTCTAACCCATTTTCCTGCCCTACCGCTCTGCGCCTTGGTGAATGCCTCGGCAGTGTGCAGCCCATCGCATCTCTGCTCATCCGCGAGGAGGCCGACGATACACCGCTCCTCGCCATGAACGCACTCAGCCCTCCTGCCTCTACGCCTTATCGCTCTTCTACCGAATTGTTCTTGCGCTCCATCGACGCCAATCTTCCCCCGCCGCACAGAACACAGCTTCTCGCCCTCCTTCATCAATTTCGCTCTTCCTTCGACGCTCACCAAACTTCCTTGGGCCGAACTTCCACCGTCACCCATCGCATCGACACTGGTGCCCGCGCGCAGCTGCGGCAGCGCCCCTATCGTGTGTCTCCAAACCGAGCGCCAGACTATTACAGAGCAAGCCGACCAAATGCTTCAAAACGGTATCATTCAGCCCTGAAGTAGCCCTTGGGCATCGCCTGTTGTCCCTGTGAAAAAGAAAGATGGCTCCATACGCTTCTGTGTCGATTACCGCCGTCTTAAGATAACGCGCAAGGATGTCTATCCGTTCTCCCGCATAGAGGACGCTCTGGACTGTTTGCAAGGGGCGGAGCTCTTTTCTTCCCTCGATTTACGTTCTGGATACTGGCAGGTCCCCATGGAAGCGGCCGATCGTCCCAAAACTGCTTTTTTGACCCCCGACAGAATGTATGAATTCACTGTGATGCCATTCGGCCTTTGTAATGCCCCTGCATCCTTCGAACGGATGATGGACACCATTTTGCGTGGACTCAAGTGGAAAATGTGTCTATGCTATCTGGACGACGTTGTCGTCTTTTCCCCTCGACTTTGAAACCCATCTATCCCGCCTGAAGCACGTTTTGATCTACTTCTCTGACGCTGGCCATAGCTCAACTTGAAGAAATGCTTTTTTGCTGCGCGTCAGCTGACAATTTTAGGATACGTTGTCTCTAAGCAAGGCGTTCGTCCCGACCCAGCTAAACTTCGCGCTGTCGCAGACTTTTCCAAACCCACTTCCATCAAACAGTTGCGCAGCTTCTTAGGTCTGTGCTCTTACTTTCGGAGGTTTATTCGCAACTTTTCTTCGATCGCTGCGCCTTTAACACAACTGTCCGGTAGTTCCGACTTGCCGATGTTGTCTCCGGCGTGCGACGATGCGTATAACACCTTGCGCCGTCTCCTCACAGCGCCGCCCATACTGCGTCATTTCGACTCGACCGCTCCTACCGAGGTCCACACGGACGGCAGTGGTGTCGGCCTCGGCGCCGTACTTGCCCAGCGCATCTGTGGTTTTGATGAATACGTTGTTGCCTACGCAAGCCGCACACTTACGAAGGCTAAAACAAATTACTCCGTCAGTAAAAGAGAGTGTTTTTTTATCGTATGGGTCCTTGCCAAATTCCGCCCGTACCTCTATGGCCGCTCTTTTGACGTTGTGACGGATCATCATGTGCTTTGTTGGCTTTCTTCCTTGAATGACCCATTCGGCCGCCTTGTCAGGTGGGCTCTTCGTGTGCAAGAATATGAAATCGCGTGGTCTATCGTTCCGGCCGCAAGCATCAAGACGCTGATGCCCTGTCCCGCTGCCCACGTCCAGCCGAGGTCGCGAGCCTTTCCACCTCTGACTACTCCCCGTCGTCCCTTCACATCAGCGACATGCCCTCAGCGCAACGTACTGACTACTGGATAGCTTCTTTTCTCGACTTTCTCTCCAACACCACGGCTGCTTCTCCATGCCGTGCTCTCCACCGCCATGCTTCCCACTTCGTGATTCGCGATAACCTCCTCTATCGCCGGAACTACAGCACCGACGGGCGCAAGTGGTTGCTCGTTATTCCTCGCCACCTGCGCACGAACATATGCGCCTATTTCCGCGCTTACCCACAATCAGGTCACGCGGGAGTTTTCAAGACATACACCCGCATCCGGCTGCGCTATTACTGGCGCGGCAAGTACACCTTCGTACTTAAATACGTACGCGCCTGTCTCCCCTATCAACGTCGCAAGCCATCTCCTCATCGTTCTGCTGGAGAGTTGCAGCCACTCCCTTGCCCACCACGCCCTTTCGACCGTATCGGCATTTATTTCTACGGCCCGCTTCCGTCCACTGCGGCCGGCAAACGTTGGGCTGTCGTTGCGGTTGATCATCTCACGAGATATGCCGAAACCGCCGCCCTTCCGTCTGCCACAGTGACAGACGTCGTCTCCTTCCTTTTTCAGCGTTTCGTCCTTCGTCACGGTGCACCTCGTGAACTGCTTAGCCACCGCGGACGCGCCTTTTTGTCCGATGTCGTCACCGCCCTGCTCCGCCAGTGCAACATAGTCCATCGTACCACCTCCGCCTATCATCCGCAGACCAACGGCCTTACCCAGCGATTTAACCGCACCCTCGGGGACATGCTCTCTATGTATGTCGCATACAACCAGTCGAATTGAGATCTCATCCTCCTTTATGTGACTTTCGCCTACGACCCCGCTCAGCAGTCCACTACTGGCTTCTCTCCCTTCTTTCTTCTTTACGGGCGTCATCTATCTGCTACAATAGACACCATTCTGCTTTACCAAGCCGACGCCTCCGAATATACCCCTGTTTCCGAAGCCGCGCAACACGCAGAAGATTGTCGCCGAATCGCCCGGTCACTCACAACTGACGCCCAGTATCGCCAGAAATTCCGCCACGACAACGCTGACACCACATCGCACTTCCCTCTTGGTGCGCTTGTGTGACTGTGCCTACCATCATGTACTCCTGGACTCTCCTCGAAATTTCTCGCCAATTATCACGGCCCCTACCGTGTCCTGCAGCGCACATCTCCAGTTAATTACGTCGTTGAACCCCTCACGCCATCTCCCGATCTCCGCCGCCGCGGCCGCGAGACAGTTCACATCCAGCATCTCAAGCCTTACTAAAACCCCTCCATATTGCAGTCCCCGTAAGTCGCCAGGATGGCTCCTCTTCGACCCGGGAGTGATTGTGAAGAAGATGATGACCCAGACAAAGCAGATGACTCGTGAAAACGAAGAAGATTGCCCTGCGCGTCAGCCGTATGGCTATCGCCACGTGTGTCTGTGCCCGACCTGGTTGCCCTCGGATTGTACTCGCCGCTGCTCCCTTTCTCCCAGCTCTTTTAAATAAACCCCCGTTTAACAATGGGTACAAAATTGGTACAAGCGGCCCCCGGCCTGGCGCCCGGCTTTCTTTAGGGGTGTTCGCTTTGGAGAAGCTCCGTAAACCCCGCTGCGCCCCTCACGGGCTAAACCCCAGTTTCGAACGACCTCGCAGCCTGCGAAAGGTCGAAAGGTCGTGTGATAAGCAAAGCAACAGCAACAGCAAACAAAAAAAGGGCTACAAATGGGCTTCTACCGCACGAGGCGGATTTAAGGTTGTTGACGGCGGAACTTATCGCTGATCCTTCAGAGCAACTGTGGTCAAGACCCTTTTCCCAAGCCTCTCACCCAGAAGAGCCGAGCACCAGGCCGGGGGAAATCTTGTACCCATTAAAAACCGGTGGGTACCCGGCGGCACTGGGGATCGAGCCCAGCACCTCACGAATGCGAGGCGGATGCTCTACCACAAGGCCACCACAAGGCCACCGCTTCGGTGGCCGTGTATATATATATATATATATATATATATATATATATATATATATATATATATATATATATATATATATATATATATATATATATATATATATATATATATATATATATATATATATATATATATGACTTATTACAGGCATAAACAGGAGAACATACTCAGCCGTGACAGTGTTCCTATCGACAGTCGAGGAACAATAGACGTTCCCGAATATGCTGTTCACAGTACACTTGCTTCTCCTGCTAAGCAGAGGTGTGGGGGTATTTCCGTAGTTAATCTTTCCGATGGAAGACCCCCCAACAACGAACAGCGTTGTGTCCTATCGCAAAGGCGTGAGGTTTTGCCCCGCCACTAGAAATATAAATGAGCTTCAGTTTCAAAAAACATAGACAATATTGCCCGTCGCCTAAGGCTTCGACTGTACTATGGTAATATGTCTGGGAACTCAGATGCGGGCTATCTCTTCCATCGAATATGCATTAGACTCTTCTTGAAAATTGAGATAAGTGTCTCGACCTCTGCATAAAGGCTGTGCACCATGACATCTTGTGGGAATATAAGCGGTGGTGATATTGCTGAAAGAAAAACATTTAGCACAAAGAAGAAATTGCTTTGGAATCTCTCCCCACAACCTCCGATATAGTTATAAATCCCGCACACAAACGTGGTGCTGTTATCGTCTTGAGTACCTGAGACTACAAGGATGAGGGACAGCGGCAGCTAAGCATAAACTATTTGTACAACATCTGCTTCTGACCCAACCTCGTATTTCAGACACGTGGTCCAAGCCACTCTTGAATACCTCGTAAAATAAAACGATAGAGGGGGCCAAATGACAGTCTTTGCTTTCGATGTCCCCCTCCCGGGTGATTCTACCTTCTGCTAAACATACATAAAGAAATAACCCCGGACAACCACCAACTTTTCTTTTGTCTATCAAAGATACAACTCATTTTCTTTCTGACATAATTGATATATTCAATCCAGAAAACAGCATTCTCGTTACCCTCAGTTCAGTGTTGTTATACACCAACATACTCTATTCAGATGTGATCTGGGAAGTCCTTAACGCATACAGAGATTCCCATGTCGAAAGAATAGTTGGCAGCATAACCCCTGAAACAATATTGCATTCGTTGCTGGAAATGAACACGTTTGAGTGTGATCTCGACCACTATGTACACAAGGAACTAGTGAAACATCAATGGGCCAAAGTAGGTCCTAATTATGCCAGTATATTTATGGGCGTTCTCGAAACAGACTTTCTAGAGAGCTGCCTCTTCAGGACCCTTTTATATATCAGGTTCATAGATGATATATTTCTTTATGGTGCCATGGGAAGATGTGCTACTGAAATTCAACGCTGGCTTCTGTAATTCTCAGAGCAGCACCACATTTTCAAATACCTACTCTACTTGCATGATCAGAGCTTTGGGCGTCAGAATTCAGGAGGTTGAGGTTGAGGTGTTGAATGCTACAGGTGGGGTTAGCCTTGCTTTATCTGCCGGCAATTGCTCCACCGCAGCGTCCCTCCGATATTAACAATGCCGCATCTACCCCGCTAAGCGCACAGTCTCTTATAATAGCACATACTCTCTCCCGCAGTCAACATCTATGCACACAATCAATCCACACAGTTCACATCACAGTCCACTCCAGATGTCACCATCTATGCACATATTATGTCACAGTAGAACATACGCCATTGTAGTGCCACACTCCATACACACATCCACTCACAGTATAAAGTAGTCCACTCCGGAAGACACCATCTACGCACACATTCAATCACAGTAGGCCATAGTTCGTTCCTGCTGTCACCATTTAAAAACAAGATTCGTGTTCTGCAGAAATATTAAAAAAGGGTGCAGCCTCCCTTCTGCATGTCTGGTTTCCACTCCGGTAGACAATGTCCTGCACTGGGCTGTGATGGGTTCCTGTCTTCTTGAAGGAAGCGAACATCACATATCTTTCCGCGTTGTACTCTGGGCAGTACATAATATAATGTTCGATATCCCCGCACACACCACATAAAGAGCAGAGCGGAGACGATGCTATGCCGATCTTATGCATCCATGCAGGAGTGCTAGCAGAGGCCGTGTGAATTCGATGTAGAAGAGTCGCCTGAGATCTTCTCAGTACCTTGGTCACACATGGCTTGTGGGACGCACTCCACAGGGTACTGAAGTGATCGAGCACCGTTTTCCTGCAGAGACTTTTTCCATCTTGAGGTACTCGTTGAGAGAGCTTTATGGGCGAGACTGTCTACCACCTCATTATCGTTGACTCCTATGTGGGAGGGCACCCACTGGAAATGTAGAGTAAAGCCTCTGCTGTGCAGATTCTGCACCAAGCGCAGAGAGCTTAGAGACAAGGCGTCAGTAGGGAGTCCGCGCTCTAACCTCTGAAGGGCAGATTTTGAATCAGTTAGGATGACAACAGGTTGAGCCGGACAAGACCCTAACTTTCGTAAAGCTGCCTCAATAGCAACACTTTCAGCTGTTGTGGGGGATGCGACAGCAGTACAGCGTACAAACCACTTACAGTCCAAAGAGGGAATGTAAAAAGCCGCTACGCTAGCTTCTTTGACCTCTCCACAGAACCATCCGTGAAAATTTGAAGATGGCAGGCATGCTCTGTTTCCAAGTATTCCAGTACAAGCGAACGCGTTGCTGGCAAAGGAGAGCTGCGCTTTGTGCTCACATGGAGAATTGTGACCTTACAGTCGAGGGTCGGAAAAGACCAGGGGGGTTTCAACCGTTTCTTTTGCCTTCAGACATTAATGCCTAAAGAACTAAGAGTATTGAGTGCCAAGTAAGCCTTCGACTCATATCTCTTGCAGAGCCGCTGGAGAAGGGATCGCCCAGCTACCGTGTCTCCTAAGTGGTCAAGATGCATAAATAGTCTCTGAGAAGCGATAAGGCTAAGAGGTTTCGATAGGGACTCATGAAGTACTGCCTTATTCACAGCCGCCTGGGGAACTCCAATGGCTCTTCTTAGGCCCTTTCTGTGGACAACTTCGAGACGCTCAAGTTGTGATACCGAGGGGGAAAATAAAGGTAATTGATACATTATCCGGCTTACCACCAGCGCTTCATGAAGTTTGACCATTGAAGAAGGATGGTTTCCCCATTGCTCACGTGCAGTTCTACGGATAACATTGAGACGAGAAGATATAGAGGAAACAATCGCGTCTACAGCTTTTCGCCACTGTAGATGGGAGTCAATAATGACGCCCAGCAAACGCGCGTGGTTGAATTGACGGATGCAAGAGTGACCGAGGTCTATCTTCAACCGCGCTTGACATCTTCCTACACCTGGAAACAAAATAAAGCCGGATCTGTCCACTGAAAGAGACAACCCCACACCTTGAAGGTGAGCTTGGGCCGAAAGTATAGCCTGTCGAGCTATCAGGGCTAATTGCTTGTGTTGATAGCCGGTAATCCAAATGCAGATGCCGTCAGCATAAAGTGACATACGCACTTGCCTGACTCTTTTTTTCGACGAATCGGGTAGGCCAGCCATTACGGCGTTAAAGAGCGTGGGAGAAAGAACATTTCCTTGAGGCACACCTCGTGATAGAACCCTTTCGGTGCTTAACATACTCCCTAACCGTACACGAACCTAGCGATCACTTATAAACTTGTAAATGAATCTTAACATATGGCCCTGTATGCCCATGCCTTGCACACTGTTTAGAATTGAGCTCTGAAGCACGCTGTCGTAAGCTTTCGCAACATCAAGAAAAATGGCTAAAGTGGAAAGGCCGAAAGCTCTATGGTGTTGAATGTGACTGATCAAGTCTAAGACGCTATCTTGGGCACTAGGACCTCGGCGGAATCCTGTCATACACGATGGCAGTGCCTTACTGTCCTCAAGCTACCATGATAAGCGTTCATTTACCAGCTTCTCCATCAACTTAGCTACACAGGAGGTCAATGACACAGGGCGATACGAGGCAAGATCTGTCATGTCTTTGCCAGGCTTCAGTACTGGAACTACATGTGCCACCTTCCATGACGGAGGATCATCGCCAGTCTCCCAAACTCGATTGATGAAGTTGAGGAGCTCTTTTCTGAGTTGCAAGCGGAGATTATTCAGCATTTGATTGGTGATGCCGTCGGGACCTGGTGACCACCGGCACCGCAGGCAACTGAGCGCAGTGTGAAGCTCACGAAGCGTGAACGGGACATCCATGATAGACCTGGAGGAAGCAGGTGGTGTATATATATCTATTCCAGAATCAGCGCGTACGAGTGCGTCTGCAAATTCCTCTGCCAAACACGCAATAGGTTTTTGCTTGCGTATTGCAAGAGCTTCAAAAGGCTTCGAAGGGCGAGATTCTCCAGCAAGGCTGCCAATAACTCGCCATATTCTCGTTATCGGTGAGAACACAGTCAAACTAGCAGAAAATGAGGCCCATTGCGACCTGTACAGCTTGTTCGTGTGCCGTCTAATAGCAGAATTCAGCCTATTGAAGGTCGTCTTCAGTTGCCTGTCGTCCTTCTTCCGCACGAGTTGGCGCTCCGCCCTCCTTCTCGCTGCGCAAAGGTTCCTGAGTTTTAAATCCGGGGCCGGAAAATGATCAGGTAACTTGACCGCCGTAGTTGCTGCAAGCTTACTAGAAATCATTTTGTCAACAACATCTCCAGAACACGTTCTAGGTGCTTTCTGTACTTGTCCCAGTTGACCACGTTGCTAATTTTAGGAGCATGCATACGAAAGTTGGCAGCAAACACAAAACTCGGAGAGTGATCACTTCCCATGCGGTCAGGCGCTGTTTACCAACTCAAGCGGACGTCAGGTGAATGCAGTGCCAGGTCTATAGCTGTCGCTGAGGCTGGAGGCCGGAAAAAAGTGAGGCTTCCGTCATTGGCAACACACAGGTCCAAACTGTCAATAACCTCTACAAGTTTGCGTCCACGGGAATCCGTGTTCCTGTCACCCCAAACGGCATGATGGGCATTGAAATCACCGCAGATGATTCTAGGTGCTGGGCAGCGGTCGCAGAGCTGCTGTAGAAACAAATATAATGCTACCTTCTTCCGCGGAGACACGTACACGGATGCAATAGAAAGGGTTCGAGAGCCGAGCTGTATTCTCACAGCCGCTACCCCAATGTCATCCGTGCAAAGATCGGCAACGCTTAGAGAAACATGTGGAATTTATCTTCTTGTGTAAAGCGCAGCACTTCCTGCAGGAAATGACTTTATGCTGCAGTTTTCATGGGCCACATATCCAGTGAAACATCTCCAGCTTGGCAGGCCAGCTTCTGACAGGGCCAATACTGGAACACAAGTCTCTTTCAAGAATAGTTTTAGTTCAGCTAACCGACTTAAAATCCCAGCGCAGTTCCACTGCAATATAAACGGCACTTTTCGGTGCATATGAGATCCACGAGGTTTAGCCCCATCCATTTTAGTTCGCAAGGAACTTTGCTGCGAAGGTGGAAATTAGGGACTCTAAAGAAAGCACCAGCTGTAGGAAGTTCTTCAGGATACCAGGCGCCATCACTGGAACATGTGAACGCAGGGCCCCAAACAAAACATGAAGAATGTCAGACATACCTTGATTTTTGAGCTCCTTATTTTGCGCAACGCACTCGCTTACAATATCGACAAAAGATGCCGACGGGGACACACTCTTGGCCGCAGTAGCTGGTTTTTTTGTCACTTGTGCATATGAGGGTCACCCTTGACGTGGAGTCTGCCTGTGATCCGGCCGCTCAGGTACATGGACACTTTTTGCTGGAGGCCGAACAGTCGACTCGCGCGCACTGGGCCTTGGCGTCTTGCTGGACTCAGGTCTCTTAGGGACATTTTTGGGCAACGCAACAACATCAGACTCCAATACTTGGAACTCGTCTAATCCTGGGACAGGCGTCTCTGTCTGGGGGGTTTTTGGACCAGCAATAAAGGACATCCGACGGTGCAGAGCGCTCACACGGAAGGGGCAGCCTCCCAAACTCGCTGGATGATCGCCACCGCAATTGGCGCAAGCAAAATCTGCCCTGCAGGTTTTAAAGTCGTGGTCGCCTCCGCACCGCTTACATCGTCGATCCTTTGTGCAAACTTTGGCCACGTGCCCAAACCGTTGGCATCTAAAACACCGTGGAGGAGCTTCAGTGAAATCTGCAACTGCGTGCTTTGTGAATCCCAGATCAATTTTTTTCGGGGCGCGCTGAGTTGGGAGCGAATGTCAACACGATAGAGTTGGTAGGTTTCACAGCCCATTCTTTCCCTGGAGACTCCACACGACGCAGAAGTCGTTTCACGTGCAGCACATCTTGTGGTTTCAGATAAGTAGTTCGCGTTCTGAATACCACTTTGGTACACCCTTAATAACACAGGTGTTCTTCATGTAGGAATGGGGCAACCGCACGTTAACTTTGATGCCAAAAATCTGAGAGCTCTGCAGGAGCTTGTCAACCTGCTCTTCCGTCGAGACATCCAGCTGAAGAGCCCCGTGCATGTGAACCGATTTCGAATCGTAGCTGATCCCAGCACTGATTGAATGGCCGCGAAAAGTAAGATGGGATTCTTCTCTCTTAATTCAACCCCCTTTTCTGTGGGCTCAACCAATACCGGGATCCCTGCCGTTCGTTGCTTGCGATGACTCACCAACTTGAAGCCCTCGTTGCCCACGTCAGCCATATCGGCCACTGACTCGTCACCGTCACGATCGTTGACTCAGGCCCACTAAGCGATGAGGTCTCGCTGGACGGGTCGTCGAGTCGACGTTCTGGTCGCTCCACAGCCTGGAAAGCCATGGCCGCCTCTTCCGAGCCAGCCTCCTTTGAATGACGTGGTCCCTTTAGGCTCGCCGGCGCCGGAGCAGCCGTACTCTTCCCGTAGGGAAAGTACCGCCTTGAAGATGCTGCCGTCCTCGAATATTCAAATAAAACTAGGTAAATTAGGAAAAATTAGCTAAATAAACAGAGCTGAGGCGATCGAACAACGTCTTCGTCTTCCTCTTCTCTCAGACTTCAGACTTCAGGACTCGCAAAACCAGCTTGTCACCTCGGTGTTTAGGAAGTGCACAGAGAAGCGCGAATACTTGCAGATTGAAAGTAGCCTTGTAAAACATTGAATACCATGCAGTAGGCCTCTAACCTTTAAACGAATCTGCTCCCGTGGAGAAAAATTTCGTCTATCTTTGAGACACTAATCAAGGATTTCGTCCGACAGCGCTATGCGAAGACTATTATCGGCGACGCGTTCAAAAACCTGCATAACAAGACCGCCCTGCCATCGCAGATCACACCAAGCCTGAGCAGTCATATTTGCTATCTAATCTGATATTAACTCGTTCGCCATTACCACCGAATGTTAATGCTATTCTCAGAAATCATCATAAAATTCTCCTGTAGAGTGACAAAATTAAGCTCTTCCTTCCCGAACCACATAGCACCGCTTATAGGAGTCCATGAAACAACTACGATGCCGTAACCTCGTCGAAAAAAATCGAAAACGGTCAAGTCGCAGGATGTAATTGACCGCGCTGTTAGCTCTATTTATTACTATTGCGCTCACAGAGGTTCCGAACAGCGTGTCATCGTCGTCGTCGTATCTGTTTCTTCTCGGTCCTTGTCCAAGTTTTGCGCGCAATTCATTTATAACACAGAGATTCGCAGCACAGCGTCGCCTTTCTGTTTCAAAATTCGAGGAGACATCAGCTATGACACCAGAAACGTAGTCTACCTTCTCGAGCGCAGTTCTCTCTTTCCTCGCTACATTCGAAAAACAGAAACTGCTTTCCGATTGACAATAAATATATGCGTAGCACACACACATTCCTTGCCAGGTGCCCCTCTTTCAAGACCTGTAGCTACAGAAGGCATTGAAAGCTTCAAGGCCACCACACTGAAATCTGGCCTCAAGGCACATTACGACATGGAAGCCTTTGAAAAATACCTAGCATTTATATTTAATGCCTTGTCTGCTGGCATAAATGCGAACTCTGGCAAACTCCCTTTGCGGCTAAATTTCTCTGTATTTTTTTTGTGCACTTTTGTGAATCAAGAAGACATGATGTCTGGTGGGACCTGGAATACGAGAAACCAAAGGTTGGACCGAAAAAAAGAGGGCCCCGGCACCACCTCTCCCGAATTTCCTGTGTTCTCTAACCAGCTCGAAGGCAAGAGGGGTCACCTCTGAATCTTGTACACCATTATGTAGCCATGTCTCTGTGACACCGATAATATGGTGTCGATCTCAGTGATTTCCGCCTCTTCGGGGATTCCTTGGGCGTGTTTCCTAACGTCGGCTCGGAGCTCGGCTACATATTCATCTAGATCGTGTACAGTAGCCGACGCTGTACGTTTTCTTATGTGACGCAAGCGATCCCGTTCGGTAATGCGAACTCCCCTTTGCCACGTTCGCATGGGGTTGATTGCGAGTTGTGTGCTGAGTATGTAATGCTCTTGAACAGCTGGGCGACAGCGCCGCGTCAGTTGCTGTCATTACGTAATGCACGCGAATCCTTGGACACATGTCCTGTGGCGCCACCTATGAGTAAGGCCAGCAACCAGCTCTAATTTGTTCTTCGAAGTGAAGGTCGCCGAAGCGGTTTCGGTGGCGTCCACGCGCTATGAATGCCCCAGCGTTGTGTGCAGTACGTGCCGGCACCATCCCCTCTTCTTCGGCACGTTGCGAGGCCTGTCGCGCGGGTCACCACACATAAAAAGCGACCAAGAAAACCAGGCGCGCTGCCGCTCGTAAATAAAAAGTAAAAGAAATAAACGTGGCTAATGATTGGCCTCCCGAAGATCCGTACGCGGGTATCAGTATATATAAGCCATCCTAGATTATTTTCGTGCAGCGCATATCATGCTTACATCTTCTGTTGGCGACAAGATAGTCTGTGATTGTTTTCTCAGTTTGAAGTTGTTTTGAACGTAATTGTTTCGCAAAAACTAATCTTCCACCGTAAAAATAAATCTCTGCAGATGTCTGCTCGCGACGCCTGTAGGTTTATGCTGTTTGTTATCAAAAAGTCACCCCAGAGCTGTTTTCTTTGCCAGTCTTTACTACTAGGTGTAAGCTCAGGACGAACTGTGAAGCAAGACATTGCTACGAATCGGAACATCAGACGATTTCTATCATTATGCTGATAACAATATTCTACGACATTCTTCAGCTGCCTGATAATTGCGTAACCTTAACAACGTTGACCAAAAGAGAAAAATATTGTCAAAAACACGGCTCCTTGGTTTTCTATGGCAGTCTTACCCTATATGAACTTGGCGCAAGAGCAGAACATACTTTAAAAGGAAGATTTTTCTGCGAATCCGACATTTAGACTATTCCCAGCAGTATGATCTTACAATATTCCGCATTTGCCTCACAATTGAAGCTCATCTCCAGGAAAGCTGGAGTTGGGTTTAAGGAGTAGCGCTACACCAAATTTTAGCTCTGAAGGTGCGGTAGGGAAATTTTTTTTTAAGTATAGCTTGAGAATCCTTATCTATTGACTAAATGCATCTTCATAAAATACAACGCGGCTGCGTGATGATATGCTCCTGATTGCAGGTACTGTTCTATTTGCTTCACTTAATGAACGGCTGCATCGCAGGGTCTTTCGGACCTGCGGTTTGAGAAAATTCCGTTACTGCGTACCATTAGGTAAAAAAAAAATCAAAATAACAGCGATTAGCAAGACCTGTTTGGTGTAACTAAACTATTTGTCTTTTTATTTTGTTTTCTTTGCGTCCATTAACAAAGAATGTTCAAGTTGAAAGTTAAAAAAAATAAAAATTAGGCTTTCCGAAGTACACGAAGCTTGTGTATTTTATCCCAGAGCAAAGGCAACTATACGCAGCAATTGTGAACAAAAGCATTTTTGAGAGGAAAATCGTTTATGAACGCAAATTTGTCGTATAATTGAGTTTTCACTATACCAATTAATATATTCGCTGATCACCCGACGGCAGTCATGTATTTGTTTTTATTCACGTTTTTACTATCGTCAAAAGCGTGCCCTATAGGTTTTGCATGGCAGTCTTAAGCGTTCGATGCGGTCGTTACATATTTTGCTACATATCAGAACAATGGATCGTTACCTTCAATATTTATATTACAGTTTTTTTTAATTTTTGTCAATAATTTTCATAATTTTTGCCAGGGAAAGCTGGCCTTGGCCGCTAAATGCTGCAGTAAGAAACGATGAGCCTCAGAAATACTTACAACTTTACTCGAAAGTAGTCAAGTGCTCCGAGAGTGGTTCGCATGAAGAACATTACATTTAAAAAAAAAAGATTTTGCCAGGCTTCACATGGAAGTGATCGTTTCAACGGAAAATTCGCTGCATTGGCTCAGTGATTATGGCGCTCGGCTGCAAACCAGGAAGTCGCGGATTCGATCCCGGCCGTGGCGGTCGAACTTCGGTGGAGGCGAAATTCTAGAGGCCCATCTACTGCGCGATATCAGTGCACGTTAAAGGACCCCACTTGGTCTGAACTTCCGGAGCCCTTCACTACGGCGTCCCGCATAGCCTGAGTCGCTTTGGGGCGTTAAACCCCTTATACCAAGCAATTTAAACGTCAGGATGTTTTGTTGCAAACTTTATCTTTTCAAGAAACCCGCTGTACCTACAGTGGAGGTTAAAGAATAGGGAGCTTAAAGAAACCCGTGAGATAGGATTCATATACAGCCTTTTAAATAAAGTGTGTTATACTAAGTGCACTCAAAATTCAACCGTGCACAAGTTTCTCAATTAGCAAATCAGATTTCCTATTTTAATAATATTGGCGATTTCACATCTGTGCCGAAGTATCGACGATATAGAATAGTGTAACCATATTCGAAATCAATTTTGATTCGGTATCTTGTATGGATATCGGAAATACACTGTTTGAGGATATCAGCGATCTGTCTCGAATATACTGTTTTCAAGTATCGTGTCAAGCCACACATACTTATCAGCACGTTTTTGTGTGCCATGTCCAGCTCTCTTGGGCAAAAGTTTTTAGAATTAGAAAAGTGTAATTCACTTATGGCTTATGGAGGTTTAATGTGCCAAAGAGACTCAGCAGGCTATGAGGGACGCTGTAGTGAAGGGCTCTGAAATTTCGACCACCTGGGATTGTTTAACGTTCATTGACATCACACATTACACGAGCCTCTGAAATTTTGCCTCCATCGAGAGTTTACCGCCACAAACCGCGTCTTTCGTGTCAGCAGCCGAGTGCTTTAAAGGGAAGGTGAAGTGGTTTTTTTTAAAAAAAATGAGTTTCAAGCGGTATTCTATAGATTTGTGCCTGTCAATTCGAATATGACATTTAGATTGCCCGAAAACACAGACATAGACATTTATTTTCAAGAAATAAGCAGCACTCGTCGCAGGCTATTTCAAATGGGCAGTCTCCGCTCGCAATTGGTTGAAAGCTTCTTGACGTCATCGCTGCCATCTCGGCTGTTGCCGTTTCACGTGCTGGGAGAAGCGGCGGCTTTTCGCAGCTGTACAGTTAATTTATCGATGGGTATTCGTGATTATGGAATCTCTGTGCTCTCCGAAAGATCTGTGCGCTTCTCCGTATATGTTCGAGCCCCAGCTTCCACGCAGATGCGACAAAGACTGGGAAATGACAGCTCGAACTCGATTGGTAGCCGAAGTGTGGTGGCAACTTTTTCTCGCGTGGGGAGCATTGGCTGGTACGTATTTCTTTCTTGTAAGCGTACACGGGAGTGTAAATGAACAAACGAAAGCAAAATAATATATTACGCATTGTTGAAAAGCTTGGAGTGCGTCATTGTCACGGATCCCCGGAGAACGCTCGGGCAGAAAAAATGGACTAGGCGACAAGTGTACCCACACAGACGCACATTTAATAAATACTACGTGACACAAAAACTAGCACAAAAAACTATCAAAACTAACACTAAGACTATCAGTACACACGATCCGGGAATACTGCTACTAGGGTCTCCTATTAGCGTTCTACTGTTAGTGGTCGGCGTTCATGCTCACAGTTCGGTGCTGATGCAGCGTTGAATGGGTGCAGTACCCAGAGTCGAGGTGGCGTTCGAAGTGCTCCGGCTGGCGTCCCTGGCAGCGTCGTTGGCGGCGTCGTATGAACTCCCAGTCCAAGCGCCCGTGGAGGTGATGTGTTTGAGCTCTTACCTCTTGTTTTCTTCTTTCGACGAAAGCTGCTCTCGCTGGCGGCGACGCGCGTCTTTGCGCAAACACCGAAGGAACGACGCCAGGATTGAGCAGAGCAGAGTTCACTGTGCCGCACATCGCGCGTATCAGTGACAGTTTCCGGTGGTAATCAACGTCACGAAAGTGACCTCAGCAAAACATATTGTTTCTTTAAGGCATGAAGTTATTCCTTTTGACAGCTGCAATCCGCCCTTTAGCAAGCGCCTTGTCTTTAGGGAAGTGGTGCAATGCAACATCGTCACGGCTACTTGTGTTCCTGCAGCCGTACGCTGCGCAGAAAAAACGGCATGCTGAGTGCTAGGCTCTTTTACCCTGCCTCGGCCACACTTGTTGTAAGCAAACTTATCAAATACACCCGAATACGCATACAAAAAAAAAAACGCGCTAGCGATGTCTTTTCAGCGGGGCTCGTCAGGTGGTTGCAGCAAAAACACCGGGAGGAAATGGGCCGGGCTCATCGTAAGGCAACGCTAACGTCATATCCGGTCGCTTCCACTTGGCTCTCCTGACTTCCTCTGCGCTCCGCGCGTTGCGGGAGGCGGAGCGTCAAGGGAACTTTATTCGAGCGTTTTGTAATGTCTGCGTGGACAATCACGTCAAAAACTTCATGGACGTAAAATGTGATATGCTAACATGCTTAATGTGAAGTTCTGTAACCTCTTTACCTTCCCTTTAACCACTGAGCCACCGGGGCAGCTCTGCTGAGTATGGTCTGAACTGTGAACATTTTTGTTTAGTGCTAAGTTGTTGCTCCAAAGATTTACGCACCACGTAGTGTGGAAAAAGTTTCGCTTGAGTATACTCATCAGTATGTACAAAAAGAAAATCGGAAAGGACATGCTTCAATCACTGCATCATTTTGACCCATTCTTGTGCAGTTAAAAGGTATTCTCAGATCGGCGCTTGGAACATAAAATGTCCCTGCCCTGTGAGTATCGCACTTTATATCGCTCATATTTTCTGATTTCAGTCTTACAATAATTATTCATTGCCTGGTACCCGTCTCATCTAGACCAAAGTATTTACGAAAGGTATTTTGGCACACATCATTGTCGTGTGAGAAAACCACACAAATAAATATTGGACGCAGAGTGCACGAAAGCCTACTAGGCCAACAATTTTTGTTTCCATTAAATGGCAGTTCTTTTGGTTGGTCCGTTCGCTTCAAATTCCTGCCTAGCATAGTGCATTGCTTTAGTTTTAGATTTTTGTGTTTTTCTTTCTTTTATATTCTTTTTCCAGTCTTATACAGTCGTCGTAACAAAAAATGTCCGTGCGACATTGTTATGACTCGTGTCGTTCAAAGCTCTATAAGGAATTAAAGAAATGTAATAGAGTACATGACAGGAGGATAAATAAATCTTCTCTGTGTTTGCGTGAATATGATGGGGTGCGTCGGTATAACGAATGGCTCGAGCCTTTGCAGTGTAAACCTGCATGACATGACCACATTGTTGTTCAGAATTACATTACAGCCCATCCGATCAATCAAGGTACGTAAATGACACGATCGGGTTTTTAGTTCCTAGCTGCCGTGAAATTGCCGGTGTTATTTTAGCAGCGGGCCGCTTGAAAGCTTTTGTGCTCTCTCACATTTATATCACTATGTATGTTCATATCAGGCCATATGTGTCCGTGGTACTTCACGCAATATTTATGAGTTCTGTGCTAAACCACTGCCTTGTTTTTATGAGCAGCATTATGCCTCTCAATTTGGATTAAATGAATTTACTGCGCATTCAATTTCAGGTTCTCATAGTGAGTGATTTATTGTAGTATTTTTTTTTTCATGATGTAGAATTCCTCGCTTTTCGAAACACCTGAACCTTGTCTAACCGCTTAGCAGCAAAGAAATTTAGTAATTGTGCGACCCATAAATGGAGGAAGGGGAAGTGCACTAGGACAGCGGGACAGCCGAACATCATTTAACAGATTTTCGTATAAGACAAAACAACGCCTGCTGTGATATTCCAGCATGTAAGCAAGACAGGCATTTTACCTTCTGTATTTACCTGTCAGCTCTTTTCATGCGTTTCCCCATTAGTAAACGGGCCTGGATAGGCAGCTGCGCACATTTTGAGCAGAGAACCAACAGCTTCTACAGGCATTTTTTGCCCTATTGAACAGCGACTATAACGCCAAAGCAAGCAGACTCATCAGCATATAACTGATTTGTATTTGCGTATACAGCGTAAGAATGCGTAATGTAACATTTAATCATCAAGTAATAAACGTCTATTCTCCAGGTATTGGAAACAAGCTTAATTTTGCGAGCAGCGGCGGTGGCTGATTGGTTACAGCGCTCGGCTGCTGGCCCTGAAGACGCGGGATCGATCCCGGCCGCAGCGGTCGAATATCGATAGAGGCGAAATTCTAAAGGCTCTTGTCCTGTGCGATGTCAGTGCGCGTTTAAGAACCACAAGGGGTCAAAACTTTTGGAGCGCTTCTCTAAGGCGTCCCTTATAGCCTGAGTCGCTTTGGGACGTTAAGCCCCGTAAACGTAACCATGAATTCGCTTTTTCTTTGGTTTTTTTTAGATGCGTGAGCCGCCTCCGTTCCAATTTCGGCCCAAAAAATTGGGATCTTTTCTACGCGACAGGCATTCCCATTCCATTGTTTACTACATGTGCACCTCCCCCCCCCCCCCCCCCCTTTTTGACCCCACCTCCAGGAAACGCATATTGATGTGCTACCGCGAGGACAACAATGTTGGTCAGTTTTAAGAATGGTTTTTGCTGACGTTCGAAAATATAAACTGCCGCCTTTTAACTGAGGCTAAATGCAGGGCATACACATGCCTTTCGTGCAATTTGGCTTGTGAGAGAAGAGGAGACTTGTGACCAACCTGTTTGCACAGAAGGAGAGTTCTCTGGAGATTGCCCCTTTTTTTGCTTGTCATGAAAGGAGTCTAGTTACTCTCTATATGTTGTCGCGAAGTTTAATCAAAATGTTTTGCTTGTTCATGAACATGGGCTTTCCATATATTTAATAACAATAAAGAAAGAAACAAAAGGAAGAAATGAAGAAAAGACGAAAGAAAGAAAGAAAGAAAGAAAGAAAGAAAGAAAGAAAGAAAGAAAGAAAGAAAGAAAGAAAGAAAGAAAGAAAGAAAGAAAGAAAGAAAGAGGTGCCGTAGTGGAGGTATAGTTTTGACCTCCTGGAGATCTTTAACGTGCACTGACATCGCACAGCACACAGCCTCCTTCTGCGTTCCACCTCCGTCGAAACGCGCCCGCCGCAGTATGTTTCGAATCCGGGTACTCCGGCTCAGTAGATGAGCGCCTTAACCGCTGAGCCACCGCAGCAGGTCCATTGGCTGATGGCTGTGGTGACATTAGAGGCTTCACCTCAACGCATCCTTTGGGCCGCATATATCAATGCAAAAGCATTTCTTTTCCTCATAAGTATCGTGTACAGGATATGTCACCCTTTCATCAATCCATACCGAATCGACAATGAATTCATAAATATTTCTATAGTCCAACAAGTGAAACCATAATCCACAATCCAATAAGACGTGAACTGTCAATGAAGAAAAATAAGACAAGTAAATTGGCGGTTTACGTAGAAACCGAACCCGGGCCTGAGAGACAGGGACTATTGCACTGCGCCATGGCGGTTTTTTTTTCTGTTTATTTACTGCTACGACGCTTAGACGTTTGCAGCGGAATAAAGGCGGGTCTAGTGAATGCAGAATTGTCTTAGAAACGTATCTCGAAGATATGTACCAGGGCTCGCGTGAGTAATTATGAGCAGATAAAAACAGATGCCACAGTTAGCCGAGTAAAAAAGTATATTTCTGGCGATTTATTTCTTGATTGGCGTGTTACAGCGCCATCATACGGCACGCACTGAAAACCCTCCATGCAAAGTAAGACGCTGAACCAGCAGATGGCGCGAGTGTAGTAACGCCACAGACGCAAGCTCGGTCACATAGTCACGCCCCACGGCGCAAATTCAGATGGTCCCCACCCTACATCCCCCTAACCCCTTCCCCTGGTCCCCAAGAGTGATGCCCTAAGGGCCAACATACGTCGGGACCAGTACCCCCTCCCCAGAATATCCCATAGTACCAACCACCACCACCACCAGATGGCGGACCGCGCACAAGTTTTTCATTTCCGCTCGCAAGGACACTGAAGTGCACATCATAATATTTTTTTAGCGTTTTCATGCCAAGTTAGCTTTTAGCTTGCCTGCGGAGAAAGCAGCACGCACAGAAGGTGCACTGCAGCAGGGAGCAGCGAAATAGCGGTCGACGAGACCTCTGAATATATCAATGTTAGTTAAATGCATCAGGTTAAGTAAAAGTGATTAATACTATTCTGCGACAAAACAAACAAATTTGATCTAAAGAATATAACGAATTTTTTAAGTTACAAAGTTATGTGTTCCAGTTCCTAAAACTACTTTAAACCCGTAACCGTTGGCGTAGCGTATTGGCCAAGCGGGCGCCTTACTCAGCATCTTCAAATCTATGCCTAACGACAAACTGCGCATGCGCTAAAAGACGACAAAAAGAAAGAAAAAGGCTCCTTAGACTCCAAACAGCTCGCTTTCTTTTTGTTTCTGAGCGCTATGTGTATTGCTCAGCCGTAATTGTCAGAGCCACGTGCTGAACCCTCTGGCAAACTGAGCATGGCCGAAGGGAAACAAATAATGAAAAAATCTCCGGGCACGAATTCGCCGGTCTTGTTATCTTCCCTCACCGCTACGTTATTGCTTTTCCTTTGTCGCCGCTACATGCATGACCTTATGAACGCTCTCTGCCTGAACATACGCGTTTTGCTTGCTCGACCCTAGTGTGGCACGTAGTGCGATAACGCTCTCGGTTTGAACAGTTGTGCTTTCGCTTGGCTGCAACTCTCTACCGGCAAGTGTGAGCAGTACGCGCTACACAGAGCAAGTGCAGTCGCGCGGCACAAAGAAAACGAAGATGATCGCCGGATTAAGACTGCCGCTCGCAGAATCAACGCGCGATGACCGCCAGTGCGCGAATAAAACTCGTCAAGAGAACAGTTGACCCGTAAAGGCATTTTGCACGTATCTCGAGGACGCCCTCTTATTCTGGCAATCAATAAAGAGGCAGAGCTGCAAGAATTTCTTAGCAAAACATTTTCCTCAACGGCATCCGTAGCTGCCATGTTAGAGTGGCTAGCCACCCTAGCCATGTCTTAGTCATGATCACTATGAACCAAACTACGGCCACTAAAGGACAAAGGCCTGTCCGATATCTTTCCAAACTCCGCCACGTGCCAATTGTGGCTACCGTACCACCAAAACATTCCTAATTTCATTCGCATTACTGGCTCTAGCGGTGACTATTAAGTGCGAAAACGTTGTTGTAGCTTTTTTTTACTTGGTTACTTAAGCACGATTTCTGCACTTTTTACATATCTGATAAAAAAAAAACATTTGCAAAAGCAGCATTTATGACATAATATGTGCATTTCGGTTTCCGTCATGATTCGAAAAATATTTTGAAGTTAGAATTGCCTATATGACATGTTGGGGAAACTGAAGGTAGGGATGAGTAGAACGCATGTTCATTTGACGCAATCGTAGTTTGTAATTAGATATAATGTACACTGGCATGGCCTAATGACTGAACACCTGTGTAGTAGGCTGTCGCTTCCAACATTCTTCTGCACCTTTTATGCCAAAATGCTGAAATATGGGCAGCCTAAGCTAGGCACAGCTACTTAATGCATCATGATTGCTGAGAGCCGAATGCGTATTTAGAGATATCAATCATTATAACCTTTGAAATTGAAATTTATTTTCTTTCTTTGCACAGAAAGAGGCAACGTTTATAGTGACACTGCCATTTCTGATTTATTCAGATTTTGCAGTCTTCAGAATAACTAACCAAGACATAGGAGCTCTGCCTACGCAGTAATACTGCTTCTCCACTTTTCTCCTGATGGTGCGATAAATTTATCCTATTGAAATTAGAAGGCACCAAAATTTCAATCACGAAAGGAATCGCAATGACGAAAAATTTAAGACCAGTTGCTACCTTAACCGCCGAGAAGTATAGTATTATTTTCCTCAAAAACTTCTCTACGTCACACTATAGGCCTCCTTTTTGTCATTGGGTATAGGGCCTGAGGGGGAGAGTCAACGACAAGCGCCAGATGTTGGGAAAATATAAAAACAAAGGATAGATACCTGCAACTAGGGCTGCACGGAATAAAGCAAATCATAGGGTGCATTTGAACGGCCACAGTAAAAGAAAGACAGGGATAAACGAGGAAGTGAGAAAAAGACTTCGTCCTTAGGAGCTTTACCTCGAGTTTTGGCCAATTTAGCCAGTTAGGCCTGCCTGTACGCCTCTTCAATAGGCCAAAGGATGACGTACACAGTGTGCAAAACCCACTCAAGGCGCACTTGAACCGCGCAACGACTGGTATTTTTGTTCTTTAAATATGCCTCATAAAGCCTGAGTTATTGAAACCAATCGCGCAGACACAGGCGTAATAAAGATTCGAAGCCCACTGAACAAATCGTTAGCAGCTATGTCGGTGCACCCCACCAAGCTATACTTAGTTACATAAATGCACATTTTACCGGCTTTAACGATGTGCTGGGTTTAGCGGGAGGGAGGTGTGGCGCTCAATGATTCGGGAAATATCAGTGGGCGTGTGGCGACTAACCGTGCGAATGGGGGTTGGTGCAGAGTCCCGATGCGTCCTGGCCGTCGTTTCAAAGTCGAGGCTTTGGCTTGACGCTGCGTGGCCTTCGTCGTGTCATTCAGAGAGCTGTTGTCCCACTCAGTGCGTCTAAGCTCGAGGCCCCCGCTGGCAGATTTCGTGCGCGAGCTGTCAGATACTTGACGTGACGTTCTAGGCGTATAATTGTTGCCGTCGAAGCTATGAGGGCAAAAAATAAAAGCTTAGGTCCAATGTGAGGTTCACTATCGTTCATGTTAAGCTACTGCAACAATGTTCGGCAAAGAAACAATGACAAATTATGTTTGTGGACTAAATTGCGGTTTTTCCATGTTGAGGACGCATTGGAGAAAGCGCTTTTGGACCGCTTCTGACATATAGTGGGCAAGTCAAAGCACGTCATAATCTAGGAGCCTCAAGTCGCGTGAAATCTTTAAGTAGTCAAGGGTTTCTGAAAAGCAAACTGGGGCACGGAAAAGGAGAAACATATTTATTTTGCGACTGTACAGTACTGAGATGCGAAAGCCGCAAGAAAGAGAGCTTGCTGCACTACCGTTTTCCAATCCTCAAGACGCACTTCAAGAAAGTTTGGCTAGCCATGTGGTGTTGAGCGTTGCTCTATGACATGGACAAGATAACTGCTCTGTCCTGTAGCTGTAAATCTTATTGAGGTTGGTCACATGTCTTACGCGGGTAGTATCCTCGATACCGAAGAGGAGCAGACATGTGTGACGCAGTAGGCTTTGCGGGCATGCAGAAAGCGCTGTGGCAGTGGACATTTGGCTCCGACACTCACATGATGAGCCACAGTTGAGTCTTGGCAGAACACCATGTTGGATTGAAGCAGAATTGACATCTGAGCTAGTTGGTTTTTCGTTTTCAAAAATTATATAAAGCGCACTTAAACAACAGGCAAGGGAGACCAAACAACACAAGCGCTTGTGTTTGGTCTCCCTTGTCTGTTGTCTTAAGTGCGCTTTATATAATTTTTGACCATGTTGGTTGTTGTTTGACCATGTTGGAGGCAATAAAATTAATGGCCTTTAGCTTACTCTGCTGCCATTCTTTACCTATCTATCAACGTCTTAACGTTCTACCCATTCAACAGCAGTTCTATCATAAGTTATCACTCATTACATTTTGTCTCTTTCATCGTGAAATAACCTTAGACAGTCTTCCTTTTGATAACCTCATGAACAAAAATAATACTAGGTTTTCAGAACGCTATAACCTTCTATTACCTAAAATCAGATATAACTATGGTAAATTTACACTTCGTTTCTATGGTATTTCACTTTGGAATCGCATCCCTAATAATATTAGGTCATCTCTTTCATTGCAGTTTTTAAACACATGAAAAGAATACTGTTAGCAGAACCATCTTTTCATTTGTCATAAATACATTTATTAAATTTTCTTTACATTATTTCTGTTATTGTATTTGTTAAGCTTCATGTTTCTGTAAAACAATTTATATTTTTCTGTGTTCGTAATATGCAGAAGAGCCAAATTTTTATTACAGATTACTAGATATTCCTGCTTATGATTATTTATAGTGATATTACTGTAAAACGCTGTTTTAGTATATATCTAATTGTCTTCTATTTATTTGCACTTGTTCCCTATGAATTGTATTTCTTGACGCGTTTTTTTCTTTATTTTGTTTTGTTTGTTTGTTCGCCCTCTACTTGCTGCTCTAATACTCTTATGCACCCACTAATGATAGGAGGTCCCCCTGGCAGTTCCTCACTCTGGGACCTCCTGATGCTGCATATAATATGTAAGCCCGTTTCTTGTACATGCAATAACAATAAACTTGAACTTGAACTTAATCAAGACTGCCGTTACACACACACACACACACACACACGCGCGCGCACGCACGCACACACACACACACACGACTGTCTAATTAAAACAAAGCATTGCGAGGGCCCGCATTGGTGCTGATTCAATGTGATTTCTGCCCAGTGCTCTGAATGTCAACGTGAAGAAATTCAAAAAAGCGCGCGTACACGGCGGGAGTAACTATGACCACGCCTTGTTCGCTGCTCTAGAAGGAAGAAAGGTTTCTCCAAGGTTTATCTCACTTATCCGGGACATGTATAGGTTTGGGACCACCACATTCCGGTCAGACGGAATGACTGACAATATAAGAGTTCCCCTTCGGAGAGGCATAAAGCAGGGGGATCCATCATCTCCATTTCTCTTTAACTGCATTTTGTACCCCTGCTTCAGCAGTTGAATTCTTCGGGACTTGGGGTGCACCTTCAGGGTGCATCATTGAGCGCCCTAGAATTTGCACACGATATGATTCTGGTGTCAGACTCATTTCAAGGGCTCCAAGCTTTGTTTCGGAAGACCGAGTCATACTTACAGAATGCAGGGCTGCACCTCAATCCACGCAAATCACAGTACTTTGGTTGGCGCTATGACCATTGCGCCAAAGCTTGCAGATATGAGTTGCCGCCTGTGTCCCTTGGCTGTGCACAGGTTCAACCTGTGGGCAAAGGTACACCTATAAAATACCTAGGACTGGGAATACACCTAGCAAAACTCCCAGAAGTGCAAAACCACGAAAGCGCGTTCCCTGTTGCACCTCATTAGCACTGCTAGCCTGAAACAATTTCAGAAGCTTCACTGCTTCCGACAGCTGGTGGTCCCAGCCTTCCTATACACCACATCTAACTCACTAAACGTCCGAAACGAGGCTGGACACCTCGACAAGCTACTAGGTGGTATAGTCAAAAAAGCCCTACATCTTCCTCACAGTTTCCCGAACATACACCTGTGGTTGCCATCGAGATGTGGCGGACTTGGGCTCCTGCAATTGCAGCGAGTGGCCCAAGCCGTTCAGCTGAAGGCACTAGGCCGCCTAATCCGCCTAGGAGATGACTTTCTTATTATCCTGTTCGAGCACGTCCTCCAAGGGTCTTTTAACCAAATTGCCCAGCAGTTTGGCGTGCCCGACGGGATTACTTCCCACAAAGATTTGAACTTAGCTATTAAGAAAGGGTCTGTTCGCTGGTGGAGGAGGTTGGAGGCGAAATATACCAACAAGGATCTGTTCGCCTTTAAGGATCAGTTCTCTGCAAATTCTTGCCTCTCGTACAACTCTTCCCTGATGAAGAATGGCGCCAAAATAAAAGCATTGCGGTTGCGAACATACCTGTATCCAACCAGGACTCTAACAAACATTCGCAGTATCCTGACGACCGTCTTTGCCGGCGCTGCGGGCGCGTTCCTGAAACTACATATCACATTCTGCAGGAGTGCAAGACCATCTCATTACCGCGGACCGGACGCCATAACTTCATCGCCAATAATGTTGCTAGGAAGATCCTCCAAAAAGACCCCACTGCTGTAGTCGAGACTGAGAAAACGTTCACAGCCCCAAGCGGCTCCCGACTACGCCCGGACATGATTGTCCGGAAGGATGGGGTGGTCCAACGTTGGTATCCATAAGGATACCAACGTTGGTATCCTTAAGAGTATGTGCGCCTACAAGGCGGCAAAATACGAACAGCTCCGCCCTCGGTTCCCAGGTGAAACGGTCAAGTTCTGGGGATGGCCTTCGGGGCCCGATCAATGCTGTGCAGGGACACCGCCAGGGTTGGTGAGATTCTCGGTCTAACAAAGGCCGACCTTGGCTGGATGTCCGCTAGAACACTAATAGGGAGCATTGTTATGCTTAGCCGCTTTGCGCGGCTGGTTACTTGAAGGTTTCAAACCCAGACACCTCTTACGACTTTAGTGATTTTAGTATAGTTTAGTTATTTTACTGTTTTTAAGCCAGTCATCTCCGGTTTGGACCCTTGCTTTTAATTTTGGGGCGATTACTGAGCCAGCTTTTAACGTTGCTTTTTAGAGTTCTGTAGTAGTTTATTGGTATTAGTTGAATTTTAGGTGTTTTAATACCAATTAGTCATGCGCTGCTCTGTTATTAATAGGCATTTTCCCCCAAGGTCCTAACACTCCTTGTTAGTACAAGGAATATATCCATCAGCGAGCGCGGCGGTACACCTTGGTGACTTGCCGCGCCGTCAAGCGACTACGTTGCCGAGTACGGCGAGGCCTCACGCTTCTTCGGCTTGGCGACGGCAAGCCACGTTAAATTGACACTGCCTTGGGGGACCACCTAACTCCGCTATCCGGGGAAATTCTAGTCTCTAGCCAAACACACACACACACACACACACACACACACACACACACACACACACCACACACACACACACACACACACACACACACACACACACACACACACACACACACACACACACACACGCACCGCACGCACGCACGCACGCACACACACACACACACACACACACACACACACACACGCACGCACGCACGCACACGCACACAGGCATATATATATATATATATATATATAATATATATATATATATATATATATATATATATATATATATATATATATATATGCTGGAGCAAAAAATTCGTGTCAACGATCTCAGCGTCAATACCGCTCGCAAAGTTTGCCAGTGCACGACGTCAGCGAGATGAGCCTCAGATTATCAACTTGGAGTTTTTACGAGGTTTAGGTATCAATAATACTTCGGCGCGTTCGAATCTTCGGGAACCGTCTTCGCCTCTCAATGTTTCCTAAGAATGTATACGAGATCTTGTATAGGGTCGTCGCTAAGGCTGGCGGTTCAGGGCGTTGTCGAGTCGGTCTGCTCCTGCTACCGTGTTTCTGGTCGTGTTCCTTACCGGCCGCGTAAACTTCTTCCACAGTTATGGGGCGGTCGAGTTTCTGGTTTTCGGCTCCTCGATACGTTCGTTGGTATCGCGGGGGTGTGATCGCCGAAACATTTTGCTCAGTGCCTTCTATAGGAGGGTGGTGTCAGATCCCTCGAAGGAGTGGATGAACCTGAGGATAGCTTTATTGTTTTCCCATTTGATCTTTATCCGATCGATTAGTGCTCTTAGGAGGTGTCAGGTTTTGGCCGTGCCTAGGATTTCCCTATGCGAGTCGCTGAGTTGTTTCAATTTTCTTTTGCGAGTTCCGTCACGTACTCTTCCGCTTTGCCGTGATTTCTGCTATCTTTAGTGGCAGTTTCCTGTGGCGTTTTGATTCCGCCATCTTTTGGTGAGACTGCGTCTGGATTTCCATAGTATAAGGAGGTGCCCGTATACTTTAGACGTTCTTTTTGTAGTCTTTATAGTTTTTGTGCATTTTTCACGCGCTTCGCTCAGCATGCCCCTCTATTCCTCCAGTGATTGGATACCGCCTTCAGATTGTTGCACGCCCCGTGAAACGCGGTCCAGTCTGCGATGTTTGCTTGTCCAATCTGGCGTCTTATCCTGTCCGATGCTATTCGCGTGCGGAGGATAAATTGATCGCTGCCCAGGTCTTCCATCGTGTCTTCCCGCTGTAACACCTTGTTCTTCCTTACGAAGCTGAGGTCAGGGCAAGTGCCGTGCTCATACTATTCTCGTTTCCTCGTGGGGGTAGCCGGATCTGTATTCCGCTATTCCTGGAAAAGTATTCCGCTTACTCTGCTAATATTCTTTCCTGGCTGTCTTTTACTGGTATCGACAACTCCTGTCCGGGGCATTGAAATCTCCTACGATGATGAGCGAATTTCTTTGGTCAGTTTGTGCTCTCCGTGAAAGAGTGTCGAAGATTTGGCTTTTCTTTGTCTCGGCGGACTGTAAACAATCAGAAATAACGTGCTCTCACTCTCTCGCTTTTTCGGAATGATTTCTACAAGCGCGTGCTCTATGTTTGGTTTGGGCGATGGTATCGTGCCTGATGGCGGTGATGGCTTTGGATGGCCACTTTACCTTTGTTTTGGCTCTCGTAAGCGTCGTTCCCCTGTACAGTGGGCTTGATACCAGTCTCCTGGAGCGCAATTACATTGGGAGGGAGGGGGGAGTTAATTGTGTGTTTATATATCGCATTTTGAGGCCCCGCTTTTTGCGATAGCATCTGAATTTGCATTCCCAAATATGTAAGTATTCTGGTTCTTGCTGACGCGTGTTGATCATGTTTACGCGTTGCTGCTGTTGCCGTGGTCGCTAGCAAAAGATGTTAGCGCTCGACGGTTGTACGCTCTTTCGATAGTGTTTTTGGTATGTCTTTGTTTTCGAACGGCGCTTTTGATCTCTGGGATCTGCCCTGGAACTGTGCTTGCATTTGTTGCATTTGCGATTGGTTTGCTGCATCATATCCTGCATCACTTGCTACATCATCTGTTGCATTCGTGTTTCAAGGTCTTCCCGTTGGATGCCTTTCGTTGTCTTTTTGGAAGGGCTCAAGTCATTTCGAATTCCCGCGGTTGTTCCTTTGGTGTTTTGATGAGTTCCTAAACTTTGCGTTCGAATTGGTTTTGTTTGATGCGAGCGAGGTATAGCTCGCTTCGAGCGCATCGCTATTTGCGTCTTAAGGTTTTGTGACGCGATTACTTTTGTTGTTTGTGTGGTTTGTGTTACTACCATTTCCTGCCGAGTGCGAAGCAATGGTAGAAGCCAAGCTTACTTTGCTGCCACTTTTCTAGGGAAGGTCCTCCTTTTTATTCTTCTCCTTCCTTGTTCGCTCTCCTGTGGGCCAGCTGGGAGCAGAGGCGAGAAGGCATTGGACCTCGATCGGCTCCTCGATGTCTCTCCCTTTCAGCTGAGCCATCGCTTGCGTGGTCGCCCGCGTTGGTCGGTGCGACCTCTTTCTCCGGTGGGTTATGGCCTTGCTTTCTTTCTATCTGTCCCGGCACTTCTTGGATCCGGTGCGGTGTGCCTCGCCACATATTACGCACTTAGGCGCGCACACGTGGTCGTCGGGCGGGTTTTGCACTCTGTACAGTCCGCGCACACTAATGTTCGGTATGGGCACACGTCGGATAGATGTGTTTGCTGAAGCAGACGTAGCACACTTGCCTCGTGGGCAGTACTGGTCGCATGGTACTTCCCCTCCGTAGTAGGTGACGAATTTCGGCAAGATCGAGCCGTCGAACGTGATCACTGCCGTCTTGAATTTTCTGAGCATTCTTTCCTGGAATATGGTTACTCGTAGGTGTGCTTCGCGGTCTTCAGGAGACGTACCCTGTGTCTATACCGTTCATCACGACGCGGAGGACGTCTCTGAGCTGCCACGTAAGCGTTTACACCGTAAGCCTCTCCGGCGAATTTTAGACGGTAATGTGCCGCACTAGCCGTGCCGTTTGTTCGCGCGGGGTGCTACGATAATAATGTTGGATCCTGTGCGAAGCCTAGAAGTAGGTCCTCGTCCTTGCTTTGTTGGCCGCACGCCATGACAATGGCGTGCACTACTTGGTGATTGGTGAGTGTTTTTACCGTCAGTCCTTTCTTAGGTCGAATAATGATTTTGGAAGTCGCCTCAGGGGGAGTGGCGCATTCTTCGCTTAGGCCTACTCTGCTCCCTGAGTCTATTCTTCTTGTAGCCTTTCGCGTCACCTGTAATTTTCCATCGTGAGGTTAAGCGGCCGGGCCGGTTCAGCGCCTTTCCATTGCCCTCTCTTTTGAAGTTTTCTCTGGTGCTTGGATTGTACAAGCTCCTAGCTGGCATCATTGCTGTATCCGGTTGGCTGTGAAGAGGAGTCGGACCAGGATCCCGCCTTACTTCACGAGTTGGCGTCTCCTAAGTCGTTTTCATATATCTCTTGGAATTGGTTGAGAACGTTTGGCGGTTGGAGCGACCGCACCCTTGACTTGACTGGGCCCCGCCATATGGCCCGTCTTCGAACGGCGTCAATGCTAGGCGTCGGCATCGTCGATTGTCCTAACGACCCATGCTCTCCCGATGTCGACCTGGGCGCCCCCGTCTAGTTTAGCGAACCTGCGCTGCGCTTTGCAAATTTCACGTCCGGTAGAAAGCCGAAAAATTGTCCTAACCCCCTGCAACTTGGGTCCACAGTATCCAGCTCTTGCGAACTTTCCTTTCCCTATAAAAACCGGTGAGGAGAAAAAAGTTGGTCCGGTAGAAAGTGGTCAATATCTGCGGTGCCAATGCGACACGCGTGCGCTTGCTTCAACCGCCAGAGTCTATCGCGCAAAATTACATGGCAGATAACGACCGTATACCCCATACGATATTTGGCTTCAGAGCAACACTCTCGACTTAAGACTTGCTACTCCAAATACAAGAAGATGTACTCAAAAACGTAGTCCGAACGAGTGAAAATGTCAAAATGGCACTGGACGTCGAGGTGGCATTCGACAATGCCAGCCAGGAAGCGACCCTTCCACTGCTCGACCGAGATATCGGAAGTGCTGCATGTTTGGAGAGACAAGCAAAACTGGACCGGCCCAACCAGTGAGGAAATGAAATGCAAGGACTACCCGGAAGGAACGCCTATACGGGAAAAGACAACAGTACGAATATTTGGCATGTTGTTCAATCCCAACCATTGCAGTAATCACACTTTAACCCTGTTCAAAGCAACAGCGCTACAAGTCGCACGCATGATCACCCGCATCACCAACACGCCGACATGGCATGGGCGAAAAGGACAGACAAAAGTAGTGAGAAACCTGGTCGTTAACCGAATCACGTACACAGTACCCCAGCAGTGCTTCAACGAGAGCGAAATACAACAAGCGGATGCCCTGCTGCGCAAAGCCTAAAAGACAGCGCTCCGACTACCACGCAACGCGTTTAGAGAAAAACTCATGGCCCTGGGATTACACTATATCTTCGAGGAGCTACGGGAGACGCAGCTTGGGTTGCAAAAACTCAGGCTGCTGCAGAGAACGACTGGAAGAGCGCTCTTACAGAGACTCAAAGAGCGAGGGCAGATGCGAGAAATGACGAGGAGGGAAGCGATCCCCGACGAGCTTCGCAAATTCCTCAAGGTAGCGCCAATACCAAGAAACACGGGCCCCAACATGTTCCAGTAGAGAAGAGAAGGGAGGGTTGAATTTATCCAGAAAATATACGCTCCTCAAGACACGACCGTGCATGTACACCTGTCTTCGAGGTAAGGAGGCACCAAAATTGCAGTGGCCACGGAGGTCGATTCGTCTCCACGCGAAATAACCAGCGCGTCAATGCAAAGCTGCAAGGTAGCAGAGGCCGAGGAATAAGCCGTTCCTCTTGCGGTGGCGGAGTGCTATAGAGCCGGGTGGTCGCTAAGAATATTCACGGACTCTCAAACAGCCTGGCGAAATTACATGAACGGCAGAATGAATCGTCACGCGCTCTGTGTACTCCTCGCAGCAAGCGACAGAATTAAACACCATGAAGAAGAAAACGACAAGACCATACACAATATTGTGTTAGTTCCGAGACACATGGAGGTGGCAGGGAACAAAGACGCCGACAGGATAGCTCGAGGATGCAATACTTCCGAGCATCTGACGAGACCGCTGAACTCTTGCCAACACCTTAAAGAATACTCGGCCATACCACACAACTATAGAGACAGAATAATCCGATATCCCCCGCGGAAAAAAAAACCTTTCAACAGAGAGGAAGCGCTCACTTGGAGACAATTACAGACAAGTTTTTACCCAAACCTACATATACTGAACAAAATGCACCCTACAATACGACAAATGTCCCTGGTGCGACGAAAAACACACATTATATCACATCGCCTCGGCCTGTCAAAACATATACGTGGCCTCCAAAGTACAGAACACGAGTGCGGAACAATGGGAGACTCTTCTGTCCAGTGACCACTGTGAAGACCAACAAGGTCTTGTACAGCGAGCTCAACGGGTGGCAGTTGCAAGTGGAGCGGGCAACCGACAATTGATTAAAAGTGGACGAGCTCGACAGAGAAGGCTCGTGGGGATACAACAAAAGAGAGAACCACTGTGAAGATGCCGAAAAAGCGCAGAGCACCATTAAGTTTCCGCCTCCTCCTCCTTTTCTGCTCCGGTCACCGGTGTGCCTTGAAGAAAGCTTCTATTTTAGCGACATAAAAATGCCAGAAACATTATGCACCTAGTATTCAGAAGATTTGCACCACATACAACCTTAGTGCGAACGATCGATTATAGGTGTGCGCCGTTGAGGCAAATTCGTTACACCTCTCAAATTTAAAGATAATTGTTTGTTTTCGATCCCAAAATTGGTTTGTTCCAAATTTTGTCTGCTTACGAGCGGGTGGCGGGCCGAATACCACCACCGTGGGATATATATTGTGTTCGGGGAAAATTTTCAAAAGACAAAAATATCAGAGGGTACTTGAGAATACTTGCGGGCTTTCAAGGCAAAATAATATTTTTTTCCTTCCTTTCTTAGGACACACCTACTCATTAGCATACAGGTCTTAGGCAACGCATACACTAGATTCACCTTGATTCACCTGGAAGCAAGGCGTTTTTGTAGCCTATGGGTTGCGTGCTGACCTCGCGATCTGAAGGACCCCGGTCCAGTTCCGGCAGCTTCGGAAATAAGTTTTTCTTTGCTGATGACGTAATTGAGGGTTTGTAGACCACTTTTCCTGGATACGAGGCGCTGGATTTCGTTGCTGATGAGCCATATGAGGTTTTCGCCTCAAGAACACTGCAGATGTGTGTACGTGCGCACAGCGGTGTGAGTATATAGGTGTCTGAGATAGGTGTCTGAGGTGGCTGAGTCGCACAAGTCTGGCCTTTCTTCCTCCCCCCCCCCCCCCAAGCACGAAGAAAGAACAAGTGTTGTCCAGAAATGCATATTTGTGAGCACACACTGTGAGGACCATCTGGATTATACGACTGCCTACGGCTTCTAGTTCATTCACACCACCCGACGTGTCCTTTAAACCTAAGAAAACGCAACTGCGCCCCCTTTTAGCAGAAAATGAAGATTGAAATGCCGAATGCCGCTTAGCGCCCCTAACTAACCTAAGGTAGATACCGCTGTGGGCAGGCCAGTCTACACCTGCTCAAATGACAATGGTGTCCGGATGGTCTAAGGTGAAATAATTGCCGCCGGATGCTAATACGACTTGTTATGGACGCGTCGGCAACGCCGACGTCACAGCCTTCTGCAGTGTGTTCTATCTTTGGCTATGACTTTGAGGTGCACTCCCGTCAAAATAGTTATGCTGCACCGGGAGCCAGACCTCTTAATAGCCATCCGAAGTCAGGGAACTAAGCTGGGCGCTCTCATGTGCACGGTGATATGCAGCTACTGTTACTGCATGTACCGCTGGAAGAGGGCTGAGGTTATGAGACTTATATTACAGCCTTTGCTGTCTTAGCCCTTCTCCAAGAGCACCACCATCGTCGCCGTTGCGCCAAACTGAGGCACCGCCCTGCATAGCTTGTTATCAGGTGACTACCAATATGCACGCAGCCGCTGCAGGGCGGCTCGTGTTGCCTTCGAAATGGCTCTGAGGAAAACTACTATCACTCACTGGTTTCGACCGTGACCGTCGTACACGTGAGGATCCAGCGCTGTACAAGACATTAAGAAACACGAGCAGCGATCTGGTATTCCGCACACAGTGCACTTCAAAAGTGATTACCGGCGTAAAATGACTTTATTGAGATCACAAAGCAGGCACAGTTAGAATGCAAGAAATGAAAGGTGCACTTAGCCATCGAACGCTGCATCCAAACATAGTAAATTCATTCATTTAACTTAACACAACCACGAAATGACCATTGTCAGAACAGAAATCATCACGAAATTAGGTACGCAGAATGCGATCATTTTGTCAGCCATCTCGCGAGCTACCTAGCTTGTATTAGTCACCCTAGCATTACGCTAAGTGACCGTCATAATTTGCATAGTTACTGTGTGCTCGCTGCTTCAGGAGAAGGAAAAAATTCCGGCTGTCAGCATGGCGTTGGGCAGAACAAACTTTGATATTCTGCATTATCTTACAACTGCTAATTAGACTTCCTAAATTCACTGTATGTTCTGAATGGATTGTGTCGCCTTGTTTTTATAAATTTTAGCCAGCTTTCGTAGATAACACGCAGACAGACCTCAGCAGTAATAATTGAAAAGAAACAATTAATGCTGATGCCCCAACCGCTTTCGAAGTGTTCGCCTTTATACTGATTGACTCATTGGCGTGAGATCAAAAGGCCGAGAACCCGACCGCGGCAACTGCGTTTTTATGGAGGAAAAAAGCTAAAGCGCCCGATTCCCAGTTGGTCGAAATTTTTCCGCAGCCCTCCACTACGGCACCTCTTTTTTTTACTCCCTTTTTATCCCTTCTCTTAAGCGCGGTTCAGGCGTCCAACGGTATACGAGACAGATACTGCGCCATTTCCTTTCCCCCAAAACCAACCACGCGACAGGGAGCGTGGCGAACACGAGGAACTGAGAGCTGACGTGTCAGAAAACCGAGGTGTAAAGGAAGACAGCGTGGCGGAGGTCGTATCATTCAAATGTGGAGGTGGCAGCCGTCGGAATTTGGGTCCGTGCTGCCATGGACCTTCCTTGCATCTCCGACGCAAGCATCCTGCGTTCATTGCAAGTGTGTAGGTGGAAGCCGATGGATTGAAAGACCATGCTTCCTAAACGTGCCCTTGGATAGCCTGCTTTAAGCCTGTGGCGTTTCGGGCCGCCGTGTACGGGTCTCGGCTACGCTTGTTCTTTCTCCTGCTGTCAAGTCCTTCGCGCTGCTGAAGGGAGTCCACTGGCGTCTCCCTGTGTTCCTCTCCGCTCCTAGCACCACCTGACTCCCTTCCGCCACTACAACTACCTGCGTCCGCCTTGTTTGCAAGGTACCGAGCGTACCACTTCACCTGGGACGCTCGGTACTTAGTGAACACTTTCCTCTATTCTGTAGTATTGTACGCGTGTTGAGTGTGTTTTCTTTGATTTCGTGTCCGTTTCTTATTGGCCCCTTTCCTTTAGAATATATATACGGCTTTGCTTTGTTTTCTTTCATCTCTTTGTTCTCCTGTTCGAATTTGCAGGCGATAGCATTCCCCTTCGGAAAGTCGGGGACGCGTTACCAATTGGCGACAATTGGCGTCCGCGACAGGACGAAGTCGTTCAACTTATATGCACAGATTTTTTTAAGAATAAGGAAACGATGAGCACGCTAAAGGAGTTAATTGAGTTAGGGTTGAAAAACGCCGAGCTGCGCACGTGAGTGGCTGCCGAGCAAGAGAAGCAACTCGCAGCACGTGCAGCCGAACGCGAGGCTAAACGCGAGCATGAAAAGACTCAAGCAGAAGCCGATCGCGAGCACTCCAAAGCGAAAACATAGGCTGAGGAGCGTAAAGCACAAGCCTAACGCGAGCATGCAAAATCGCAAGCAGAAGCTGAAGAGCGTGGGTTGTAGCTCCAATTAAGACCCGCAGAAGCTGGTGGGGATAATCGAGAACCCGCACCGGGGCCCTCAGTAGCGGTTAGCGCACAAGTGTATCCTGCCTTTAGACGATCGCAGGGACGATTTAGATGCATACCTGAAACGTATTGAGTGTATCGTAGAAGGGCACAGCTGGCCCAAGGAATTATTGGCTGCAGCACTCAGTATGGCTTTGACTGGGGAGGCTCTCCGTGTTTTCCGCCGATTGTCTCCCACAGATTCAATGAATTATGATAAGGCAAAACTATCCCTGCTCCAACATTTTCGGTTTACAGCAGAAGGTTATCGCGAATGGTTTCGTGAAAGTCAGCCGCTTGGTTAAGAAACAGGCAAGCAATACGTAGCACGTTTGCTCAGTCTTTTAAATCGATGAGTCGCGATGTCTGAACGGCCACAACATACAATGATGTACTTGACTTGGTGGTAGCCGAACAGTTCATGAGGAACTGTCATTGTCGTCTGGCGATTTTCCTTCGAGAAAGAGAGTGCAAGACGCTGGACAAAAGGGCTGAGGCAGCAGAAAAATTTCTAGAAGCCCTGTGACATGCAAACTTGCCTTCGTTCAAATAGTCGTTAGACGTGGACATTCCGAGAGAGAAGGATGTTCCATCATGTAGACAGTCAGGAAGATCCCTCATTTGTAACCGACCTGGACAATAAGGCTGCAGATTGTCGCTCCAAGCCTAAACAGCTTTACTGCGTCTATTGCCGAAATACAGAGCATGATGTAGGTTCCTGCTCCAAGCAGCACGAAAACCAGAAGCAATCGTCTTGTTGTGTTCAGCCAGAGAGTGTTGCGCCTGAAACGGCGTCCGCAACAGCAGATAGGCTTGAACCAGGTAAGGATAAAGGGGTGGTCGGACTTGTCCAGAAAAAGCCTGCAGACGCACAACACATGGCTGTCCTAGAGGGAGAGCTCTGAGGCCTATCTGGACGTGTTTTACGGGACACGGGGAGCAATACGGTGGCTGTGCAGAGAGCTCTAGTTCTTGACTCAGCTCTCACCGGCTCGAGATCTACGGTGTTCCTTGTTGATGGCAGTAGTCTCGAAGTTCCTGCGGCAGAAGTCTATATCGCTTCCCCTTATTTCTGTGGCGCGGTCCTGGTAAAGTGCATGAAGACCCCATTTTACGATGTCATAATTGGAAATATACCACAGGCCCGTGAACCGTCAAATCCAGATATTATTTGGAAGAAATCGAAGGAGTTGCTAAATTCTGTCCTCACATAGTCAAAGACGAGCTCGTCAGTGAAAATGGTGAGGGCGAGGGCTCAAGAGTGGCGTTGGCTTGAAAAGAAGTTTCCTGACGAAGGAGGGAAAGCACTACTTTAGCGTTGGTCCCATGAAGTTCACCAAGGAAGTGCTAGAAACACCGCAAAGAGACGATGAGTCGTTGAAGGCTTGTTGGGTGAAAGTAGGAAAGGTGTTACACGGCAAGCACGGTACTTCGTTCCAGTATTCTGTCTAAAAGGGATTACTGTATCGCCTTTATAAACTCGTCTCTGGCAGAGAGGTTCGACAGGTAGTACTTCCAAAGCCTTGTAGATCACAGGTGTTAAGTCTTGCCCACAATAGCCCGTTGGTGGGGCATCAGGTCATTATGAAGACCACGGATCGAGTTCTGGAAGAATTCTACTTGCCGGGAGTGCAGGAGGAGATTTTTTAGGTATGTCAGGTCGTACGACTCGTTCCAATGGACGTGCCCGAAAGGCAAAGTAGGGAAAGCTCCGTTAGGACGTACGCCTTTCATCGACACTCCATTTGATCAGGTCGCTGTCAATATTGTCGGTCCGCTGTCGCCCACATCGGTGAAACGGAATAGATAAGTTCTCACTCTCATCGATTTTGCCACGCGGTATCCCGACGCCGTGGCGCTGCCAGAGAAAGATTTAGCGACCGTGGCAGAAAGTTTGGGGGAGATGCTTTCAGGAAAAGGTTTTCCTAGAGAGATCCTTTGTCACCAGGGCTCCTGTTTCGGTTCCGAAATAATGAGAGAGCCCAATGATCTCTTGGCAGTGAAACATCAAAGCACAACCCCTTACCTTCCAATATTCAATAGGATGGTTCAGAAATTTAACGGCACGTTCGAGCTGATGCTGCAAATGCTCTGGGAGGAGCAGCCCATAACATGGGTCCATAATATCGCACCGCTTCTGTTCGCCTACAGAGAGGTCAGCGTCGGCGCCGTTCTCCTGCAGAAGCATGATGGAATCCTCCAACCGGTGTCATATGCGAGTCGACAGTTAATAGTTACCTAGCGAATTTCGCTACTCAGCAATTGAAATCTTGTATTTGACGATAGTTTGGGCTGTTCAGAAATTCCACATCTTCTTGTACGGGTCGTTCCTCATCATTCAAACTGACCACCAACCATTGCTGTATTTAACAAAGGAAAAGCACTTGAAAAGAAGGGTACTGCGCTGGAGCTTAACGTTACAAGAGTATACCTTCCGTGTCGAGTACAACAAGGGCTCCTAAATCGTAGGCGCCGATTACATGAGCTGCTTGTAAACTGCCGGTGGGTAAAGCCCAATGTTCAGTGCTGCTACCAGGTGTGCTTGCAATGGTTACCTGTGCAAATGTAGTCTAGGAGTGTGTATAAGTCGTTGATTTTTCTTTGTTTTCCGGTTATGGGTTGTTCAATGTGCAAATTTTCACCTTTATGATGGAGATGGGTTTAAGGATTGTGCCTGATGGTTTGTACTGTTTTTATTTTTCCTTTTGCCAGATGTGTAATGTTTGACCACTTTTTCCCTTTGGGAGCGTTTCCATGTGCCCCATGTGTCGCTGTGTAAGGGGCCTTCGGTGACTTCGGCGGCATCTGACTTGTCCGTTTGTCACGCGAACATTAGAGTTTGTGCATCAACGGCGTTTGTCTGCTTCCCACGTGAATATTCGTGCTTTTTCTGCAAAAAAAAACTTTTCCGAAGGGGGGGCATATGTGAAGTACTCAACAAATTCTCAGGAGATTTTTGAGTGCGGCCCATTCATCGAAAGTGGTGCGTCGGACAGCGGAGCGCTCCGCGTGCCAGCCCAGGTGCACGTGCAAACGGTGTGTGCGAGGCGATGGCGACAGGGAGCGTGGCGAGCACGAGGAGCGGACAGCTGGCGTGTAATAAAACCGAGGTGTTAAGGGAGACAGCGCAGCGGAGGTCGTGTCGTTCAAGTGTCGAGGTGGCAGCCGTCGGACGTTGATTCCGTGCTGCCATGGACCTCCCTTGGATCTCCGACGCGAGCTTCCTGCGTTCCGTGCAAGCGTGGAGGCGGCAGCCGATCGAATGAGGGTCCGTGCTGCCTAAGGGCGCCCTTGGATAGCCTGCTTTAAGCCTCTGGCGTTTCGGGCTGCCCTCGACGGGTCTCGGCTACGCTTGTTCTTTCTGTTACTGCCAAGTCCTTCGGGCATGCTGACGGGAGTTCACCGGCGTCTCTCTGTGTTCCTCTCCGCTCCTAGCACCACCTGGCTTCCTTCCGCCGCTTTCTTCGACGTAACGACAGTGACGCGTCGCACTACAACCACCCGCGTCCTCCCTGTCTGCAAGACACCTGGGACGCTCAGTACCTGGTGAACACTTTCCTCCTTTCTGTAGTGTTGTACGCGTGTTGATAATGTGTTTTCCTTGTTTTCGTGTCCCTTTCTTATTGGCCCCTTTGCTTTAAAATATAAATACGGCTTCCTTTTATTTTCTTTGATCTCTTTGTTCTCTTGTTCGAATCTGCACGCGATGGCGTTCCCCTTCGGAATTTCGGGGACACGTTACCAATTCGTGACAAAGTTTTGCTGATGTTTGTATATTATTAGTTGCATACATTCGTCTCTGAAGACAAGGAGTTTGATGCATTATTTTCTCATTTCCATCTCGCTTCATGAATATTTAAGTCTCTTCAAACGAGCAATAGGGTTTTCTGTTGCCTTTTTTCTAGGCGACATTGCGACCTGATAGTTAGAGGACTCTTGAAATTTCGGGTTGTGTTTGCATGCCGGAATGAGAATGCTTCTCCAGAAGGCTTACAATCGGTTTCAATATAAATAATTGGGCATGCACGGAGACACATAGTGCTTGGAAAAATTTGCACATTTCAGCGCTTACAGGCACGTCTAGAACGACGAATCTTGCGCACTCTTTTTTGCCCTCGGTTTTTCACGTGTGTGTCGTGCAGAGAGTTTTTGGAGATCTGGATGTGCATCAAAAAGGACACGTGGACGGCGATTAATCCTGTCCTCATATTCCTGCATTCTTAGGTCGTCCAATCTTCGTTGCCGTAAAACGCTCTGAATGGTCTCATGAATGCACATTTCCTAGTGCTGTTAGCAAAACTTGGTCGTGATGTAGATAGTATGCAAGGACGAAGGATGAGATGAATAGACATAACTTGGCAACCTATCAATAAATTTTATTATGTTCAATTTAGGCTTTTATGACTGTCAACCAAGAGAAGCAGCATTTGGATTGCAAAATAACTATGCCCCTAAGGAAGCGAACATTCAAATACCGCTTCTCAATGTGAACACATCACAGTCGCCCGCCTTTAGAAAGAGTGGTATTTTGAGTAACCCATCACGTGGGAGCGAACACTACTATTCCAGTCTCGCATCATAGAATACCTTAATGAAAAATCCTGTATAGCGGCAATATCGGAACACATCGGTTTCAAATCAGTCCGGTATGGATCCCAATCCGGGCAGACCGGTCCGATATGGAACTTAAACAGGACAGACAATGCCCGGTTCGAAGCTCATACCGCACAGACCGGTCTGGTACGGAGCTGAAAGCGGACAGACGAGTCCTGTACGGAGCTCAAACTGGACAGACCATTCCGGTCAGGAGCTCAAACCAGACACACCAGTCTGGTTCAGAGTGCAAATCGGACAGACCAGAACTGTATTCAGAGAGATGTGCCGCTCGGTTTTGGCACTTGGCCTGCAGATGGACTGTTGTACACCTTTGAGAAGGAGGCAGGGGGGGGGGGTGCAGCTTGCGCATAACCGCAATAACAGATACACGGTTTTATTGAAGTTTTTTTTTATTCTGAAAACACGTCAACCGAGAACACTTCCTGTTAGAAAATTCGCGTTCCTCGAGCAAGGAAGTGCCTCAGGGAAAAAGAGAAGCATCAAAAGCTCGCGCGTAGCTTGCACAGGCACTTTATCAAACACTGCGTGTGCGCTGCGCTGTCTTATCAAAACCATGTGTTCGCGTTCTGTAGGATTTTGCTTTCATGGAGCGCACCGCGATGCGGGCGCCATGTTCGCCGGCGGACGCTGGACAGACAGACGGACGGACAGGGGTGAACCTTAGCTGTTCAATTAAGTCGCCTAGCCATCGACACGTGAAATTTTACTCAAACTGCGGTCAATCAGTGGGCCAATGTCCGCAACCAGTTTAGCACATAATACTGAGCAGGCAGCATATACTAAGTAAATAGCTTAGTTTCTGATTACACAGATACATGTTGTCTGCCCGACGCGCAACCCGATTAGCACCACTTCGCTGACTGGGGCCGCAGGTTTCATTTCCGTGGGCTAAGTAGGGATAGGTAATATGTCCTAGAATGATGTCATAAACCATGCATACCTGCAGGTTGGGCTTTTCAGTTGCTATTCTTTTTGGACATTTGAGGAGAATTTTATCCCGGTTTATATTAGCAGCAAAATTGTTACCGTTTTTGTGTACATTAATTCCTCAAATTTCACACGCACAAAAAAGAAGGATCTAGGTTATATCCCCTGGAAAGTCAGAAGTGACGCACCCGTACTTCAGCGCGACACCAGCCAGATTCGAGCCCCAATACCACCGCACACTCAGCTCCGCTGAGCCCCGCCTTTCGGCGGTTTCGGCTGCGATCCAGATAATTGGGGGAACAGAAGCTCCACCTTTAAAGGTATGATACTTTTAGTGCTTTTATTTTCAGAAAATTTTTACATGTAGTCAAGTAACTTTGAAAATTGAGCCTGGCGTCACAGGTAGGAAATGAGGCGGTCATTTACCTTGCCTCACACGCATCTGCATAACGTACCTGTTGATGTCAGTCTTCAAAATATTGTTTTGCAATACCTGACTGGCAGAGGGCTTTACTGGCGAAAAAAGATAATAAAAATGAGTATCGTTAGCGCGATCTCTACTACTAAAGACTGCATGGTTAACGAATTACAACAGAAACTGGTCAAAAATATTATTACAAGAGCAACAGACCAAACATATTTAACAAGAGAAAAATGCTTACTCCACACTGCGGATCAGTAATACAGGCTTGCAGTCTCTTGTTCACAACCATTTCATACCCAACGACTCAGGACAAAGGCACTTTTGAACAGAATGGAGTGTACTAACGTATTTTTTTATATGTTGGAAGATTTGACTGTAACAATCTTCAATCTACAGGCAATTGCATTTATTTTTTTGCTATTGACGTTTTTACTATCGTTATCTGCTCGATGCGAGCCATGGAAAAATTTAAAAGGTTTTGCTGCACATTGAAAGGATGGACCATTATCTTAAATATTTCCATAACAGTACCTTACAATTTTCAAATTATAAAACAGTCTCCCCAAGAATGTAAGAAATCTCCAGAAAATCTGTAGAATTCCACGGATCGCTCTTGACCCTTGCTGTTTAGAGAACTATTGTGACAGCCCCCGAAGAAACAATAAGTTTCTCCACTCTGTGAACGCCGTGACTCACAACGAGCGGCAACCCCTCTTTTGTGCCCATGCGAGCAGGACTGCTCGTGCACACAATGAAAGAGAGAGTGTCAGTGGTGCGAGAAGCACGTGTACCAGTCAAGACGTTGCTGGCTCAATGCGCTCCGCCGGCGACGTGCCCGGACAAGTTCAGAAATGACAGAAAGAAGAGGCAGCGCTGGTACAGTGGAGGCAAACTTTAGGAGCGCCCTCCAGAAAACAAATTTCTGGCTACGTGCCTGTCTGCGTTCGTCGAATTATCTTGCAGAATGTGCTATTGCTACCACCACCAGACGACCCGCGCGTCCGCGCTAGGCTGGGCTGTCTTCTGGGCAGAGAACAGTAGCGCCACTTCTGTCGGCATGACGGGGAGGCATGCGGGACTACGCTTTGTGCCTCGATTGTCGGCATATAGGCAACGTGGTCTGTGGCGTCGGTGTGCGGGAAACGAAGGTCCAATTTTTTACACTTTTCGTGTTGCCTTTATGAAGGTATTCTGCTTAAAACTCTACTTAATAGATGTCGCACACGTTTGTAGCAATAATTTTGATTCTCAGCGACTTCGATCTTAATTTAGCTAGCCATTTTTATTTTATAGCATCTTCTACGCGGTGCCTCAATTTCTAACAAAGAAAACGCCTTTTCCCTTTTACAAATTTTTAAACTTACGCGGATGTGCTCTACGATGGCGGCGGCAAAGCCATCGTAAGTTTTTCGCTCATCAGTGATTATAAGCGAGAGAGCCTAAAAGACACGAGGAAGAATGTCAGCACGTATTGGTGGTCAGATATTCGACCCGGCGAAGAAGGCTATTAAAATTGGGATATGCTGCAGCTAGGAAGTGAGTACAAATCCTTTCGCTGTGTGCCGTATATCTACATGCGTATATATGCCGATTAACTTCGGGTATCTTGCGTGCGATATTTTTTTTGGTAACATTTTCAGACACATGACGAATCTGCGACTTCAACTGACTCGACCGTTTGGCATTGAAGCGTATCCAATCGAAAACCGCGCGGTGAAGTGCGTGGTTAATTAGAATTCCTCTCGGCCCTTGGAGTGGCCTAGGCAAGTGTGTGGACGACTCTGGCCTTTTTCGGTTTGTTTGCAATCTCTCCTTCAGTTTGTCGGCATGCTCGACACAAGTCGCAGGTATTCAGGTATTTTTTTGTGCGAATACTGTTTTCAGTGTGTCATATCTGTCCATGCAGATGGACGCACCCCGAACTGAGGCCCGGCAGCTGCCGCCTGCATTTGTAGACATAAATGACCATGGAAGTCTTCAGTATGTTTGTGCATTCTGCCTGTTTCATGTTTGTCTAATATAGGATAACTGAATGAACCGAGAACTGATTACTGAGCTTTTATTAATGCGTAAGCATTGCATGGCTATGTTTGCGGCTTCGTGTCATCATGATAGCGTTCGAACGAGTTGAGTTATAAGAAAAATAATGGTTGCATTATATAGAGCATCAAAAAATGTCACAGGGGGAATCTTGAGATGCATGTTGGGAAGTTAGTTAATTAGTAGTCCTTCTGAAAGCGCGTGACGTCTAGCACACTTTTGGCGCGCAGCTCTGATAGCGATCGAGGGCCTCTCCTGAGCCTTCCTTTCTACATTCTTGCGAGGCTCATGCATGCTCCGATAGCTGTGGATCTAGACTAATAAAAACCGCAGTATCACCTTTTAAGCAGCAGCACACCTGGCTAAAAGAGTTGTTTGATGGTTTTTCCGCACATCTGAGGGCACTGTAATTGCGGTGGGCAAGCGGACACCTCACGTGGTATTCTTGTATTTCGCGGGCATCTGCCGAGAGCGAAAAAAAAAAGCGGACGTAATAGAAGCATAGTTAGAAACTGTTCAATGTGACGTTCCACTTACCGTTCAACAACTTTTTCATTGGAACTTTTCGGCTATATCTTGTTTCTTACGAAGTTGGTTAAATAATCTCGACTATTATGCAATTAAACCCAATATGAAAGTAGTGTGAGTTGCTCCATGCAATAGCCAGCAACTTGCATTTGGTACTGTTGTCTTAGAGTGCGGCGGAATATTTTTAAAACCTGGCGATTGTTAGCTGGGACACCATGTATATTGCACTTTTACTCCTCGTTCAAAGATATGCATTGTGGCAGCGTAAAGGTCCACCTCGGGAATGTCATTTTTATGCATTCAACAAAGTATGAAGCACTTATGGTGGCACCAAAGGACTCACGTTTTAGTGACGACACGGCCCGCAGTCAGTGGACGACCCCACAACTCCTGGAAACGAGCTTGACAGGCCTAACTTGCTATCGCTACTTCGAAGCAGAATGCTCCGCAGTGGGTAGAAAGGCAATAAGACCGGAAAAACTGCAAGCCATTAGCCGCAAGTTGCATGTCACAGTGCTTCATGTATTGTGCTGTGTGTCAGTGCCTAATCCATTGATCAGCTGGGGGGGATTATGTACTAGTAGCCTTATTTTTTTGTGCAGGTGGTTTTGGATACTTCATTAGCCAGCACCTTATAGACAGGCCTGCACAGACAGATCGCAGCAAGAATCTAAACCACTCTGTTAATTGGCTAGTCCAAGATATGCGGAAGAAATAAACAGCTTTTGGAGTTTTTTACGCATTAGTGAGCAAGCTAACAATACTTGGTGAAACCTGCGAGCAAATAACACAATTGCATATCGACTGCACTGCGAGTCAGATAATCGCAGGTTACCAGTTTTTGAGGCTCTGTGTATTGCAGCGCTTGGCACTTGTGGCACTTGTTGAAGAAATGCCCCTGTTTTTGTGGAGATTTAGTACGAGTGGGATATACTTGAAACATTTTGTTTCTGCCTTTGTCCTGTGATACAATACAGGTCCCTCCTGTATAATACAAGACTAGCCTGCATCATACAGGGCTATCTTGTATAATACAGGGCTATCCTGTATAATATAGAGCTATCCTGTACAATGCAGGGCTATCCTGTATAATACAGGACTATTCTTTTTCACACAGGACACTCCAGTAATCCGGTATTGCAAATCCTCTACAATAACCCGGTATGCGGTTGCGGTTTAAAATTCATATCTTATTTTTCAATACGGTAAGCTTACACTGCTTAGATTTGTCAGCTCGATTTTGACAGTCCTTAGAAACTCTTGTGTAGGCCAAATAGCAGCTACTGGTCACCCATGCCTGCTCTCCAATTTCGTGTTGCATCCACAATAATTTCGATTGATGCCAAGTGTCCTGCCGAATGCCGACAGGTATTGTAAAGATATTCCTTTTGGCTTTCAGGCCCGTATCTGGCTGCTTGTTCTCTCTACATTAGTTAACGCGAGAGAATTAAACCACTTTCAGCCCCTTTGATGCGTAGAAAGGAGTGCCGTGTTTGTAGGTATTTCTTGTCATGGTCGCATGATTGCCAGATTATAAAGCAGTTTTACCACACACACATTCAGTGCATCAGCTAAGTTGGCTAATATGAAAGAACCAGCGGCTTCTGTGGTGCATCGCACTGCTAATGCACTAAGAGACAGAACAGCTAAGCTTTCGAGAATACAAAGGTGTTCAACGGTGAAAAAAAAAGAAAAGGGGAAGCTGCTTAGTCTTCATGAATGCGAAACAGGTGCGCGAACACTGTGTGGCGCGTAAAGTGTTGTTCACAGCGGTTTTGCTTCTATGCCTCGAGTTTGTTTGTGTTGCATGAATGGTGTACAGTAGATACATGATACTGTGCTTATTACAGTCTTTCTATGCATGGATATCAGTAGCGGCTCCCGTTCTCGGGAAAATACTGTATCTTCGGCGTTTTCATCGTAGTCGCCGGCGGCGTTGTTAGCGGAAAAGAAGGCGAACCACCGGCAACCTAGGTCACGTGATTTTTGAACTAACGACTACCTGCCCACAATATTAGAGGGCAAACACCTGTTAACTCCGTATCAACGATACTATCAAATGCATCGAGGTAGAAATTACGCATGGAGGTCTTTGTTGAAGGTCTCTTAGAGTAGATTAAATACGGTAAATATGCGCCTGGGCAGGTTGCCCACAACCCATTGTACATGTTTTCACGTACCCATTGCGGCAGACAGGTCACCTATCCAGCGGGTGTGGGTAGCCGCGCAGGTGCGCATACAGTACTTACTTGATTCTAACGTGCCCTCGTTTGTTCACATGAGCCTGCCTGAAGACAACACACATTTTTCTATGACGTGGGCTTGAGTGCTGCGTACTAAAAGAGTAAACCGAAAAGTAGCAAGAACACACTCAAAAAGAATCAGAAAATTCGAGTGCCTCTCTCTTAGAGGTTTCTCATTATTCTTTTTCTCACAGCTCCACTTGGTGGTCAAGCAACGGTCCCGGCTACACACTGCGACGTCCCGGCGTCGCATGCTGGCGTGATTCTTCGCCTCGGCAACGACTGCGCGGGATCCCAGCGTGGACGGAGCAACCCGACGACACCGCAAGAAACTTCTGACAGCCCGGTTCCGGCTGGGGCAATGGAAGAACTGGCCGCTGACGGGGTGACAATGCCATAGCGGTTGAACGCCACCCGCTCTCTGGTTTTCATACGGCATGCGCCTTGGCTTTCGAATACCCGCACAAAAAAATGAATAAAAAGAACCCATGGCCGCAGAACGCGCTCGCGTCGAACAAGCGATGCAGTTTTTAAGCGTTCTATTCAAGGCATTCTTGGCTTTTCTTCCGCGGGCGCGGCGAGAGCGGATCCCCGCACGCACCAACACAGCGCTACTACATAACGAGGTGGTAAGGAAACGTTTGCATGCTCCGCGGCCATACGTTTCTTTTTTTGCCATTTCTGACGTGTATTAAGGACAATATCGATGATCCCGTTGACTTTTCCTAGACAAATCTTTCAGATATCTATTTCTAGACACCTTTGAGAGGCGCTGCTCACAAAGATGGCCTATTGGAAAAATCTTCCTTGCACTCCTTGCCCGCTTGAAATTTTAAAACCCTCCCAAATGCCGCTTTTACTACCAGTTATGCTTGAAAGGTTTTACAGGTTTAGCAAATCTTCTGGAGATGAAAATCTTGCTCTCGCCTTTCCTTTCAGTGTCACAGCCAAGCTGTCATAGGTGAATTGACAACATATGTCTGCCAGCAGAATTAGCTTACTTATGAACCCTAATTCTAAAGAATCGAATATTTTTGCTGTGAATATGAAGGGGCCACACGAAGGGCACTAGGCAATTCGGCAATAAATGCTGTTGGACGCACAGTAAAAAGAAAAACGAAACTGAAGGACTATCAACAACACCTCAAACATTACAGCGCTTAGTCCTTCAACTCAGGCGCATAGCCACGAATTGGCAATACACTACAATAGTTATGGTTCTGATTGCGATAATTATAATTGTATCCTTTCTTTTATTAACTAATTGTGAAGGGCTCGGTGCCCGCGCTTTTCAGAGAGGCTGACGGCAGCCGCAAAGAGCTGTTATTGGAGAAGTCACAGCCATTTTTAAAAGCTGTTGACTCGTGTTATTCTATAGCCTCAAATGCGTCACTCCCCCAGTAGCACAAATCGGGCTCTGAATTGCAGGCCCTCCCCAGAAGCACAAATGGGGCTTTCAATTGCATGCCCTTGTGGCCTCGGCACGGGCTGCCCATAGGGGCCCGATGTGAAATATGTGCGAGATTTTCAACTCGGCATCGGGGGGGGGGGGGGGGGGGGAACCACAAGGGCAGCCCAGCGGGCTTACTACATAGAACCACCCAGCGCCTCGCTGGATCTGCTTGGGCTAGCCCGACCTGGTCCCACTTGGGCTAGCCCGTGCTGGTCCCACTTGGGCTACCCTATTCGGGACCCGCATCGGCTACCCGTGCATGGTCCACCTATGCTGTCCCCACCGGGTCCACCAGAACAGCTCACTGGGCTTAGGGCACACTTGTGGGAAGTCAACAAAGGTAACCCATATAGAACACATAATTAAATAGTTTTTAGGCGCAAAAAAGGACAAGACACATAGGGTAGGTGACAGGACGAAGCGCCAACTTCTAACTGATTTTATTGCATGCGTGAAACATACTTAAATAGCTTGTCGTCACATGTGCAGATGGATCACCTAAAGCTCAAGTACGACTTGATAAGGCGCGCTCCAGGAATTTCTTTTCACAGTCGTACAATACTATCGATGTGTCACTTACGCTCTCAAAAAGTCATGCCCTCACAAAATGCGGGACAGTTTTTATAACCAATTGGCTAGGCTTCTTGCAGCCGTGTTCCCCCGTTCGCTCGTGACTGCGGTGGTTGAATGTCTCCTAAACAAGACAAAGAATGGTACTGGTACAGCTAGGCCAGAGGTCCCTCGAGAAGAGGTGAGACCGGTGGTGGTGCCATACGTGCATCGTGTGGCCCATAATTTGAAAAATGTTGCCAGCCGCCATGCTGTACGGCTCGCCTTTTCGGCACCGAGAAATCTAGGTGGCCTTTGCTCCCGTACGGATAAAGAGAACAGCAAGGAACGAGGCTGCGGAACAAAGCACAGGAGACCGTTCGTAAAATGTGCTGTAGGGGTGGTCTACGAAATCCCCCTGTCTTGTGGGCACTCCTACATAGGCCAGACTGGCAGGTGCCTGAATGAGCGAACGAGGGAACATGAGAGAAACGTAGAGCAGAAAAAGGAAGGCACACATCTAACTAAGCACATTAGTAAGTGCCCGTCTCACAATTGTGAGCCTTGCTTCACTGATGTGCGCATTCTGGGAAAAAGGTGGAATAATAATGCTAGGGAGTTGATAGAAGCGTTTTTTATCAAAAAGAAAGGCGACCTGTGCGTAAGTGACACATCGATACCTACCCTATGTGTCTTGTCCTTTTTGCGCCTAAAAACTATTTAATTATGAACCAAAACCAACTAGCCCAGCAGCAAGTGCTCTTAGATAGAACACATAGCTGTATTTCTTTGGGCCGACCGACCCAACTGGACTTAAGACCCACGTTGCCAACCCAGAGAGGCTTTCTTCACATCACTATTTTTTTGTGTGCATGTTACTACTGAAATTACATTCCACATTTCGGACATTACAATGAAAGTAAGAATGCTTCTTATTTAATTATTTGTTTTTGCAAAACATTTTGGGCATTCTTGTTTACAAAGCCCCAATTACTGGAGTGAGGGATCCACACCCTTCATTCGAGCTTTTTGACCGCCATCCTTGTCTCTTGCTCTCCGCAGGAACGCCGCCACTCTGTTGTTATTACCTTCCATGGTGGCTGTTGGAACTCTGCGCTGTACCGCAGCTCTAAAAGTGTAACAAACGCAGATATCAACTTGATATTTAGTATGGTGGATAAAAACCACTTTGCACAGTATTAGTCACATGTTCCAGGAAATGTTTCATAACTGTATGCGCAATGCATGAACTATCAGCAAATTTGTTTTGCTATTATTGTCCATAACCGAATAAAGCATAAATATCCATAATAAGAATAACCGAAAGGTGCATGAGCCATCAAAGGACTATAGACACCTTAATTTATTTTATTGCGTATTTACTTTTGTCAAACGATGCGTGAGATAATAAAATAAATAGATTACCGGGTGGTTGGTATTTGTCTGCAACCGCTAAATAATTTGTAATTGAGTTTTTTCTCTCATGTGGTTTTGGTTTCATTGACCGAACGACTGTCGTCAAGTTGATGTTTTGGTCACGTGATCCAACTAAGAAAACTATAATAGAATCGCTGGTATGTAGTTTTAATTTGATACATCATTTAATCCAGTATCTTCCAAAACCTGGAATGAAAAATTTAACCGATTTTTTATGCCTCATGCGACTTAAGCACAAACTACACGTCGCAGTCATCGTTCGATTGATGAAACCGAAACAGCGTGAAGAAGAAACTCAATTATAAGTTATTTAGTGGTCGTACATGTATAAAATGTCTAACGCATGGTTCGAAAGAAGAGAACACACTTGCAGAAATTTGGTACCTATATTGCTTTACATTTGGATGCCTGCTCAGTAATTGATAACGGAAGTACTGAAAGCCACACCAGGTGGATTAAAAGTAGCTTTTTGCTGCAATTAGTGTTCAAAAAACGTCAATAACCTCCAAAAGATTCCGGTGTACTCACCAACAATTGCGCTGTACAGCCGTAGGTTCTTAAATTCTTGTTGTTCGTCCCGCCCCTCCAATGTGTACCTGAGGGCCACAGGAGTCTTCATTACAGTCTTCATAATAAGCTTTGTAGCCTCATCAGCTGTCTCACCTCCAATGAGTGCTAGCTTTTTGAGCTGAAATAGATTATACAGATTATACAAAGCGAACTATGCCATGAAAACCATACACTGAATATTTAATAAAACTCTCTCTTTGAGGAACCATGTGCAAGTAAACTTAAAATCAGAAGCATATAGAACAGGATCATAGAGACGACTCAAATAGACCTAAGATCACTGTGATGTGACTCAGCCTAATGATAACAGAATTCTCTGTTGTCTTCTATACGCTCATCTTTGCATCATCATATTAACTTTCTTTTATACATGACTCAATGGCATATGCTTTCCAAAGAATACGATAAGGGGCAAAAGTGAAGCCATTATATTAAGGCCACCTTGAACCATGACAAAATTGTAGTCTGGAGCTACATGAGTGATGTAAGCACATGACCTTCAGGTGCCACTATGCACAGCAAGGCTAATGCTTGTGCTAATTTCTTGTGGTAGGCTAGTATTATATACAGAAAATTCTCATTCAACTACACTTGTACAAACTGAAGCTTTCAGGTCTACCAATCCAAACGCAACAAGAGGCAATTTCGAAGTCCCAACTTGATGTGAAGTGGATTCACCATATGTTGAGGGCTCAAATTAAACTACACCTAAACAAAACGCTATGCATTATAATTATATGAAAAGGAATCAATATGTTGCCAGCAGTTCATTGGCACATTTGAAAGAAATGCAATATATCCCAAAAATACTAGCCTGTCTCTGGTGTTTTTTAAATTGGTTTTGGGGAGAAACGAAATAACGCAGTATCTGTCTCATATATCGTTGGACACCTGAACCGCGCCGTAAGGGAACGGTAAAGGAGGGAGTGAAAGAAGAAAGGAAGAGAGAGGTGCCGTAGTGGAGGGCTCCGGAATAATTTCGACCACCTGGGGATGTTTAACGTGCACTGACATCGTACAGCAGACGGGCGCCTTAGCGTTTTTCCTCCATAAAAACACAGCCGCCGCTGTCGGGTTTGGTGTTTACATGAAACCGGCTTTTCAGACACGGGTTCTGGTGTGACACGATGTAGTGTTTTCTGGTGTGACCGTGTCTAGTGTTCCTACCAGACCGAGATTTCAGACAATGATCTTATGTGGCGTAGTGTGGTGTGTTTTAGCAGGTTCTGGTCTGGTGTTCTTTGACGAGACCCGGTTGTCTGATGTTGGGTCTGGTGTGCTTTGGTTTAGTGTTTCCTGGTGTAGTAGATGTGCCATTCGATTAGGTGTGGTTAGTGTACCATACAATGTCTTGATAGAGATGCTGTGAGTTTGGACATACTATCGTGAGCAAAATTAAGAGGTCCCTGCAAACGCACAATAAATGGTGTAAAACGGCAAGCACTCCTGATATCGAGTCAGGTGCACTAACATCCACCAATCTCGCTGCGTCAGTCTTGATGGCACGAGCATTTCATCAGGTGGCACCTACACGCAGTCGGCCATAGTGTGGCACACACTATCAGTGTCATAATTTTTCACAGGATTGTACACTGGAGCATGCACATAACCACATCATTTCTGTTCTTGCCGAAGATGAAGAGTAAGCACGTATCGTAAAAGAAGACGAAATCGTCACATTTGCACAAACGCATTCTTAGCTTTCTTGGTAGATAAAATTGGCAGTATAGTCAAGATGCAGAGCCTTGAATCATAGCGTGCATCTCTTCTGGCAAAGCCGAATATGCTGCATTTCCCCGATAGCAGCTTGATTCCAACTATGTAGCCACAATGCCTGAATTACAATATAACAAAGTTACGAATTTGTGTGAAATATTTTAAAATAATCACAGTGTAAAGACAACTAGCAAATACTGCCATTAAATTTGGCTCAGTAGTGCAAACATGTACTGCACATTCAATACGACACGCAATGCCTCTGCGGTAAATCAACTGCTTCTGCTTAATAGTAAAACAATGCTACTCACACAAAGCACCCCACTTGCTTTATTATTTTTGAAATCAGTTGCTGGAAGACGCCAAAAAACGTTTTGAGATGCCTCCCCCTTGCCCCTGTTCGTCATCATGCTGTGTGAATGAGCGTGTGAATTATTGAGTTGTTTTTCTTTTGTATTCATAGCTAACTGCATATATTTACACCGCAGCTCGATACACCTGCATCATAATCTGAATTCCTATCATATTTTGACGTTGGAGCTGATATTGAGCATGACAGTCCTTCTAACGCAAAGTCAAGTATTCTGACACAATCAACAGTACTCTAGCATCTCGGGTAATTTCATTCATTACCATGCTCAGAGATTATAATACTTGGTAACCTAGAGAAATAAATTGATATAAAAATTCTACTGCTGCTGAACACAACGAATTAAGAGGAATTAAGGAATTAGAGAAATGATTAGAAGATGCCCGTAAAGATGGGCACAAAAAGGAGATAAGATGTAGTTCCATTAAAAAAATATATTCGACACGAGTTTATTTCAAGGTGGCAAAATTCATGTATTGAGACTTTATGCGCACATGGTGCCGAACAATAAAGCACGGGCTGGCTGCATCTATTTAGAAGACGATTCCTCTTCATTTCTTCCTATTTTGGCAGCAAAGCATAAAAAGCCGACTGCTGAAATTTATTTTAAGCTGAATGCCAGGTACAAAACGACAAGGCTCGAATGTTAATGATTCGAAAGGAAATCTTAAGCAAGATGCTCTGAACCCTAGCACTGGTAAAACCGCAACAGATGAGCAAAAAAACTGCCAGATTATTTTTCCTGCTGAATGTATTGAAACCAAAGCTGCCTAAGCGAACATCAGTTTTTTTTAGGTATAGCTCACTATACACATCCTGAGCCTCTGGTGCAATTCACTGCGCAGTACCTATCGACACTTGCACGCATACAAAACCCACAGTAGATTCTGCGTATTGTGCACTGCCCAGTATGGCACCTAGCACTCCCTGTCTTCCAGTGAGATTCACTTCTTTTGGCGCATTCATGCATTAGGGTTTCAGTTACGAAAAATGTCCGAGTTGATTACGAGTTAAATGAATAAGCTTAACCAGTTGACTTGTTCTAAGCAGGCAGATCACTTGCAAGAGCCGCTTCTCACACCAAGGCAGATTAAAATAACGGCTCCAGGACACTGTAGTGGAGGGCTGTAAATTAATTTAGACCAAGTAGGGTTCTTTAAGCTTCGTTGACATTGTATGGCAGACAGGCGTCTTTTCCCAAGCAGCAATTTTTACTGCCACACATATACATAACACACAAGTCGCAGGATCCCTCCCGACATGCATGCAACAAAGTATTGCAATCTCTTAACGCCATCTCTACAGGCCCCACTGGGACGTCCCTGCTAAGTGTGAAAAAGTGGCTAAGATATGCTTTGCCATAATCAATGCCGCAAACTATTTTTACAAGGCATGCAGCAAAACTACTAAGAGAGAGCTGAAGCACACTTATGCTTGTGTAAAAAGTAGCCAAATTTTTTTACATGTAAACTGAAGTAGCCGAAGTTAAACGTGATGTGCAAAACTGTATGCATAACAGCTAAACAAGAGAGCAGAAAAGCTAAGAGAAAAGAGGGGCTCATAGGCTACATAATGGACTCTAACAGTCACTTCCGTCATGGCATCTATCAGCTAAACAATAGGCCAGCTAAACTAAAGGCCAGCTAGCATTCAATTCAAGCTTATTTCCATGCAGAATTCTTTCAGTAACGGCTACAAGTTATAAAAGAAATTTTCGTCGTTGAGTAGAGACAACCAGAGGATTCATGGACGATGGCAGATGTGGCGGCTCCCACGAATGCCTATACTGCATCCGCATCACTTAGGCCTCAGCACTTATAATCCAAGCTTCAGGGAAAATGACTACTAAGTACCGTCAGTCTTCTGTTTCCAAGGCATGAGAAGCATTCACTAAAAGTTGTTCATTATGGGCAACTTCACTGATCATGCACTGCCGCACTGCATATAGAGCATAGACCTTTAAGCTGCTTTTATCTCCCAACGATCTAACTGCACTCATCTATTAACCTCCTGTAAATAAACTTTCACATGAAGACAATGTCGACAGTTATGTGGTGACGTCTTGTATGTTTGCCATTATCCTTTGTTTGACGTTTTTATATTATAAGCCACTAACAAACCTGATTCGTAATTCTCACATACATTGATGGAGTGAGTATATGCCTCTGAGATAAATCCAGCTAAACCTAGCAGTTACCTCTCACCGCATCCATTTTTCACTACAGTAAATTATGAAACACCACTGCAGCGCACAAAACACACGAGCGAAGAGAATAGATACCACGGAATCCGGACATTGTTTTTGTCCGCTGGAATGATGTATCAAAATTCTGCCCAGAACCAACCATCCCAGCCCTCTATGCTTAGCCTTGTGGAGAATTTTTTCTTGCCTTCCGCTGTAATCTCCTGAGCACTTGCCACTGGAACTGCATTGTACAACTGCTTCTGTTGACCAGATGGTAGTGGCAGTTCTCTTGTGAAATACTGCATCCTTTGGGATTCTATTCAAGGTGTCATACATTGCCTTCTCTACCTTGAATTCAGATACACCTACAGGAAAAAAGAGCACACATGAAAAAATTCTTAGCCATATTCGCAGCCTGGAATATGATATTAATTGTATTCGTACACTTCACAGCAGGAGCATGCTTTAACGCCTTTTGAAGCAAGAAAGTGAGAAATCATTTCGTGTATTACAAACACAAGATTTAGAACTTGACGCTGATGGTGCCATGCAATAGTGGTGAGTTCTGATAGCAGTGTGAAGTACAAAAGGCAACTGCTTGATTTGCCTATTAGAATTTTCAAATTTAACTGCACAATCAAGAGGTTGTCGTCATTCTCGTAAAACCTGCACGCACACCCCTTGTCCTAGTTTCTTTTTATAGTCGTCCTGGCACCGCATCTCCCAACCTGGGATGGGTTCGTCTTCTACGTTCTACCAACTCGGGTATCCCTATTCCAGTTGGTGGTGACTTCAACGGCGCACACACTGCGTGGGGTTACCCATCGGATTCCTCAAGGGGTGCACACATTCAAGGGAGCTTTTCGGATCATTCCTTTCAACTTTAAACAACCCGAATTCTTAACCCGCGACGAGGTTGCCTGTATTCACCTGATTTGACTTGGTGGTTAGGCCCCGGTAACCCTCGTTGGGCTGTTGATTCTGATACTTAGGGTAGCGATCACAGCCGTATTTTTTTTCTCCCTCACTCCTACACGTCTACGGAAAATACACCGCACTGTACGAATAACGTCATGGGACTCTGTACACGCAGACAATCATTTATCTACATTCAACACCTCTTCAGCACTGTGTACTCTGCTGTTCTCGCTACTCACACTATTACCACTACTGTAAATGAAGACGACCCAAACCCGGACATACATTTCTTGAATCTGTGGGCTCTTCGTCGCCATGCGGATCTTTACGCTACTCGTCACCCCGATGACCCATTGGCTCTTCCTACTCTTCACCGCGCTACCGCACGGGCGCGGCGCTATGCAAAGCGGCTAGGCAGGCAACGCTGGGCTGCATGGTGTGCCCGCCAGTCCTCTACGTAGGGCAATCAACATCTTTGGAGAGTGTTTCACGCCATGGAGCGCCCTTCTCAGGTTGCAGATTACACAGAGAGCATTCGCCTCGCGCTAAATGTGGATGTGCACACATTTGCACAACAAGCGGCCCGTCAATTTTTTCCAAACCATGACTGCAGCGCTACGTCTCTACCTGACTTATCTGTTACAGAGCCCTCCGATGGGATTACTTCTGACCTCACCATGGCAGAGCTGCTGGCCTCCATTGAACGTTTAAAAACTACTACTACTCCCGGGCACGACGGCATACCTAACTCCTTATTCCGTAACTTGGAAGAGAGGGCTTTGCAAACCCTACTTCATACTTTTACCGAAGTGTGGTTTTCTGGCGTCATGCCGGGAGACTGGAAGCATTCTATTGTGGTTCCAATACCCAAGTCAGGTCAGCCTCCAGTATCTCTCTCTGCCCCTGGTCCAATTTTCCTTACGCCTACCATCGGCGAGCTTTATGAAAACATTCTAGCCGCACTCTTGTCGTGGTGGCTGGAATGCCATGATTGTTACCCAGACTCCCAATTTGGTTTCCGCCCACAAATTGGAACGGAGGACGGCATTGCTACTTTGGCTGCTGACGTGCTTGACCGCTCTCCGCAGAGTCACCTTGTACGAACGGTAATCGCTACTGATATAACAAACGCATATGATAGCATCCTTCACTCTACCATTCTTGCCTCCCTTCAAACTCTTGGTCGCCCTCACCGGTTCCTCCTCTCTATTCACGCTTTTTTAGCAAATCGAACCTTCAGCGTGCGTGTTCACGGAAAGCCCTTTGGTAACTTCACTTCCGATAGAGGAGTGCCGCAGGGCTCCGTTCTCGCCCCCTCATTATTTAATGTGGCTTTAATTACTATTGTTCGAGCCCTAGAGTCCATCCCTTCTATACGCGTGCTTGCGTATGCCGATGTTATACCCTTGTGGTGATGTCGTCCAGATGCGTCTATTCATCAGTCGGTCCTTCAAAACGCGCTGGATGTATTCACATCTCGCGTCCCGTGTCTGGGTCTAACACTCTCCTAATAAATTATGTTTCATTCGAATTGGAAATAAAGCCGGCTTACGGAATTCTCTCCTTTTAAATTTTACAGTACATAATCCTCCGATTCCTCAGGTAGAAACTGTTCGTATTCTTGGTCTTCTCCATACATCTGGGACAGGCACCCCGTGACTGACAGCCACCCGTAAATCTGCTCACGCTACTCTAGGTCTGATTCGTCGCATAGCTATGCGCTCTGGTGGCTCACGTGCTCATACGACCCGCCAGCTTATGCGCACTATCCTTCAGCCACGGATAATATATCAGGCACAATTTCAACATCTCACCCGCAGACAGTGGGAGTCCCTTGAAGCTATCAATCTTGAGGCTATGCGCGTCATAACATATCTGCCTCGTTTAACACCCATACCTGGGCTACAGGAGTTCGCCCAAGTTAATACACTCAGTGAAATCATCGACCAACGAATGGCAAATACAGCTCGAAAACAGTCTCTCAAACTTCATCGTTTGAAGACACTTGCACTGTGATCCTATTGCCAGCTCACTGACAATCGCCCCACTGTTTCCCCGTCGGTATCAGCAGCGTATCTGCTTGAAGGGTGCATTTTATACACGGATGCATCACATTCTGCAGAGAGGGGAGTTACTGCTGTGTATAGTCCATCTCATCCGCATCTCCACTCTCGCGCGACGTATACGGCGGATACGTGCACTCCCCTGGCATTGGAACTTCAAGCCATTTATAATGATATTGCTTCCCTTCCGCTCGTTCCAACATTTAATACAGTTCAGATTTACACCGACTCTCACGCCGCTCTTAAACAGCTTAAGGCTGTTCGACGAACGTTGCAGATTTCACAATCAATTCATGTGCTCTGCGCAAAGTATCCATGTCCTGTGCGCATACACTGGATTCGCGGCTATGCCCAGGATCCACATGACATTCAAGCGGATCCTATGACTCATCTTCATACATTAGACGATCCGCCACCTTCCCCTCTTCCCCCAGATCCGTTCCTGTCCTATGTATCCGATTCCGAAGTTCTGCGCCAGCGAACACGCGCTCTAATTCTTCCGTCTTCGCACCCACCCCCCCCGAAGTCTTACTCGGGAGGAGGAGGTATCCGTGAGCTGGATTCGGGCAGAGGTCACCATCTGTCCGTCATCGGTGGCGCGCCAAAACCTGCCAGCACGTGACAGGTGCCCTCACTGTAGCGCTGCACCGTACATTTGTGATGTGCGGCACTTGTGGACGTGCCCAGCGACGGCTGCTATCAGAAAACGGCTCCTGAGGGAGGTGGGCCTGCGGTGGAACCGCGAAAGTGACCACGTGAAGTGGACGATGGACAACCGTTTCATTAGCAACCTGTGTGACTACCTCAGCGCAACGGTTCTTCACTCCTTTTAACTTTCAGACCCATGCATTCCTTCTCCCCTTCCTTTTAAACTTATGCCTCATGGCACACTTCGCGAATAAAAAACTGCACAATCATTGAAAAAATTACTTCATTCTTGAAAATCGCAGATTCGTATGTGTGGCAGCAAATACTGAAAATAAAAATAGACGGAGCACTGGGAGTGTTTAAATCAACACGCAGTGACTGCTAATAGCAATTTTCTAATTACAGTTCCTGCTCATGCCCTTGTCAAGCAAGGCACTAATGCCGGTTCCCCTGCAGTAAAGATAATGTGTCCTTAACATGCTGCTAAGATAGCAAATTTCTTTTAGACAAAATTGAACGAAACATTACTTCACATTTTTTTACCTAGAAGCGCATGAGCTATTGTTATAGTCCAAGGCAAACAACTTAGTGCCTTAAAAAAGTGTTCGACGAGGCGCCCACACGCAGAGACGCTGGATTTGCCACTTTTTCCTTATAAAAAGTAATACAGCAGTGCATGACCTGGGCGTGTTCATGCTAAGACATACACAATATAAATAGAAACAAAACTGAAGTAAAAAGAAAAATTAGAGACAAGTTCCGTCATTACACCTTATGTGACACTTGAGGGTACATGTTTATAAAGAAGTACTAAAATGGTCATTTTGAAATTTTGCATAATCATCAAATTGTCATGAGCATAGTAAGTATGTGTATTCTTCACACAAAAGGTTTCCAGCGGCTGCGGTGATCTTTAGTTTCTATTTAGTACAGTGCTTTTAAAAAGCAGAAATTGGTAAAGGACCACAAAATATTAATAAGTGCGCATCATCATTTTTATTTCCATGCTTTATTACTTCGTAACACAAACTCCCATAAAACCCACATGATCTGCTGCTGGAGCAGAATTCCGGTGTGCACAACTCACATTTCATGAACGACCTGGGTGCTTTTTCAAAGTGTGATACTCATTTTTATAATGAAATTGCCATTGAGCGACTTTGCCAGCAAGCAAAAACATGAATTTAATCCAACAGCTTAAGGAAATTTTCAAGTAGACCGTAACATTATATTTCTATAAGGACAACTTCAGGGGGCAATACTCATCAAAGGTGCCTTCAGATTTTAGTCTTGGTGTGCTCATAAAGTGAGGGTGGGGTGCTTAGTTATAATGGCCAATTTTCACGGCTGGTACATTGTGCTACCTACTTCAAAGATGAAGGCTGTGACAAACTGTCCTCCAAAATCTGACCTCTGGCACAAAAGCTAAAACGCAAAAGCAAATGACGGACCGCTCAGACCTGAAATAGTCCCTACTTGCACAGTTATGCACATCACAAAGAAAGCTGACAAACGGCACGAAGTTATACTCGTATTTAGGCTCAGATGCTCGCTCATTTGAGCCTCAGTACCCTAATTAAAGAAAAAAAATTGACATGACTGTTGATGAAGGCACAATAGGCTCCCGTAAACGCTCATCAGCTGTGAGAAGAACAAATTCTAACTCCTCATAATAATACTAAAGTCAGCCATCGAGGCCACGGTGTCAGTCACCAACTAAGAGGCCATGTACAAAAACTATATGCTGTAAATGCACGAATCTGCATGACAGCAAAGCGTGCTCTGCACTTGTGAAACAATTTTGTGTCAATGTAAAATTCTTGGAAACAGTAGGCATCACCATTAATGGCATATGCTAAAAAGGAAGAGGGCACCTAAATGATGTTGTACAATTTAGAATTCAGCCTTTCAGTAAACTATATTTTGTCTAGTTCTATATGCACCGTCAGACGAGAAGGCAAAAATGAAAGGAAATCTGCCAGCTGCCATGAGGCTTGCCACAAAGAAAAAAATAAGGGGTGCACTACGCGATGACACAACACAAGATAACACAGGAAAACAGGGCACAACCAATGAATGAAAAGAAAACAATAAAAAGAAGGCAAGCAGCACTGAACATTGCTACCTCTGCAAATTGAGAACAGCGAAATGTGCAACACCTAAAAAATTAGTTTCAAGGAGTATAAACACTTAATTTTGGTCACATGTTTTTTAAGTGCTGCATTAGTCATTAGAATAAAAGAATCCTCAAGTGATATTTGCCTACCATTAAATATTAAATAATTCCATTTCCTTCCCTCATGTTGTTTACATTAATGTCTAAGGCATCATTTGAAATAAGACGCAAGCAAACATCTGGTGTCCATAGTATATTTAGTTTCTTTCAATTTTTGTTTAACTATGATATCCGGTAGCATGCCGAAAGGCTGATTCAAACAGGTCACTACAAGCTCCTAATTTCTTGTAAGTGTATTAGAGCAAGAATATTCACTGAAATTGCACAGTTTCCACATCAAGCAAGTGAAATGGGAAAAAATCGAAACATACCAAGATAACAACCGAGGTAACAATTTATGCTGAACATTCACCTTTTTTCATTTAGCACTTTTAGCTTTTTTGCGAACAAGCTATAATTGAGCAGACCATAAAGCAGTTTGCATTAGACGGTGCTTATTTTCCGCCCAGATATAGAGGCAGTCAAAATATTGCAACTACTGTGAGAGTTTGTTTAACAGTACCTCGTGCTAGGCTAGTTGATGTAACATTTTGTAATAAAAGTAAAAACAGCGCTAAATTTTTTCACAAACCGCACAGAAAGAACAGAATGGACGGCCACTGTGCTGTCCGTTCTTCCTGTGTGGTTTGTGTAAAAATTAGCGCTGTTTTTACTTTTGCTATAGAGTGAGAGGCCGCAGAAGACAAGCTTATAAAAGAAGTTGTCAAGTACAATTAATGTTTCATCTTTGAGGTGCATTCATTTTGCACTATATAACACCATTCATATTCCTTTCACCAAGGACAATAGACGCCTTTGCTGAAGCAGTCTCCGAGGAGTGCCATGTGACACCGGCATTACTGCAGAAGGATGGCATGGGTATCCCTCTGCTATAATTGTTTATGGTCTATGGTTTAGGGGGGTTAAATGTCTCAAAGCGACTCAGGCTATGAGAGACGCCATAGTGAAGGACTCTGGGGATTTCGACCACTTGGTGTTCTTTAACGTGTACTGACATCGCACAGTACACGGGCCTCTAGAATTTCGCCTAAATCGGAATTCAACCGCTGCGGCCGGGATCGAACCCGCGTCTTTCGGGCCAGCAGCCGAGCGCCATAACCATTCAGCCACCGCGGCGGCCCCTGCTATAATTGTCGATGAGGAGAGCCATGTGAGGTGCGTACTAGAGAAAAAAGAATAAAAGCATTGTCATGCTGTAATATCACCTTCAAATGCTGCCCTGTAGCCCATTACTTCACATTGGTGTTTTTCAAAGCCTGGCTGCATTGAAGGAAGTCAGTAGTGACTCGAGAACAGGTGGGGAGGAAACTGGAGATGGAGAAAGTGGCTAAGGTGAGGCTATGCCAGTGTGCTCGTTGTTGCTGTGTAGCCTTGGAGCTGAGCGGGCAGCTCTGGACTCACTCGTGGTGTATGGGTGCGGGTTTCCCTTTTTCTTCCACCCTGTGTGTTGTGCTGTCAACTTTGCATTTTTTCTTTCTCGGCTTTAATAATACGTGTTAATTATTCTTCCTAAATATCACCACGAAATTTTAAAAATGAGAGGAGAAATGTTCCAACCACCTATAACATGAAAAAGAAAATTGGTTGCTTGCTTCGGATTCATACACCCTACATACTTGTACTGGGAGTGTGATTCCTCGTTAGTCTTGGCAGGGGTGCTGAGGCCAGCCGAGACCCCCTGAATTTAAGCACTGCTTCTTTATGAGCATGAAAGTGGCACTATCCGATAATGACCTATTGAGCAGAGACACACACGTTATTTTGAATAGGGGTATGCCAATAGATGCCATCGAAGTTCTGGTCCAAAGTAGGCATTGCAACACACTGATTGCAACACAAATTGCAACAAGTAGACATTGCAACACTCCTAGAAAACTCGATACATACTTTGGCTCTGCAATGTACACTGAACGGGCAAAGAAAACAAATGCCCCAAATCTGGGCAGTGGACACATCCTCTCGGATGAAGCTCTTTTAAGTCCTCCTCTCTACTGAAGAGCAGGCACTACACTTGCATAACATCATAATTTCTAGCTGGTAGTTTTCATCAACAATTACTGGCACTTACTGATAATTATTTGTATTGCTGGCATTTCACGCAACCACAAGAAATGTTTAAACAGCCAAACTTCAAATACATAACGCCATTTGCATTAAGGACCGTTGCCGGGCCAGTTGCCGGGCCCTGCAAGTGTCCATTAAGGACAGTTTCCGGGCCAAGTGGAGTACAGCAAGGAGTGCCTAAGACTAGCCTGCTTTCGTGAAGGCCCGCCGGGAGGAGCTGAAAAACGCCTGCAACAAGCCTTTCGAAATGTACCGCAGTTGGCGGACTTCTTTTGGAAGAAGGTTCTAGGCTCGATTCCCAAGAAAGCAAGCCAAGCCGTCCTCGGCAGACAGTTCACGCCTTGCGTGTTGCCTTTGGCAACACGCAAGTACCGTTTCAAGCTTCTCCTGTCCTTGAGTTTGGACCAAAGTTCTGCATCGAACCTCGGCTTGACAAGGTCGAGCTTCTCTCCTTTGTTAGAAGGAGGCGGTCAAAGCGCACGCTGAAGAGGCGGGCAGATGCATCAGTGAGGGTGTCGATGTGTTAAAAAAGGCACCAAAGAAAACTTCGGTACGGCTTGACATGGTGGCATTATCCTTGAGAGCGGCGAACCTTCAACTTCTGGCAGCGGACAAAGAAGGAGGATTTGCAGTTTTGCCTTCGTCGAACTTTGGCGAGAAGGCAAGTGAAGCTGTTATGAAGAACTTCCGTAAGCTCAATAAGGTCAAGCCGTAAGCTGTGAAGAAAGAAGCCCAGCATCTTTGTGATGCCTTCAACCTGACAAAGCTGGGTACAGCAGTGAGAAAAAGCAAAGGACTGTGCCTAAGTGCGTACTTCACGGTGAAGACACATAAGGACAACTGGCCTTTCAAGGCGATCGTGTCGGAAAAAGGCACCTGGCAGCACTCCTTGGTCAAGTTTCTACAAGACTCACTGTCTTTGGTAGCCGTGGAAGATCCGTTCCAGGTTAAGAAGCCTGAAGAAGTCTCTGCTTTCCTTCATGGCTCATGCCCGAAAGGTGTGAGTGTTTTTTCCATCGATGTAAAGGATCTTTACTACTCACTACCGCACCTCTCTCTGATGTGGTTAGAGAAGACATTGAAGCAATGGGTTTCGTACGGTTTCAGAACGCCTGCGGAATCAGCAAAGAGAAGTTCCTCGAAGCTATGGCCTTTTACCTAAGGCCGACGTTTATCAGCTTCAATAACGAACTGTTCGTACAGAGGCAGGGCGTGTGCATCGGCTCCTGTGTCGCACCTCTACTCAGCGATCTTCTGCTTGCAAAGGCGGATCGTCGGCTAAAAGAAGCTCTGCTCAACGCCAACGTAGTGAGGGTTTTTCGTTTTGTCGACGACTTCCTCGTCGTCTACAAAACGTCTGATCAGGACCCAGGCAAGGACGTGGAGGCACTTTTCAAGGTATTCTCAGAAAACTTAGGAGAATTTGAATTGACAAAAGAATTGCCTGATGAAGGCTAACTTCAGTACCTTGACCGGCGGTTGTTTCCAAGTGAGGACCATCTGTTCTGGTGCTAGGCTCCGAGGTCAAAGAAAAGCTTTTTGCCATACTCTTCCTCGCATAAGAAGCTCGTACACGAGCAATAGCCTTGGGCGCCTTGAAGAATGCCCTCAATAGATCGTACCATCACCGTCAGCAAGCTAGCACAGAGTCCCAGCTGAAGCGTCTACGCGAAGCGGGCTTCCCGGAAGCCTTCATTTCAGGGATCGGATTCAAGCTCTTGAAAGATTTCCGCCAATCTGGCCACCCAAAGAAGCCACGGGCCGTTATGCCGTATCTACACGGATCAGCCACTCGTTGAAGAAGATAGTAGGGCGTGCTGGAGTGAATTTGATTCTGACTGCACCCAGAAAGGTCAATTTGCTTTGCATATTTGTGAACGAAGATGCCCCAAAACCAGCGCGGTGCAGTAAGAAACATGAACAAATGTTCTCCACCTGTGACACGGAGGTAATTTACGAGATCCCGCTGTCATGCGGTGCATCGTATGTTAGTCAAAGTGGACGTTGCATAAACGACCGTTCACGAGAGCACGCCACTAACATCCGCACGGGATACGGCAGCACGCTGCCAAAACACGTGTCTGGCTGTCACTGCACACCTAACTTTGGACGAAGCCAGATTTTGAGGCGATATAAACACCAGCACCAGCGCGAGCTGTATGGAGCTTTCATCATAGATAGGAAAGCCGCGTCATGCGTTAGCCCACCATCGATGGCATTGACAAGAAAAGAGATTCAATATCTTGAATAACTATGACGACATGATGCGACAGAAGGAATTCTTTCTCGTCTTCCACTGTTTTTGTTTTTTCCTTTCTAATATTTACTGTGAGCAGTGCAATAAAACCTGCAGTTGTAAGTCAGCGCTGTGTGTGTGCGTGTCTCCTTTCTCGTGTCCCGTGTAATTGCGCTGTTTTTCGGTAAGAACGCCATTTGCTCACACTAGTTTTTATAAGTTCTGTGCTACTTAGGTTACTCAAACCACTTTATTTGAAAGGGCTGCAAAGCACTCCTTTTCTAGGGCTATTTCTTCTTGAATATTTAGCAATGATTTTTATTCGCGGACGCCTGCAACTAAAAGAACTTTACAGCTGCAGGCAGCGTTATCAATGCTACAAAAGTGATCGAGTAGGCAGCTCCCTGTTGGCGTATCGCAGCGACACGTCGCTCAATTCACTCAGTCGCTTGCATGCCTTGACGCGTCGCACCCCTCCCACTCTGAGTTTGACAGCTGGTGTAATCGGCTCGTAGAGGTGTGTTTTAATCTTAAGATGTCACATCAGATAACTATAAAGACGCACATACGTGAGGCGAATAACACTACGCTAAACAGACCAAGAGGCGCACGCTATCGGCAGTCCGCAACGGGCCGATAGGGGCGTCAAAAACAAGCGTGAAGGCAGTGCACGATCACGTCCCACGTCGAATAATAAACAGGAAGTCGAGCAACCACCTTAACGAAAGCCCAAAACATAGTCACGCGCCTTGCTGGGCGGTATATATTTTCCACCTTCACATTTAGGCTTCCTACGCGTGCCTGCTATTTAGTAAACGCATTTATGCATACACATCGGCGCTCGCGTCGCAACGCATACACTGTGAACACTGACAGACCAGCAGGTTGATGATTCGATGTTGAATGCACTATGCTGTCGCGGAAACAACCAGTGACTCACGCGAAATGCCGAAGGGAAACGAATAGGAGCTGCTGACCGAGCTCATCCCTTCCGTTTCTTCTCGCCTTTGTGCTCGCTCGTTTATTTTCGCGGTCGCAAATTGCACGCACTCCTGCATGGCAATGATACACGGAGGCGCGAAGCGCTTTAGTCTGACTGCGATTTCGTAACAGTTCGCTATAATATTTGACATGACACGCGCAACGCTAATAGCCACGCGCCAGCGCCTAGCGTGCTTCCCAACACCGTTGAAATCCAGCGCGCTGGCTGCCATGTCACGTGGAAAGACACATAACCCCTCCCCCTCCTCTCCCTCTGTGCATCCCGGCGTGATAACCGGCTAGGCCTCACGCCGCGCCGTGACATGGTCCGTGCTGCTGTTGTTCGTGTGCTGTTTGTGTCGGATTTCAAAATCGTTCCTTCAAACGCGTCTGGGTTTCCTGTTTATCGTAGCTTGCGCCGCGTGTCAGCAATGCAGCCGTACGCGTACTTTGTGAAAAGTGACCACGCCGAGAAGCATGGAGCCGTTTCATCTTGACAACACTTTCGACTTCAACCAAATCAGCCGCTGCAGCATTTTTCTTACTGCAGCCGCGAAGCAAGCGGTTACTACAAGGCGTCGAGTCTTCGTTTCTAGGTGAGACATATATACTAGCGCAGTTATTATGACAAAAGCAGGCGACATTGTTTCAGCTCCGTGCAGAACAACTTTACAAATTGTTTTCTTAGCTTTTCTCTTTTCTTTCTGGTCTTATGCAGATCGGATTAACGAGCTTTCACTGCATATTTATAGCACAGCACCAAGTTTCTCCTAAACCGCATTTCGGCTTATGCTACAAAGATATGATCTGCAGAATAAGCCTGCTTTTCTCAACTTCAAAAAAAGTTAATCTCAAAGCTTCTATTGTAGCTTTCAACAAAATGTCTATAATGCAAACGCTCATTAAATCGAACATCAATGGACCGTGAAAAATTAAAATTATCAAATGAATCCCACCAAAACTGAGAAGAACCGCTTTTACTAGAGTATAGGTCGGAAGAGGGGACCGTCTCAGTTATTGCTGGCAGCCGGAATTCGTCTACCTGTATGCTTTGTCATTTTTAAGCGCACATAAATTACATGCTTAATTGCATATTGTATACAGGATTTCGTTAAATTGAACGCTGGAATGCAAGCTATTTGCCCACATCGGTCTTCATCAACGTGCTGACTGGGCAGCCCTTAAACTCGGCATATATATGCCCGCACTTCACCCATGCGCCCGTGCTCCATCGCTGTAGCACCCATGCTGCCCTTAATTTTACATGTGATGTAGGATATGCAGCCAGGCTAATGTAAGTGGGACTACATGTCAATAGGTGTCGCCGGGCAACGATTGCTAAAATTACGCGTGATGTTTCTGCACTGCAAACTCCAGAGTAATCGACGCAGCACTACGAAGGCTACAGGCAGAAATATACTACCTGTTTCCACACACAGTGTCTTCAGAGTGATGCACGGGAAGCCCCCATCGGGGTTGCCCGCAATTCACCGTCGTATAGCCCAGGTTCATGCACACACGTTTTGCCACTGCGTAGTCAACACTTAGCCCTTTTCTACTAGACATGTAGGCGGGGACGATGTGGGAATGGGAGATATGTGCCCATGCACCGCCCATGTATTTTCTACACAGTACCCTTGTCGGCTGTAGGCGGGAATATTGTATGTTTGCCCACACGCAGCTAGCCTCCTTGGATCCTTGAGAGTGCTGCAGGGGCAGCCACTATTAGGGTTGTACGCACTTCATCACGCAGCCCCATCTTTTTGTGCAGACGGATTGCATGCAGCTTATGCTTAGCCCTTTCATACCTTGTTTAGGTTACAGGCGGGTAAGATGCGGGAATGACAAATGCGCCCACGCCTAGCCCATGCGGAACCAACGTAGGTGTTGCTCAGGCAGCCCAAACTGCATGAATACAACGCTTCGCCACTGTGCAGCCCATGGCTTAGCCCCTGTATTTTCCACACAGAACCCATGTAGGCCGAAGGCGGGAATGATATCTCTTTGCCCACACAAAACCACCGTGGATCTCTCAAGGTGTTGTACAGGCAGCCCCAAGAGTGGCTGCCCACACTTCATGATAGAGCCCGCACTTCTGCCCGCATGTATCTATGGTGGGACCCAGGTGGGCTGCCCGCTCTTCTTAAGCCCATGCATAGCTGACGAGGGGCCCACTAAGGCATAAAATGGGCAGCCCAAACGTTTTTTTGCCAGCACTGCGCCTACGAGGGACCCATGTAGGTTTATTGCGGGAAGCCACCAGCCCCCATTGCCCATATCGGACCCGCATGGGTCCGCCACCTCGTGCTACTGGGGTCTTCGAATTCATGAGGTCACCTTGAGAAAGAGAGCAATGGAGCTCGCTAAACTATAAAATGTAGATCCTCTGAACTTTTACACTGAACGGCTCCTAGAAACTGCTTTCTGCGAACTGCAGACTTGTGCAGTATTAACAATTTTCGGATTAATTTGTTTACATTTCTGGTAACCTTTCTTCCAAAAATGTCGAGAGAGAACTGATATAAGGGTCTAGTTCTCTAAATATTCATTCTGTGGGTCTCTGATTTCATCAGTTATCAATAGCTGCGGCCACCTGGCAAATCAGGAATAGCATGCAGCAGCGAAGGTCGTTCGCGGGCTCTGTTTTCGCAGTTTCAAGGAGGAACTCGACGAAGGCAAAGATGCTAATCACATGAGTCGAGGGAAAGGTCTCAGACTGCGGCCTCGAGATCCTTTACCTATAAAATAGCTACAGAAGCAGTCTTATTCCTTTTATCTCAGGAACCATTCTTCCCACTATATGTTTTTAAGTTCTGTTTCTCAAGTAAAAGGTTCGAGGTTGAATCGTTTTTAATCGATTTGAAGAAAGTTTTCCCCTTATCACAAACAGATACAAACAGTTTACAGCAGTTCAAAATTCAGAAAAAAATGAGAACGATGTGCTATTATCTTCGTCATACACTCCAAGCAAATTCACCAAGCTCTCAAATCTCTAAACGTTAAAAAAATGGTCCTGTATATTACTCATTACAGATGTCGAAATATCAATTTTCCGCCTCGATTAATTTCTATTTTCAAAGAAGGCACTCAGGTAACCTCTCTGCACATGCTTACAGCGAAATTAGAGGCAATGTCTGTGAAAACAATCTCATTGGGAACTCAGAAGACGTCGTAAATTAAAAAAAGGCTATGGAAAACTCGCGTCCTTAAGTACGACTGCTTAAGACGCGGTAGACGTTTCATTCAAGGTGGTCTGTTAGGCAACGTACGAAAATATTCCGCGAACACAGGCCAAGATCACATTTGCAAAGCATTAACGACATTGCATATTAATTCTAGACTAATGAAGAACAAACTACCAGAATCAAACAGCTTGTTGGAAATAGCCAAGGAAAAATTGGATATGTGTTCTTGAAAGAAACATGACTAACAAACGATGACGAAATTCCGTGCTCCGTGGTTACAGTTCACAGCCCTTAAGAAGGTGGCAAAAAAAGCGGATCATTCGCAGTTTATTTCAAGGAGCGATTTTTTTCTGTTGTCCACGAGTTTCAGAAAATTAACGCTGATATACAATGCCTGACTGCTCGTGTAAGCACAACGGCGTCTGCTCTATATATGCCACGAGTGGCAACAACAAAAACTTAAGTGTGCTGCTAGAGTACTGCCTCGAGCTTGGTAGGTTGCAAAATGAAGCTTTTATAATGAAGAGGGAAATAAAAAAAATAGATAGTAAAATAGAGACGCTCAGAACCCAAGTGGCTAAAATTGAAGCTTCCTGCACAAGTTTCGACGTACAGGCCATCCACGCCGCAGTCAGTGATCTGGAGTACTATAGCAGAAAGCAGAACCTTGAAGACGATGGCATCAAGGAAGAAAAAGATGAATCGCTCATAGACAAACTAACGATATCGCGTGAAAATTGAGATTTGCCCCTCTAACCGAACAAACTGTCTCTACCATTCATAGATTTCCGTCAAGGAACAACAACTTGGTATGACCACAGCACTCCTCCCTGGCGACCCCCAAATTATGACTGTTTTATTCGAATCAGAAGCGTTTCACGTGGCGGCGATGTCAGCATGCTAGTGCGAAACAATTTCAACGTGCAATGTCATGAGGAATTCTCATTTGTTACCGATGATTATGAAGTGTTATGTGTTTTGAACGCCGTACCGTTTACTCTGTTTTTGTCGTCCACTACAAGAAAATTTTGATAGTTTTGTTTTCACGTCCCTATAAGGGCTTTTCGAATATATTTCTAATTTTCTGTACATCATATGCGGTGGTGACTTAAATATTGATCTCCGTGCTGATACTGCCCAGAGGCGCGAATATGAACTGCTGCTACGGTCTTATGGTTGTTTTAATGTCATATGTGGCAGCAAAAAGTAAGTCGACCGAGCTTGATGCAATGTTTAGCCCCTGGAACCTTGAATTTCATTTTATTTGCTATCTGAAACTTGGTATGACCACAGCACTCCTCCCTGGCGACCCCCAAATTATGACTGTTTTAGTCGAATCAGAAGTGTTTCACGTGGCGGCGGTGTCAGCATGCTAGTGGGAAACAATTTCAACGTGCAATGTCTTGAGGAATTCTCATTTGTTACCAATGATTACGAAGTGTTCTCTGTTTTGCGCGCCCGTACTGCTTACTCTGTTTTTCATCGTCCACCACAAGAAAATTCAGATTGTTTTTTTTTGCTCTTCCCTACAAGTGCTTTTCGAAAACATCTCTAATTTTCAGTACATCATATGTAGTGGTGACTTCAATATTGATCTCCGTGCTGATACTGCCGTGAGCCGCGAATATGAACTGCTGCTACAGTTTTATGGTTGTTTTAATGTCATATGTGGCCTTACGAAAATTACCCGTGACACTTCAACGTGCCACCTCTTCATCACGAATTCTTGACAGGATGATATAAGTTCTGGTGTTATTTCATATCACATCAGCGCCCACATGCCAAGTTTTTGTGGTTTTAATCGTAAAGTAAAAAAAAAGATAAGCGTTCTCCTATATTTCATTTAATCACCGGTTAAAACCTTGAACACTTTCGGGAGGAACTGCACAAAGTTGACTGGAGTACTGTTTATGCCTCTCAATGTGCAAATACCGCGTATGAACTCTTTATTGATATTTTTGTTTCATCTTTAAGAAACAGTTTCCTCTGTCCTTGAGATGGCCTAGATCTTCAAAAATTCGTAAACCATGGATCAAGAATGACCTTTTTAAAAAAAATAAAGGAAAAATTCAGCTTTTTAGCAAGTTTATTAGGTCTAAAGATCCTGGTGATCTGCGGATTTTTAAGTCCTTTCGTAACCGGCTTACAAAAAACTACGTCTGGCAAGAGCCTCATATTCTTTGCCGTGAAAATAACGTCCGCCCCGTATCTCGCTCCCACTTTTTGGAGCCGATATGAAATTCCATGGGTGTATGAAATGCCCACCACTTGTCTACGTCCACCATAATCTTTATTACTAGCATGGGCACTCCCCACCTTGACCAGGATCCTTTCGGAGATCTGAGCCAACACCTGCTCAGGATACCCGGCTTCCTTCAGGCTCTCTATCTGCCCCAGGAAGCTAGCCTCCACTCTGTCGGTACAGGATTTCGCAAGGGACGCTTTTAAGCAGGAAGTCGCGATACCCGCCTTGACGGGTTTGGTATGCCCCGAACTGAAGTTCAAGAGAGGTTTTTTCGTTCTAGGGTGATATTCCAAACACACTCTGTTCTCTAGATAATGGATCCTGATGTCTAAAAACTGTACGGTAGCTGAGCTGGGTAGTTCGAAGGTGAATCCCAGGCCACTACCTCTACCTTTGAAGATTTTGACGACGTCCGGAACTGCCCTGGGAGAGTTCGACTTAAGAATGATTAAAAAATCATCGACGTAACGGAACACTTTTAGCGCAAGGCCAGCAAGATTATGCGCCAGTTCCTGAGTCATCCTGTTCAAGTAAATATCGCTCAAAACGGGTGCCACACGGGAGCCGATGCACACACCCGATTTTTGGAGGTACACCTTCCCGCCCCACCCAACAACGGTTGACTCTAGGTAAAACAATAGCAGCTCCAGGAAAGTTTCTGTCGAAACCCAGCAACCCGCCACAAACACCAACTCGTCGTTGTCATTTACAATCCAGTCTTTCACTATCTTCATGAGCTGAGCATGGGGTAGCGAATAAAATAAGCCCTCCATATCGTTACTGAAGGCAGAGCAATTTTTCTTATCCAGCCCAGACCGGTACTTAACCACACTTGCAGAATTGTTCACCAAGAAAGAATCCGAAAGCTTGAGTGAGCTCAAGTGTGGCTGTAGAAATCCCGACACAACATGCTGCCAAGTGTGGCACTCGGATATGATGGCCCTAAACGGAACATCCGGCTTGTGAGTTTTTGCCGTGAAGAACAAGTGCAGAACAGTACATTTACTATTGTTGGTTGGAGCAGCCAGTACATAAAGGCTCATCTTCTGCAACAAACCCATGGCTCTCATTTTGATGGGAGCGGGCTTCACAATTACTTCCACAGTTCTTTTCTACCGCCTCATTCGCTTTTTGGGCGAATATCCCTTCTGTAGCGAGGGCAAATAACCCTTCCTTGTCTGAGAGGAGAGGCGTCAGGCCCTAAGCGACCAAATAGTTCAACAACCCTTCCATTCGTCTTGGTGTCCTCTGCCTTCTATGTTCCATTCCAATTGCTGAGCACTCCTTCACACATCTCGGTTTGTTTACGTCGGGGACAACCCTGGATATCAAACGCGAGAGCGACAACAGCTCTAGCGGCGTCATGGCAGGTTCAAAGCAGAACTTAGGACCCAGTTCCAGAGTGCGTCTGTGCCACTCATCGATAACCTTTAGGACTAATTAGCTAACTATGATGAACGAAAACATACAACACAGTGTGTATATATATATATATATATATATATATATATATATATATATATATATATATATATATATACACTATGTTGTATGTATATAATCACCAAAAATTGAAGAAACATAACAGGATTTAATTCACGATGTTTCGGCTGGAGGACCAGCCTTTTTCGAGTCCTCCAGGCGAAACGTTGTGAAATAAATCCTGTTATGTTTCTTCAATTTTTGGTGATTTTATATTATATTGACCAAATCGGCTGCCAGATATCACTTTTGGTATATATATATATATATATATATATATATATATATATATATATATATATATATATATATATATATATATATATATATATATATATATATACTCCAGTGTACGATATGTAACCTTCAGTATGTAGGCTAGACAGAAACCCCCTTTAGATTACGCTTCAATAACCACATAGCTCATGTTAAATCCCTCCCATACCTGCCCCTATCAAAACATGTTCAGCTCCCAGGTCATTCATTTGATCACATTGCAGCTACTATTCTGGAATCTGCATTTAAGTCTAATCACGAGCGAGAAATTAGAGAATATTTTCTGATCTATAAGTTTAATACAGTATCTTCTGGTTTGAACGACAGCACGGGGAAATTGATCGCCCTACCAGTTCAAACACCCTGATATCCACCGATGTTAAGTGCTATTCTGTTCGTGCTCTTTCTTCATGAATATCGCACCCCGCGTTTGCGTTTAACCGCGCCTGTATGTTTAACTTGCTGCACCATCATTATAGCTAAAATTTCGCTACGTTGATCTTGTTACCTCACCGCACGGGTATGCTTCATATTCTTTTCTTGTGCTCGCACAGAACAGGCAGATAGCGTCATGAGTTATTTTGTCAGGATGTAATAAGAGCTAATACTGTTACCGTTTATGCTGCTTTATCGTGACCTGTGTTTTTAGTGACGCTATTTTTTAGTGTTCTCAGAGTGCAACTTCTGGCTTCTTAAGATTTTGCTGTCCAGTAATTATGGTTTCTCATCTTTGCACTGTAAACATGAAACGTTTAATCATCTGTCATCGCATTCTGCAGCTAAGAGTGTTAACACACTAAATTTCGCAACGTAGCCCTCCTGTTCAGCCATTGTGACCCATATTCGCGTTCTAGTCACGTGTGTGATACGTTTATAATCTTCTGTGCATTATATGGTTGTACTTTTTTGCACCCTCCGTCATTTTCTCGTCCTTCGTTCCTATTCTGTTATTCTGATGAAGGCCGTTCCACGGCCGAACCATCCATTTACATTGTTTCAAACGTTGGTCTCTGTTTATTCACTATATATATATATATATATATATATATATATATATATATATATATATATATATATATATATATATATATAGTGAATATGTGTGTGCGTGTGCGCATGCACGTGCGTGTGTGCGTGCGTGTGTGTGTGTGTGTGTGTGTGTGCGCCTGCGTGTGTGTGTGTGTGTGTGTGAGTGTGTGTGTCGACGCCAACAGTTGCCGATACCATGGTGCACAGAAATGTTTCTATTGTTTTCGTTAATTTTTTGAATGCTTCGATTAATCTGTCGCTTAAAGGAAACTAATTATAAAGCAGCAAAAAAAACAGCCATGCCGCCGGTGGGATCCGAACCCACGACCTTCGAACATCGCGTCCGGTGCTCTACCAACTGAGCTACGGTGACGGATGTCCAACCTAACTGCTATTGGCCCCTGTGGCCACCACACTGTGGCCACCACCCTGTGGCACACCACACCACACTGCCTTCAGCAATCTATTTGTCAGCTTGATGCGCCATGGATGATGCATTCTAAATTCACACCTCATGGCGTCATGGCATTGTTTGGCAACATATCGCAACGGTTCGTTGTGGCTGCTTATCGCAAAATATATTGCACAATTATTTTTGTTCTTTAGTTTTCTGTTTGAAGGAGTAGTCAACGACGTGGCAGGAATTCGGCATCGTTGCTCGCCGCACAACGCCTACATAACAGAGCCCTTGTCTAAGTGAAATTTTGCAAGCAAAGGCACAGAAGTTATCGAAATCATTGCATAATTTTCACAAAACTCTTCTCACTCGATCATCATCATCAGCCTGACTACCCCCACTGTAGAGCAAAAGCCTCTCCCATGTCTCTTCAAATAGCCCTGTCCTTTGCCAGCTGCTCCAACCGGATGTCCGCCAACATCTTAACCACATCCGGCTATCTAACTTTCTGACGCTCCTTGCTACGCTTGCCTTTCCTTGGAATCCACTCCATTACCCCCAAGAACCAGCGGTTATCTTGCCTTCGCATTACATGCACTGCCCAAGCCAATTCCTTCCTCTTGGTATTGCGGTAACGCTCATAACGTGCCCAAAAATTAAGAACCACATATTATTTACATAATTATCTTATATGAAGCTTTCGAACCAAATGCCTCAAAAACAAATAAAACTCGCGTTGGAGGCACGTGGTGAGGCGTACAGCAATAAACCAAATTAAATAACTGCTCTCTGCTGAGCGCTAACCCCGCATCTGCAAAAGAGGTTCGCAGTCCAACCTTTTCAATCACAACTCAAACTTAAGAGACTGTGTATTATTTTCTCCTATCCTTCGAGTAGCAGCGTGAAAGCAGTTCTCCAGTGTTGTAATTAGTGCTGTTATCTAAATGTAAAATAAATAAATGACAACAACAGCAACATGAAAAACAATGATATAACTGATATGTTATGTCCACACTAGCCCTGAGCATCGAACACCAACACGACTAAAGGCGAGATGAAAGCTCTGGAATACTGAGCGACGATTGTGTTCTACTTGTTTTCCCAATAATAGCGACAGTTAATTCAAAAAGGTGGTGCAAAATACCATAACACGCTGTGATGGTAAAATAAGCTGGGAAGAACAGAGATAAGATACGGCAAACATAAACACAGTGGTTTGCACGCTTCATTCCTGAACACCTGAAGATGTGACCCTGGTGTAGAGCGTGCAGATTAGATTCACCACGGTGCTGTCTCGTGGGGAGCCCAATAAAAGGCCAGCTCTAACTTTCGGGATAAAATCTGTTCATTCTTTGCAATTCCACGGTTTGGCGTGCGACACGCCGTGATAAGTTACACTGCTCTATGAAAAGCCATCCTTGCTCCTTGTTTTCTTATTTTAATTTCACTGAATTATATACGGTATGGTAAAAAAGATTAGGTTGTGTATCACAGTATGTACTTTGGAGTACAGATTGTTATAACCTAGACTCATTGCCCGTACATAAAAACTTGAAACGACACCTATGCTTCGCCTTAAAGATATCTGGTGATAGCGTTGATAGACCCATAGAGCTGCCTGGGATGTTCTTCCCGTATCACTTCACAGACCCCTCGTGGCGCAGTGGATCAGCGGTTAAGGGATGGGCCACTGACCCGGCTGTTTCAAACGCAGCCACCGGTGGAGCTTGTGATTACTAGGGTTCCCTCCCCCAGAAACTTCTCGCGACCAGCCATATAATTTAACTGTCACCTGCCACATGGGCTCGATGAAAATACATCGCAAGGTCAGGAGGCAACCTGCTTCTTCGTTCTTAACGGGGACAATGCAGACGCCGGATTTTTCTACAGAACGGGAGTATTAACTCTTACGTTTTGCAAACAATTTAGGATTCTCGTATGCTAAGGAATACATTATAACTCCTTTTAGCTATTATTTAGTGCTCATTATGCAGCATTCCGTGCTCCCGGCTAAATTGTCAGGTTAGCAGCGAAACGCTAGCAAGGAATACCTCATGCAGTTTTGCGAAGCCACAACTTTCCGAACAGAACGTAAGTCAAATTAAAAACGAGAGCAATATAGTGGACACCTGTCGCTATTTTTATCGGCGGTAGTAGCCGGCGCCAAGCAAAGCAACACGTGGGAGCGCAAACAGTCGTTTATCAGCACGATTATCTAAAGAGCAAGACCAACCACACAGACGAAAACACGCAACCCTTTGTATCCCAGCGAAGGCAAGCGTTTGAAGTCTAAAGTGATACCGCCCTGACGTCATGAGCCTGTATGCTTTTGCGACAGAGGGCACTAATGGAACAACAGGGCATAGTTTTTTTCTGCGTTTTTCGAACGCTTCATGCTGTTCTTTCAGGAGTGCGAGTTGACGCTACAAAACAACGTCCAGGAAGAGGATAATAAACATTAGCAGCGGAAGTAAGCGCAGCAGCTTTGAGTACTCGTGTCAAAGTATCTTTTAGAAACGACACAATTCACTGGGTGTACAATGGCGATGCACTATTCGAGCAGAGTTAGAATGCGCTGGACCGCTTTTTGTGGGCTCGGTAGCGGTGAGTCATTCACAAAACGTTCCGCAGGCGCAGGAATGCATTCCCCTCAATGTTGCGGACAAACTAGACAAGTGCTTTTGCACTGGAAGTAATTCCGTCTGATGCACAACCGTACATCTGGGAAGATTTGAGTGAAACAATTTTGGCAGTCGCGTTTTGTGCAGCATTCTGTTACTTGCTCGGAAAGCCCGCACATGTGGATATCTGGAAACACGAATGAGTGCAAGCGTTGTCGAGCGCATGAGGAGGAACTTTTGGCGAACGGGTACAACGCGGCTGCCTTTTTACGTTTCGGCTTCAGTCGGAAAACCTCAATCTTCCCTCTCTGAAATAAAAAAAAATGTACCTGTTGAACTGCTTGCTCAGAAGGTCCAAGAGAAATTCGTTATCTTTCAATAGGTGAGCAATCACTATTGCAAATCAGCAAATTATTATTATATGATAAAAAGCCGGACGTTATTCGGAATGAGGACAAAGCAATGAGGAAAAGTCATACACAGTGTTTACTCCAATAAAGCGACATTTTTTACTGAAAGTAGACTTGAGAAGTCACCCCACGCATTAAAATAGGACATTCGTTTTAAACTAGAGTTGTACCAAAAGTAATGAAAAAGTTGGGATTGCTCTTTGTTTATTAACTGACATACGTCGTTCAAACTCTAGATTCTTCCAGAGAAGCTCTCTCTCCAGGGAAAGGTAGCGCGATTCGAAACACGGACGAAGGATTACAGGCAAAGACAAGCGCTGACTTAGAGCTGAAGTTTATTGTTTGGCCCCCAGAAATATATGACGGGCTCAACAAACAAAGAAAATATACAAACAATTACAAGAGACGTTCCATGGTAAGCTGTTAATGGCGACAACAGCGGCGTCATTTGGTTGTCGCTAAAATCTCCTTTCATTTTCGTTGACTACCGCAGATGGGCTGCTGACAGAGGCTGCCCTTACCCTTGTGATTTCACCAGCTTCAAGAATTTCGGAAGGTAGCCAGTTGTTGCGTGTTCGTATCAATTTTGTTTCTGCATTATAGCGTGCAAGCTATTCTGTCGCAATTCCTGCAGTGTATCCATACGTGTCTTCATCTTTTCGTGTACATTATTGTGATTCTCCTTAAGGCATGAATTGAGGCATCTTTCAGTTTGCCCTAAACATTCTTTACCGTAGGATAGGGGGATCAAGTACAGAAACCCTCTTTACATGACACAAATTGATTTTTGTGTTTCACGGAACATTTTTGTGCGACAGTTTTGGAGCCGTTCACTATTCTGCAAATCTTGCTGAGGTTATTAGGGTCCGAGAAGGCTAGTTTAACGTCTACTCGATTACCCATCGTTTTCAGTGTATGAGAGAGGCGGTGAATATGTGCAATAACTATTTGCTTTAATTTTTTTGAAAGGTGGCAGACGATCGATCAATAATGTTCGTTTTGGGTTACTTTAAATTTAAAAGGGTCGACGAGAGTTTGGCTATTGAATCAAGCAGCTGCTTGAAGTAGCCAGCGTTCTGAAGGTGTTGATTTCGATAACTAAAGCTATCTTTCAGTGAATGGATGCGCGATTGTTTAGATATATTAGTATAGCAGGACTTCAGCATGACATGTGTGACTAGTTCAGGATGTGATGACGCGAACGGAAGCAATGGTTTAGTGTAATATAGTTTGTAAGTCTAACTTGTATGCTCAGCCATAGGTAAGTTTTATAAGGGTCAATGAGAAGGGTCGAAAGTAGAACAATGCTTTCGCTTAACAGATAGCTTCCTAGTCCGAATAGACACCAATGTTGATGGCTTCGAGACATTTTTTCTCCTATTCATAGCATTAAATTAGGCAATGAATGCCCTCAGGAAAATGCTACCAAGTTCTTGGCCTCAAACTACATTTATGCCTAAGCATACACGTTGGGCTCACGAGCCACGCAACTGTCAACCACGGCCTCCGTTCACGCCATCACACTCTAAACTAGTCAGAGGTGACGTAGTCAAGTCTTCCTACACCAACGCACTTAAAATGTCGTGCATGCTGTTGATGATTATGAATTTTAATGGCGCAAGGGCATCTATGGCCAAAGAGCTCCATGACATAAGGTTTTATCTACTTCTCAAGGTGGCGTAAAAGACCTATTTCCCAATCATATCACCTTAAATAAGCCGAACACCAGACCAGGGGAAAGCTTGTAGCCACTGTAGTAGCGGTTGGTACCCGGTGGCACTGGGAATCGAACCGCGCACCTCCCGCATGCGAGGCGGATGCTCAACCACTCCGCCACCGTTGCGGTGCAAACCGCGCATGCATTCAAAAAACGATCGCTTCATTTACCAAAGACAACGCCTTAAGAACGCTGACTACCCCAATCAGCAGCCTGTCTCAATAGACAAATCGACTTTTTATGTTTAAAATCACAAAGAACGAACATTATTGATGATCGTCTGCAACCGTTCAGAAAAAAAATAAAAGGGAGCAGTTGTTCCGTATATTCATCGCCTCTGTCAAAGACTGAAAAAGATAGATAATCTAGTCAATGTAAAGTAGTCTTCTCGGAACTTGATAAGCTGGGCAAGAGTGCGCAAAAAATATTCCGTGAAACTCAAATATCAATTTGTCACATGTGTACTCTATCATACTATTCTGCTATAAAGGATGTTTAAGGAAATCTGGAAGATGCCTGAATCAACACTTTAAGGAGCATCACAATAATGTCGGACATGAAACAGCGAAAGGACACCTAAGGATGCATTGCAAGGACTGCGATCGAAAAAAATGCAGGCCATACTTCAGAGGAATTAAAGTGGTAAGCAGGCACAATAAACAGCCAATGCACGCAGTTTTGAAGCTGCAAAAATCGAAAGTATGAAGCATGCGTCAGTAGTCCATCTCTTGATATCAGAGAAACTGAACGGAGAGTTTTAGCCACAACTAAATGGCGCCGCTGCTGCCGCCATCAGCAGCTTAGTATGAATCGTCTCGGGTGATTGTTATTTTTTCTTTTGTTGCTTGAGCCCTTCGTATATATCCGCGGGCCAAGCAATACACTTTAGCTGTAAGTCAGCGCTCTTCCCCGTCTGCCTTCCTTCAACCCTGTATAAAATTGCGCTGTATTGCTCAAAGGATCACCACATTGCCCGAGCTTCACTTTGAGTCAAGTGTTCGCAGTTACTATTCACCAAGGGTGTCATTTGTCTTTAGCGATGCTGTTACTTGTTTCCATCTAACTAAATTGCTGTTCTCAGTGATGTAGTCTTTGTAAATATTCAGCGCTTTTTTGACGACGTCGGGCAGGCAGAATCCTTGCTTCCTCAAAAATTTCATGAGAGCCAGTCGCTCCTCCTTGGAATATATAAGCTACATGCGGTCCAAACATTCACTACCTGCCAAATTTTATTAATTTACTTGCGGAAGAGATGAAATGGTTATTAGTTTATAAGAATTACTACATAAACACATAGAATTTTAAGGATCTATTCAAGTTATAGAAACGTTATGCCGTCGTTTGCATCACTTGCCATACAAACTCTAGAATATTGTCCGGTGACAAAAGCATGTTACACAGTATATACTGGACCCGAACTTTAGGAAACAGAAGAAAAATAGACTGCCGATCGTTCGACCAAGGGAAGCGAAGCTCCGGGCCACAATTAGTGATCAAAACATAACTGAGCAGCGGCGGAGGAGGGAAGACTTCCTAAACGTTCGCTGCGCCGTATACGCTTCACTCTAATGACAGTAATCCAATTCACATACACGGAAAGCATGGCGCTCCTATTGTAGGCGAAAAAGCGCTCTTGCTACTTTCCACGGTGTCGCTAACTGACGCACTCTTCGGCGACATCGAACACGCGCAATGCTCCGACGGCTTATCGCGAGACGACGACTCATTCAAAAGTGTCCCAGAACGGCCACTGACGTTCGAGAGGCATGATTCGCCGCTGGCTTCGGCGACTGAATGAAGTTTTACTTTTACCACGTGGCGTCTAGAGCGTGTGGTCGACGCGGTGACGGGGCGATGGTACTCCGCCCTTATCTTCGTATCCACCTTATCCGGTCATGTTTTTTGCGGCGGTCTTGAAACAGGAATTGCGCGTGAAAGCCAATTGTGAGGTACTTTTATTCGCCCACTTGAACTTATGTTTCTGTATAATATTGCGTCGTTCCTTACGTTATTCATGTTCATTCCTGCTTTGATTTATGCGCCCAAAAATTTGACACCAGAATTAAAATGATGTTTCTTTCCCATTGTCTCTTGGAGCGAACTCGACCCTCATTTTACAATATGGTCATGTTACATTGCGCTAAATTTCTCTACGCACGCTGTAAAGGAGGAACCCGTACATGAAACACACGAATAAGAAATTTGAGAAGTTTGTGACAGCACGAATTGAGCAGTTACTGTACCTTCCCGATCAAAACGCACGACAGAATTTTTTGTCGCACATTTGTCGCGCGACACAATTTTGTGTCGCAAGACAAGCTGTCTTGTCGTGCCTTGTGTCATGAGTTCTTTCGCGCGACAAAGTTGTTTGTAGTAGGTTCTGCCGCACGACAGACACCTTTCCTGCATTTTGTTGTGCGAAGAAGGTCCCTGTCACAGCATTTGTCGCGCGACAGGTTTCTGTCGCAGGTACTGTCGCGCGACAGAGGGAGTCGTGCCGCGCGACAGAGATTGCGTGCCTCAGTAAAGTTGCCTGTCGTGGGTTCAGACGCGCAGCAGATTTCTATCTCGCCTCTTTTCACGCGACAAAAGTACCGGTCGTGCGGCCTGTCGCGCGACACAACAGCTTGTCGTGGGATATGCCGCGCGACAGATACCTGTCGTGGGATGAGTCGCGCGACAGATACCTTTCGTGGATTGTGCCGCGCGATAGATACCTATCGTGGGATGTGCCATACGACAGATTCCTGGTGAGGGTAATTGTTTTACTGCAGAATTCTAGAAATGTCGTGCGGTCGTGTGACAGCGATAGGATCAAATTGACCAAAGATGCTTCAAAGCTTGTTCACTGTGGCGAGTCGCGAAGAGGATGCGAGGTGCTCTGGTCTGTTGGTGACGGGCACCAAGCGAAATGAAGTGCTCATTCACATTGGCGAATCGAGTTTTCAACTCGCTTCCCGCGACCTGGCTCTCTCACCGAACGAGAATTGCCTTAGAGTAGAGGCACTGCTCGAGCACTCACCTAATTCACTTCTGTTCCCACATGATAATGTGACCAAAGTAGTGCATGCTCAAGAGTATAATGCGGCTTTGAGAGCCCAAAAAGCTGTAATGCACAAGCGATGAAGCCAGCGGTGCCTGCGTATCCACACGCGCTTGCGGTGGCGGCATATAGCTGCAGCCAGGACAGCGCCTGCACACCAATCGGTGTGCGCAAGTCGAATGGCGCTACTGAAAGTCAGTGTCCTCTTGGCTTCTGTGGCATGTTCAAGCCATATAACATAATGTACCGCTACTACTACATGCGCAGAAAAGGCCAAGGACACTTCTATGCGTCGCGGAAAAGAATGTCGTTAATCGTCAATAAGCGAAAATTACTCGCCATAACCATCCGGCTACACAAAGGCAGCATGTGTGTACATGCACGCAGTTCTCTGTATAAACGTTCAAAGCAACCCCGATATAATTTTTCCGTGCGTTTTAGTTTTAAGAGCGTCAGCTCTTACTACTTACGTTTGTCAAGGACACGTCTGTCTGCAGGGAAGGTCAAATTAGCCAAGACAGTTACCACACTATATCACATAGCAACAGCGGGCGCGTAGAGCCTCAGTTGTCACAGATACCTTCGATCCGTTTTACATATACCAGTATAGCGGCTATCGAAGTGGAACCCCGGGGACCCCCATTTGCATCAAATTTGGGGGCCGCCCGTTTGACGCATAACGATCGAAGTGGTGTCATTTTACTTGTCATGTTCCTGAGGATAAAATAAATATTTAGATGAAGCCCAAAATATGTGTGGGATTCGCACCGACGACCTTTTCGCCCCCAAACCGTGCATTCCGGGGCTTCCAGACAGCCATAAGGCCTAATCGTTTGTCGCAGAGGGTTCCGGATGCGGTCAAACATTTCGTTTTGTTGTAATGCACACGTTTATAAAATTCGTTAACTGATATATAAGGAGGAAACATACCGGATTTAGCGAAGGTGGCTGTAAGTCGCAATAGTAGTGCAAAATCTTTGAAGTAGATGACGCTGCTTGTATCTTAGAACGAATGTTTCCGAAACAAAATGCCCTCAGATGTTTGTATTTTGTCTTCGCCACGTTTGCTGAGCACCCCGATCTAGCACCCCGATCTAAACACTTGAAGCACTCGTAGCTAACGCTCTTAAGTCCAACGCTGATGCAGTGTTGGCGGAGAATTTTTTTTAGCGGCAGTGACGTGGTGTTTATCATAAAATAGCAAAAAAATACTTTACAATGTCGTTCATTGCATTCACTGAAAATTTCATGACGGGGACACGAAAATGTCGCTAAATATAGACAGCAGCGTATGCAGCCGAAGGTGAAATGCAGCGACCGGCGAGTTTGAACCGATTTGATTCTCGGTCGAAATGAGAATAAAGTCTTGGGACTGACATCAACCGCGCGCTTTAAAGAGTTTCGCCTGCTTTGACACAGTCTAGCTCCTGTGCACCCGCGCTCGGTCCTCTACTCTTGTCCCAGTGTTACTGTGTGCTATGACAATCTGAGCGAAAAGGAGGATGTCTGGGGGTTTTGATGTGCACCACGGCCATACAGTTGAGCGACATGATAACGTACGGGCGCGGCATGCCAGCCTGAATTCCGGCCGCCAGCGTCAGAAAAATGCGACAGTAATGTTTGTTCAAGTCCATACTAAGCCGTCGGGTGGAGTATCGTTGGCTAATATCGAGTCGTTGGTAGAAGCGATAACAGGAATACAAACAAATGTCTCCCCACGGCGCCTTTAATTGCTGCTGCGCAATCGCGGCTCTCCTGGCCTCAGATGGCTCCGCTCCTGAAGGTGTCGCGGAAACCGAACATATCTTTGTTTTACTATGAGACGAGGTTCATAGTAAAACGATGACGAGAGCAGCACCTCAGCGCTAGCCAGTTTCGAAGTGCAGTCAGCTGCTGCATCGATGTGAAACCGGCTAGGCTTAGCGACGACTAGGGCAGCGAGGGGGTAGCGCGTAGTTCATTGCCCGGCGCGCCCGCGGGCGGCGTCGTTCCCGAAAGCTCGCCTCGCTCACTCCCGCTGGGTCACTGATTGGCTCAACAGCTTGCGACCTTCACTTGAAAGGCTGGAAAATCGAGAAGCGAGCGACTGGCACTGCGACTGAGCGATACTTTATGCCCACGCTTGCACTATTGGTGAACAACATTTAACGCTTATATGCTTGGGTTATCGGCTGCGTTGCGGCGAGTCTTAGTTAAGATCGTCCGCGACGCCATCGTCACCGTCCGTGACGCACAGGCTGAGAACTTTAATTCCAGTACGTGCCGAAACAGCTCGTATTTATCGTAACGATACGAACTCGAAAACACTGCTGCTTCGATGCGCTAGTGCGCTCTTGCTTGTTAAACCACACGCGATCAGGATGCGGCGAGTGCTAGCCGTTGTTGCATATTAGCTAAAGTGAGACGCAAGTATCGACGTAGTTTCGTAACGCAGTTGATATCAAAGCAATCCACTTGTACTGGTCACCGATTAAGCTGTTAAGTTTCATGATCTCCGGTGAGCGTGCCAGTGTCGCGCAAATTAATGCATCGCAGCTACTCTCCATCGTGCCAATTGCGTTCAACTTATCCACGATATTCGCCAACTTGAGATACGGCGCTTTTCTTCGCTGTTTTTGTCGCAACTTAGTGATTTTATCTGGCATCAAACGAAATTGCATTCTGTCAACACCGTCGTCTGCCCGGTCGTCTGCTAGGGCATCCGGGTCACTTCAGGGGATCACAGGATCGCAGCTTCTACAAACGACATGCCAGAAAAAGTAACTGAAAGCGCTTTAGTATTCTCAAATAATCTAAAAATAATTTAAAATAAATGCAGTGTCTTTGTTGTGAAGATAATATATATATTCATGATTTAAAAAACAAATGTTTTTGTCGGTTGCAATTTTTCACCGACACGAAAGCGCAGCCGTCGGCGCCATTCCAGCGCAACCGACGCGTTGTGTTTTGTATTATTTGCCTCTTTGAGGCATTGCTTGAGTACTTGTACGGCGAACACGTGTGAAGAACTCATTCAATAGGAAGGTGAGCAGGAGTGTGTTTTGGAAGCCAACGACCAGGATTTCGGCCTGTCAACATTGGCGAGTTTCAACGGGTAAGCCACGAAGAAAGACAGTGCTGCGACGTCTTGTCATCTGTAAAGGGAACGAAGACTGCTGCGCAGTTTTACTAAGCCCGGATGAATCGCATGACCGGTGAGTCCCGCTCTGCGTTTCTTTGCTAATGATCTGTATTCACACGCGCTATTTGTATGCGGCTATATAGGGATGTGAGTGGAGGCAGTCTGCATGCGGTTGCCGCAGCTATAATGCGGCGCCAAAAAACCAGAGCCCATATCGTGCGTGACAAGTGTCGTTCTCATTGTCTTTATGTGTGTGTTTAGTACTCGCGTGCCGTGGTAAATAAAAATGGCACCAGATATCACAACAGAGTTACGCTTTCGCTTGCTAGCGCTTCGACACTCGGTGCAAAAACATGGATTTGCACTGCGTAGAAGACGATGAGGGAGAAGTGCCGCGCGGCGGAGCGCTCGCGCTAGGCCAGCTGCGATCAGACACCGCACTAATTTGCTCAGGGTTAATACTCATCGGATTAGTGCATGTGCCTTAATATGCGTCATTCTAAATTCTGAGACAGTGATCGCATGCGAAAGGTTAGTTCATATTCATCGCCTTGTCATTTGTAAACTTGTCTGTGCTTCCCCAGTGGAACAGGATTTGAGGCAGTGTTTTGTCAAAGTTATATCAATCTTGCGTTTCCTGAGCTGTAAACGTTGATGCTTCCTCTCCTTCTGAGGACTGCTAGCTGTCGGATATGCAACTGCACAATTATTTAGGATTTCTACCTTTTTGCTATATCCCTCGCTTTTGTGGCCCGCATTCAAGTCGTTCGCCATTGTCGATGGTTTTTTTGTTACTTATTTTCGCTTTGTTATTTATTCTTGGTTGCGTGCCATCAGCTGTGGTGCCGGCAATTCTCCGAGCCCGGAACTCTTCCCAGGCACGGGATCCTACCCACAGACCTCCCTTCGCCGCACTCACGAGTGTTCTTTGGTATTTTTTTGTCTCTCTTGCCTTTACTTGCATTGCCAGTCGACAAATTTGTGCAGCTTTTAATTGTATGCAGATTTGTTAAACGCGCTAGCAATTTTTCTATGATGCCAAGCTGTGCTGTGAGATATCAAGCTTCTTGCTAGTGAAGGCATGCTTTTTTCCATTCTCTCTTCTCATTTAACCAAGGCAGACTGGTTGCAACTTTCAATTTAATACCTAGACATTGGTGCAAGGCACCATGATAGGAATTAATGAAAACCTGCACATCGTATATTCAAATTGGTGTGCGGTATTTCAGCCAGCTCATCTTTCAGTGAGGTTATAACAGTCATTGTGACTCTTCTCAAAGAATGTATATGGGTGCATTACATAAAATCTTTTCATTTGTTTTGTCATGGGCTAGCTCATTGGTTTTTTATTTACTTATATTACGTCTAAGTTTAATTTTTTAAGCAGTAGACGATTTCCTCTCTTGTCTTTCATGACATGGCTACAGCCACTGACAGCTGTTGCTCTGGATGTATTTATTTGCAGTTGCCAGCGGCCAGCATCTATTGGGCCATGCGTGCTTCCTGCCTTCGGCTGTGTCATCCCTCCTGATCCGTTCATGGTAGTTATTCTTTTTCAGTGATGCATATCTTAGCTGCCTATTTAGAAAAATATTTTCAATATAGGCTTGCAGCTTGGTTTAGAAATGCAAGAAACTCTACATGCACTTCACAGCAGTACCTCAGCTTATAATTACCGGAACTGTAGACTTGTACAAAATATAGTCGCTGATGTAGCTCTTGACGCAGCTGCTGTTAAAAAAACGTGCTTTGACATTGCACACCTGTTGCCTGGTATGCATATGTGTCCTCGAAATGGATCTATATGTTCATTTATCCCTTTAAAAACATTGTGCTCTACAATGATGGTTTACCAGTATTTCTGACACAGAGACCAGATTGTCAGTCAGTAATGTAACATTGCACGATGACACCAATCCTTGTATGATATAGCATCCTTGTAATGCACTAAGCAAGCTGCTGTCAGCACAGATTTATTGCTGGTTTATTGCCATAGCATATGGTTATACTGCACAGTTTGTACCTCTACCTTCTTAAAGCTGTATACTTGAAAAATTTAAAATTAGTTGAAGGAAAATTCAAGGAAATGTAACAGTAACTGTCTCACATTTTGGTGGACACTTCAACCGTGATATAAGGGAGGGATATAGAAGGGAAGTAATGAAGAGCTGATGCGCATGTTAGATGCCCCTCTTTAGTTAAACATACCTCGCAATTAACACATTTGGTGCAAAACAAACATGGGAGTTGCACGCTCACAAGCACCCTCATGTCAGTAAAACAAAGTGCCAATGTTGCCGTAATTTAGAGCTTTGCTCTTAAAAGAGCAGCTGACTGCTGCTCAAAGTTGAGAGCAAAAATATGTCTACTTTTCCTCATGTGCAGTCTGCGGTGCTGGTGCAATTTCCAATGGTGATTGACATTGAGTTGCATGATGCGCAGTTCGTTCCTGGAGTCAGTGATTTCGTCTGTCGTGTGAATGTGCTGTTAAAATTAGTGCAGAACAATGGTTCTCTAGTTCATTTTAGGTAACTGTGTCCTGTGCCACATGCTACCACCCTTTTTCCTCAAATTTCCTAATCTCATTTAGCCATCTGATTGCTACCCATTCATGCATTCACCTACTCTTGGAATCCTCCCAGTGGTTTAGTGTGGTATTGCTTATATCTTCTCTGCATTACACATGCATTGCACTTCCTCTTTTTTTGATTTAGTCAAGATATCTCTGTTCCTGTTGCTTGTATAAGCATAAGAGGCGACTCAAGTGCACCATCTGGGCTTGTGATGCTATGTGTAGGGCCCTTCGTTTTGAGTAAAACCTGGTTTATCCCTACTGTTTCACCAATAACGATTCTTAAAGATTAGGTTCAACCCAATTTCTGTGCAAATGTGCCTGTAAGAAAGTGTGGTTTGAAGGTGCACAAAGGCGAAGACCTGCTGGAGTGTAGTGGATGTCACATAATTCTTCTGACAGACTTTTTAAACAATTCTGGTTATTTTATTTCTCTTTTAATGTTTATTGTTGGTCGGTTGCTTATAATTTTTGGATAAACTGAAAACTACATGTACTGACTGGTATTTCATTCCAATAATTATACCCATTATTATGAAGCTGTGTTGGAAGGTAGGTGTGCATTTAGTATGCGTGCTTTGAATTTCAGTGATTGTTTCTGCAATGCAAAATGGAGGACAGGTCTCTGCTGTGCGAGTTTTTGCAGTGGAGTGAAAGTAGCTGGAGAAGCATTTGCTACTGTGTCACCCAGCCAAAAGTTCTCCCACAGACCACTGAGCTTCTGAATACCTATGGCTTAAAGCTCGAAGCTCTGGTTGCCCTTTCCGAGGTTTTCTGCATTAACGAGTGCAAGCCCAAGGGCTCAGAGCTAACAAGCATTTGAAACCATAGAGCTATTCACAGTAGTACTGGGGCCGTGCAGCAAGTCAGTATGAATTAGGTCGCAATAAACATGGTTTACTGTAGAAAGCTAGTGTGAAAAAATAGTTGCGCTCACAGAAACCGCTATTTCTTTCTTAGTCGGTCATTGAAACAAAGCAATGCATGTAAAATTTTATGTCACTGATCCCTCAATTTTTTTCCAGCTAAAGACCAAGAGTTGCATGGAAGTTGTGCAAGCCACCAAGTTGCGTGTGATTTTTGCCAGGGACCTGGAGCAGGCTGGGAAATTAGTGGATGGCCAGTGGTATTCACTCAGTAAGGCAAGCTTTTTCTGTAAGTACAGTTTTTGGCATGGCATTGCTTAGGAACGCATGCACTAATCTGACTACTCTATGCCCGCCCATGCTTCAAGAATAATGAAGTACATAAAAAAAATTGATTGCCGAAAAAAAATTGCCGCTTCTGTTATGTTTTTCAGGAAAGTATTTGCCATTTAAAGGGCTGTGAAAACCTTAAAACTTATTATGTGCTTGTTGTGGCTTATTTTATTCAAATTTCTTCCACGTCTATGTTGGCCTGACCTTGTAGCTTGTCTGCATGAGATTGGCTGCTACCTACAGTTTGCTTTTTTGTTGCTCCTTTATTGCCTGTCACAATCTTTACTTTGCGTGGCAGTGTCATGCAGTTTGGGAAGTAATCTGATCTTATTTCTGCATTGGCCTGTAGTGCAAGCTTTTGCATGTGGGGCAGGTTTATGGTGTCCTTTTGTTTGCTGTAACTGCAGTTTGGCCATGAGGGTTAGAGGCTTAGTCCTTTTTTTATTTTGATGCAGTGTCATATACTTCATGCATAAATTAATGAAGTAAGCACTATATTTTGTAATAAATGAACATTCATTATAGCTGTGGCCATTATAAGTGCACTTGACTCTAAAATGGCTTTCTTTCGGCATTCAGTATTACATCTTAAAACCAGCCGGAAGACACAAAACAGGAGAAGAGATGAGCACAAGATGAGGCTGGTCTAACAACTGAAATTTTATTGAAGGAAAGTGGCAAAAGAAGACCTGCAAAGAGATTCAATCACGCAAGACCCCAAAGCAGTGAGAGGGCAAAAAATAACCGAAAGGCAATGACGTACTAGTAAACCATCTAAAAAACTAATTCCTTATAGTGCAGGTTCACCGATGGTTTAGCCAGGCACTTGTTTTTAGCCTTACTGATGTAGTAAGCCTCAACTATATCAGGACAGATTTATCACTTCCCTAAACCACTGATGTGCCGCAGAAATCAGGCGTGCAAAGAGAAAGGTCGTCCTCCGATTGCGTTCACGAGATTGAACGTGCAGTCTCAGGTGAGAATTCGCCTTCCTCTCTATACAGTGAAAGTGCTCTCAGCCAGGCGCACATTCAGATATCTGCTTGCCTGCCCATAGTAGTTTCAGCTACGAGGCAGTGGAATGCAAAAAACCGGTTTACTTTTGCAAGTGGTGAACATTTTTTATCTGCCACTATGCATAGCAGACGATTACCCGTAGTTGTATCAAGCCTAGTTTGAACGAAGAAGCAAAGGGCTCCTACCTTACTTTTAGCGGTCAAGACAACAGCAACATCATACCTTGGTGGAACTTTCTTGGGATGGTGCGAAATGGCGTGAAGGTAAGGTATAGAGCCCGACTTTTTGTGCTGCTAAACTCAGTCAGCATCATGTGAACGGTGTTCCGTTCCCTCGAGATAGTAAAAACACACTCTGACAGGTGCGCAAGATGGGCAAGTGGGAACCCAGGTGCCATTGGCTTGGAAACCTGCTCCGAGAATGCATTCTAAACACTGTGTAGGCATGACTTCCATAAAGCAGTCGCGATGCATGTGATTGCCAACCTGTCTTTCACTAGCCTCGAGTGGTTCAACTCGTAGCTAAGAGGCTTCCTGGTCTTGGGCTTTACCGCCAACATATGTGGTCGTCCGCAAAGCGTGGTCTTGGGCTTTACCGCCAACATATGTGGTCGTCCGCAAAGCGCAGATCTAAGTCAAGAAGCTACAAACGGTCATTCTTAGTGAAATTCAGACCTAAAACGTCTTGTGCCAACTTATCTGAGCCCTCCTTGTGCAAAAAAAATTAGGTAGCTATCAACATAACGAAATGCTAATATGCCGAGGCCTTCCAAACAGGGCTTTGATGCGGTATCGACTCTGGACAGAGGAATGTCGCGGACGAACAGTGCAACCTGGGACCCTCTGCATATGCCCGATTTCTGATGTAAATACCGCCTTGCCAACTCACAAAAGTGGAGTTCTGTGGAGTTCTACTTTCTTGTGGACAGCAACCTGGGCAGGTGCTCTGCAGTGAGCATCGACATGGAGGGCCTGCACTATTCATTGTCACATGATAGACCTATGCGGTATGTGCAAACTGCACTAGGGTGAACAATGAACATGCTTTTACAGATAATTGCGTGATTTCGGTTGCTGGCTTCTTGGGGCTGTTGTCCTTTTACTGTAAATCCGCATTTGTCAGTTGGCAGGGCGGTATTTACTCGCAGGTCGTACCTTTGCTCAGCAACATTTTTTTGTCTAAAGTCAATAAGACATTAGAGCCCTCTTTGGAAGACCTTGGCATAGTAGCATTTCGTTATGTTCATGACTGTAATTTTTCTGGACATAGAAGGCTCAGATAAGTTGGCACAAGATGTTTTAGGAGTCTTTGAGGCATGCGGTCAAGGCCTGTCTTTTACATCAGAATTGTCTAAGCAGAACCGTTAGCAGTTTCTTGATGCAGACTTGCGCTTTGTGGACGAATATGTTTGTCGGGGCTACAGCTAACGATCGGGGAAGGCTCTTTTTAGCTACGAGTCGGACCACTCGTTGTTGGGGAAGGATGGTGAAGAGGTGTATTTGTCGCTGGTTAAGGTCAGTAAAGATGGAAACACTTGATGGGTGTGCAATTGTGTGCATGATATCAGCTTTAGATAAGTCATGCCATAACTGCTGAAGACGCATTCTTGTAGCAGGTTTCCAAGCAGCTGGGTTCCCACTTGCCCATGTCAACAACCTGTCATAGTATGTTTTCACTCGCTTGAGGGTAAGGAGCACATACTCCGATGATGCTGATACACCTTACCTCCACAGTATTTCAGTCTCAAGAAAGTCGCGGGAAAGCGTAATGCTGCTGTGGTCTTAACAGCGAAGTGCAAGACAGGAGGCCTTTGCGCCGCCATTAAAAAGGCTTGATAAAACTGGGTACATGTCCACAATGGACAGTGTCACAAAAAACGGTTCACCACTTGCAAAAGTAATGGAGTTTATTGCGTTCCACTGCCTTATGGCTGCAACTAATATGGGCAGACAGGCAGATATTTGAATTTGCACTTGACTGAGCACTTTACTCTATAGGGGGAAGGCAAATTCTAATCTGGCACTGTATGCTTAATCTTGTGAATGCAAATCTGAGGATGACATGTCTCTTTGCACGCCTAATTTCCACGACACATCAGTGGTTTATGGAAGGGATAAATCTGTTGGTAGATAGTTGAGGCTTACTACATCGGTAAGGCTAAGGACACGTGTGGCTAAGCCATCGGAAAACCTTCACCTTAAGGAATGTGCTTTTTTAGATGATTCATTAGTATGCCAGTGACCTTTGATTGCACTTCGCCCTTTCACTGCATTGGGTTATTGTGCGCTTGTATCTCTTCGCGGGTCTCCTTTTGCGGCTTTCCTTCAATGATGCCGCCGCAGTGGCTCAGTGGTTATGGCGCTCGGCTGCGGTCCCAAAAGACGCAGGTTCGATCCTGGCCGCACCAGTCAAATTTCAATGGAGGCGAAATTTTAGAGGCCCGTGTACTGTGCGTTGTCAGTGCACGCTAATGAACCCCAGGTGGTCGAAATTTCTGGAGCCCTCCACTACGGCGTCCCTCATAGCCCGAGTCGCTTTGGGACGTTAAACCCTCACAAATCAAATAATCAAAATCTTCAATTAAATTTTTGTTAGTCCCGCCTCTTGAGCTCATGTCTTCTTGTGTGTTCTGGCTAGTTTTAAGGTGAGTCAGTACCAACTCGGCCAGTCTTAAGCCTTGTTCAGTATTACAACATTTTGAATAAAGTGAGAAGTTCACTAGGCTATGTTGCCGGGGATCGTGTCCGCAGCAGTTGTGGGCAACTCAGAAGAGATAGCGTCATACGATTGGTTGTGTAATTGGCAGAGGATGATGTCAGGATGCTGCTCGAAAAGAAAATTTCATAATCGGATAATTGTTTACAGCCAAAAATGTCCAAAAAGTGGCTGGGCCAGAGAAAAAGAGCCGCGAAATTTGAAAACGCTGAAAGTAGGTGGAGCTACAGCGTAGTGCCAAGTTTGAAAAACTGGAAGTATGGACAAAGCCAAAGCTTGGCGCCAAGTTTGAAAACTCGAAATGTGCAATCACGTGACCAGTGATAAGTGTCCTATAGTTAACCAGGAGATAGGAAAAAGAATGATAAATTAGAGCCAATTAGGTAATTATTTAGAAGCGAAAGGCAATGAACGCGTGATTAGACTGGGCGGGTATTCAGTGAGTGGGCTGGAATGATCCGTGGAGGGAAATTTGGAAACTCGAAATCGTTGCTGGGATGAAATGAGGGTAAAATAAGAGTTAATTGATAACCAATCAAGTCAACAAGAAAACAACCATGGCGCCAAATTTGAAAGGCGACCAGTGTCGAGGAAGCATCAACGCTTTCACATTTTTTTCTGCGCAGGTAGCAGCGGTGATCTCTATTTTTTGTTTTTTTCAGCCAAGACAAAAACCATTTTTCTTGGCTCATGGGCGATGTATCTAGGAACTTGGGGCCAGGACAACGCTGGACAGCATGCATCAGCAAGATCGAAAAAATAGAACGAAACAGTAAATAAATATTGATCATTTTCATTTCAATTCTAGTGGTTTTGTGAACGAATTAATCTGGAATGCACAAAGCTTGTGTTAATTGATAGGCGACCATTAACAAGCTGTGAATTTTTGTGCATAGCCTACTCCAGAACACAAATCCTGTGTTAATTGACAGGTGACAGTAACGACTGTTACACAGTGTACGAGCACTACACAAGACACACTACAGAAGACAAGACTGACAACAGAAGTCAAGACAGACTACAAAATTGAGGACAAACTACAGAAGACAGACTATAAAAGACAAGACAGACTACAGAAGACAGGACTACAAAAGACAAGACAGACTACACAAGACAAGACAGACTACACAAGACATGCCCAAAATACGACAAGACTACAGACTACAGAAATTTTCTGTCTTAGAATCCTGTAGTGCGTTTTGACTGGGCTTGCAAAAGTAATGGAGTTTATAGCGTTCCACTGCCTTATGGCTGCGACTAATATGGGCAGACAGGCAGATATCTGAATTTGCACCTGAGCACTTTCACTCAATAGGGGGAAGGCAAATTCTAATCTGGCACTGCATGCTCAAACTTGTGAATGCAAATCTGAGGATGACCTGTCTCTTTGCACGCCTAATTTCCACGACACATCAGTGGTTTATGGAAGAGATAAATCTGTCGGTAAATAGTTGAGGCTTACTACATCGGTAAGGCTAAGGACACGTGTGGCTAAGCCATCGGTAAACCTTCACCGTAAGGAATTTGCTTTTTTAGATGATTCATTAGTATGCCAGTGACCTTTGATTGCACCTCGCCCTTTCACTGCTTTGGGTTATTGTGCGCTTGTATCTCTTCGCGGGTCATATTTTGGGCTTTCCTTCAATGATGCCGCCGCGGTGGCTGAGTGGTTATGGCGCTCGGCTGCTGCCCCAAAAGACGCAGGTTCAATCCTGGCCGCGCCAGTCAAATTTCAATGGAGGCGAAATTTTTGAGGGCCGTGTACTGTGCGTTGTCAGTGCACGCTAATGAACCCCAGGTGGTCGAAATTTCTGGAGCCCTCCACTACGGCGTCCCTCATAGCCTGAGTCGCTTTGGGACATTAAACCCTCTCAAATCAAATAATCAAAATCTTCAATTAAATTTTTGTTAGTCCCGCCTCTTGAGCTCATGTCTTCTTGTGTGTTCTGGCTGGTTTTAAGGTGAGTCAGTACCAACTCGGCCAGTCATAAGCCTTGTAAAGTATTACAACATTTTGAATAAAGTGAGAAGTTCACTAGGCTATGTTGCCGGGGGTCGTGTCCGCAGCAGTTGTGGGCAACTCAGAAGAGATAGCGTCATTCTATTGGTTGTGTAATTGGCAGAGGATGATGTGAGGATGCTGCTAGAAAAGAAAATTTCATAATCGGATAATTATTTACAGCCAAAAATGTCCAAAAAGTGGCTGGGCCAGAGAAAAAGTGCCGCGAAATTTGAAAACGCTGAAATTAGGTGGAGCTACAGCGTAGTGCCAAGTTTGAAAAACTGGAAGTATGGACAAAGCCAAAGCTTGGCGCCAAGTTTGAAAACTCGAAATGAGCAATCACGTGACCAGTGATAAGTGTCCTATACTTAACCAGGAGATAGGAAAAAGAATGATAAATTAGAGGCAATTAGGTAAATATTGAGAAGCGAAATGCAATGAACGCGTGATTAGACTGGGTGGATATTCAGTGAGTGGGCCGGAACGATCCATGGAGGAAAATTTGAAAACTCGAAATCGTTGCTGGGATGAAATGAGGGTAAAATAAGAGTTAATTGATAACCAATCAAGTCAACGAGAAAACAACCATGGCGACAAATTTGAAAGGCGACCAGTGTCGAGGAGGCGTCAACGCTTTCACATTTTTTGGGCAGGTAGCAGCTGTGATCTCTATTTTTTTTTGTTCAGCCAAGAAAAAAATATTGATCATTTTCGTTTCAAATATAGTGGTTTTGTGCACGAATTATTCTGGAATGCACAAAGCTTGTGTTAATTGACAGGCGACCATTAACAAGCTGTGCATTTTTGTGCATAGCCTAGTCCAGAATACAAATCCTGTGTTAATTGCCAGGTGACACAGTAACAACTGTTACACAGTGTACGAGCACTACACAAGACACACTACAGAAGACAAGGCAAACTACAGAAGACAAGACTGACTACAGAAGTCAAGACAGACTACAAAAGAGAGGACAAACTACAGAAGACAGACTATAAAAGACAAGACAGACTACAGAAGACGGGACTACAAAAGACAAGACAGACTACAGAAGACAAGATAGACTACACAAGACATGCCCAAAATACGACAAGACTACAGACTACAGAAATTTTCAGTCTTTGAATCCTGTAGTGCGTTTTGACTGGGTTCTTTGAGAGTAAGGCTCCTTCAAAGTAAGCTTCGGCAATACACGCAAGACTTCAGTTTAAATCAAAATCAGGGTATGCAAAGCGTCAGCTTTAGCCATTGCGAGGTATACAATGCGACGTTTACAAGCCTCATACTGTCCGAATTCTTAATGTGTGTCTACACTAGAATGCCTGCAACCAGCGACTCCCGTTGATAAATTTTTGCTCTCTTCTCTAACTTGGCTAAGGAAACAACACTTTAAAGGGTTTACAGTTTGCTTGAGTGTCTATCATCTGGGGATGGAGTAGCTGACAGCACGGTGGCAGACTTTCTTGTGCAACAAGCCCTGCCTTATCCACCTTTAGTGGCCGTCCCGAACGACGAGAGCTTAGCAAGCCGGCTAGTGGATCAGCACTCTTCGTCACTGTTGGCGTCCTTCGGCATGCCGTGAGTTACATTGCGACAGAGCTGCTCCCGTGTATCGACTGTGCATGAATTGTGCCTTTAGGCCGGAATGGATGGCCAGATTCACCGCGCCACGTGACCTATGTGCATGCACTGGGATATTTCGCGCGGTGAACCATTTCGTTTCTGAGTGCCCGCGTTCTTTTTCCGAGCCAGCTGCAGACAATACTAAAAATCCTGAAGAGATTGGACGTTCCTTTGGACGATGTCTCTCAGAACGTGTACCATCAGGGCTCCCCAACTGAGGGGCGGTCAGTGTCACGATCACTCATGATGTTTGTGGAGGACCCTGTCAATATGAAACATCGGTTGAGACGTGATCATTTAAGGATTAAGGTGATGCAAATGTCTGAAATTTCAATGGAAGGCTATACCCGCCTATACATTCAGACCACCACCTGCCTAGCGCACTTAGCTATAATTGAGTATTAACATTGCTGTAAGTAACACAGTTAAGATAAATTAAGGTCTTGAAACAAAAAATGCTATTAAAAAAGTGGAGGAAGAACGTTGCAAACTTATGCCGTTGCGAGACTTTACCAGCTGCAGCAGGCGTCATCTAGTTCTTAAAGAACATTGGAGCTAGACTGGCTCCGAAGCCTATCGGGGATAACTGCTACGCTCGGCGCAGCGCACCCTGCCTTCTACTCTTGTTTGTCCTGATGTCCTTCTGGAGCAGAATATGCAGACGGCAAGCCCTCGCATCAAAAAAATATAGAAAGTAAGCACCGACAGAGCATGAAATGATGTCGTAAAAATGAGCTACGCCATTTTTTACTTAGCAGAGTTGACAAGCACACATTAACAAAAATTACTGCGTCAGAAAACCCGCATTTCTGAATTTAATGTCTATATAATCAGTATAGGTACACTGCCAAATTCTTGTTTACTCTCTATGTTTTGATTTTGATTTTACTTTTTGATCATTTTAACGAATTGCTAACCTTCTGTTCAGTGTCAGAAACTGCGGCGCTGCAGCCACCACCACTGAAAGTTGTAAACGGGCGCGGTTCCCGTCAAGTCGACGATATTGTTTATTTTTTTTTCCGCGCTCTCCGCACAATGAATACGTAGTAAATAAATAAATTGAATTGAAATTTAGCTTCTACCAACACTAGGTGCCCTGCAAACAAGGCACAAGAAGAAAAAATAATAGGCAGAGAAAAGAAAACATGAATATCTTGTGTAGCTTAAACGGATACTGAATAAAAATGTTGAAAAATGAGAAACCGGGTGTTTTACATTCTGTACATACAGTTATTCAAGAATGCAGCCATAATGTCGGTTATTTGGGCCCGTATGGCTGTTCACCATCGCTGCAGTTGATGGGGATTTCCGGTTAATTCTGACCGAGTCAGGCAAGTAGTCACCCAAGGTATACAACCGCGAGATGCAGGCAGAAAATCTTGAATCTTGGACACGATGAAGCCAAACGAACTTAAATATACAACGAAGCAAAAGAACGCCAAATGCGTGCACTTTCATGTGTTCCGTGCTAGCGATAGGCTGCGACGGGTACGGTTGAAGGCACATCCCGTATTGTGAGTGCTTTCACAGGCGGCTGCTGTGTGAGCAGAATTCTGCTCACTTCTGTTTCAAAAAGAGAATTGTTTTGGTCATCCTCCCTGCCATAGCTTTCATATGGGCCTGAAATCTCTGAGGCACATTTTGTGTTCACAATCCCTCCATAAAAATTTCTCGAAGTGATGTTTGCAGAAAGCGTCAGCGTCATGCAGATAGCATATTTTATTTCGGTCTATCGGTTTAGATTGCGAAAAAAAAAACATTTCATTTCTATTTCCTTAAAAGAAAAAACGAAAACTGTGAAGCTCAATACTTTCCCACCCAATGGTCAGCCTGATGTTAGTAGTGGTGGCAGCTTGGTTAGGTGTCTGGAAGCATATGACCGTAATTTTTTTGCCTTCGTAGGAAGTATATGCTCGAAAGAAAATGAGGTATTTCAGGCTTCACTCAATACATTTTATTTCGGGTTTCGTCCTTCACACAGTCTGCACAGCTCCTCTTCAATATTCAAAAAGAGATTCGATTAGCAATCAGCTTGTTAGTATGGATGGCTACGTTGTGAAAACGATAATTTACTGCACGGCAAGGGCTGACAATAAACACATTATATTAAATTTTATTAATGTGCGCCCATGCCATGATGTGCTCGCCACCAACACTTCTTCGGTGACTACCGTTTCAACGTTTTCTTGCTAAGGATGAGCAGAGTCAGTACAACGAAGCCCAACAAGTCGATCCCTCCAAGGAATCGGTAAAAATTGTCGTACGACCCTGCTCTACCCCTGAAGACACCTGAAAATAAGCATATGCACGTACGGTAGCACCGCGTTTGATTTTTAATGAATTAAGGAACAGTTATTTAAAAACTCCGCACTTATATATTTACAGGCAAATGAGGGTGCCCATGCAGCATCCATACGTCATAATTTGACAAGGAATAATTCGTAGGCACTGCAACGACACTCTGTTTTGAATGCAGAGCTACACTTGGCACTTCACCAATAGCCGGCAACCGGAATGCTTGACGCTGACGCATGGCTACAGAGGTTATTTTGGATTGGCTGATATTTTATTGAAGAGAAAAGAATGCGTTGACACTCAGCCCTTCAAATCCGATTGCTTGTCTAGGAGTTCACTGCCACGAATGACACATCGTGAGACATCAACGCTGCCCTCAGCTTTCGTTCGAGATCTTGACATTCGACAGCATGGCAAGTTTATCGTGTTCGGATGATACATTCGCAAGCTTCAGCAGCGTTGTTTTTTCTGCTCGGCTTCAAAGCGTGCTCTTTTTCTCTGTTCTCCACCTGCCATCCGTTCTGGCGAAGTGATAGGCGTCGCTTCGGAGAAAGTCACCAGGTGCGCTGGACCGGCGCGAGGCACCCCTTTGCACCACATTCTCATGCCCTACTTGTACATGTACTTTCGCTTAACGAAACGGGACATAAAGAATGAAAACATCCCATGACTAAGACTTTCGAGTGAAATAATTAACGTATTGATTCTTTGAAGAAGGAACAGCAAGGGGTTGATGTCTAAAAAGAAAAAAAAACAAGCAGAAATGAAGACTGGCAAACAGCGAACATATTGTGACATTGATGAACACTTGGATTCACCATAACAAAGCGCACTAATTTACAAAAAGTGGGGAATATATCTTAGAGTGTACGAAAGTATGTATGAGTATTCTTACCCATGTTCTCTTTACAGATTACGCAAAAGTTAAAGGCAAGCGTTATTCTGAAACATGAAGACGTCGACGATAAGCACAGCGTCGCAGCACCATTCATCCCCTGCCACCCTCGCAGCAGGTCTATCTTATACGGTAAGCAAGCCTGCATCCCCTTATTGACGCAACTGGGCCAGACTAGACAAAGAAGCGTCCAGTGAGCCTCGAGGAGTTTCCTTTCGGGAGTGATCGCTTGTTAATGCTTCACACAAGCAATGCCGACACAGCTGATGAGCACGGCGTCGATGCCGCAATTCCGTTAAAACTTTTAACTAAGAGGTTCGGGCCGAGGTAATAGCTTCCCTTCCGTTGCACTAATTAGTTCCTATCACGAGCCGGCCTTCAGCGAAGGCAACAATAGGTGGCACTATCCATCAGTGTTCCGCCAACTAAGATGTCAGTATCTGCCTTACCATGCGTGGTTTAAAATGTTCATCAATGTTGGTGCAACTAAAGTGTACATAGGAAAACTTCATACTCTTCTACCAGACGGAGAATTATAGAGGGAGTTCACCATGACAATTTTAATCTGGTTCTTTGCGCTTCAGTAGGCTACTAAAAGAGCAGGACTATGATTTTAGCTTACAACTGGAACTTAAGTCGGACTCTTTAGGAAAGCTTAATTATCATAGCGAAACTGTTTCATATAAAGCCATCAATAAATCATGTAAACCAACCTGCAATGCAAATTTGGGAAACTTCTGGTTTGACCAAGGTTTCATCTAATTATATCTGCCGGACTATTACACGCTACTTTGAATACTACAGGAAACCGTGATCCATGTCCGCTGCTGTGGTGGGTGCCCCTGAAATATTAATCGTCGCGGCATGGAAGTTGTCAATGCACTTGATGTTTATTTTCGGCTTTCGTTCTGAGGAGGACTCCACACTGGTGAAGCCTGGAAGAGTATCATATGTTGCGTCAGTGAGCACATCGTGTTGCCGCAGCGTAGTGCTGCCTGCGTCCTTGTTGTCCCTTTATGGGGTAGTGTATTCTATGCAGCCGTGAATCCGGCAGCAGATTTTTTGGCCTAAAGTATTCCTGCGACCACTAATCTCACTAAGAAAAGCAGCTTTTCATACTCATTAATGATTGACGGGTTCGCCAGAGACAAGGGAACGATTTCCAGTCCGCTGATGCCCCAGCAAGTTTCCGTGCGTTGTACACCTACGTGATTGGCCATAATCACGCACCTAATGCACCTGAGGTAACCCATCGCTGCTCCTAGGATTGCGAGAAATGTAGCAAGCGAAGTAAAGGAAGATGCATGAGGTATGGCCATCAAGCTCGTAGACGAAATTCCGAGGCTCGCTGCATAGAACGATGGCCGGCTGTTCTACAGATAGTCCGCCAGAAAAGGGAGCAGGCTAGACTCCACCCGCTGACCGGCAAAAGATGGTATAAATAGCCGTTCAGCGTGCTCTAAGCCCATTCCTTTGTCTCTGCTATATTCTACGATTGTCGGAAGCAAGCCGTATTCAACGTAGTCCGCGGAAACGAAAGCAAAGCTTAAAGCGTAAAAAGAGGGTTCTTTCACCAATGATAACATTAGCTCCGAGGAGCAGTTTTTATGGGAGAAGGGCTTATCAACGTGACTGGATCTCTGAGCTGCAGCGCTGGAAGGAACATTTGCAGGCGATTCAATTTGATCAGGTGAACCGATACGTTTTTCTACCACAAAATCGAGCGTAGTTTTGGAGGAACCGTGTTTTCTGAAGTTGATTTCATACAGAGATCGCCGCTTTGGTTTCTCAAGAAATTCTGGCGATAACACTGCTAACTGAAGAAAGCCAGTGCTCTAGCTCGGCTTGTAAGAGCGCATTTCAAGCCGGGTTCCACCTCTGCGGAATCTGTATGCTTCGTTGGCTGCCGCAGAGCCGTTCCCTGGCCTAAAAAAGATACAAAAGTCTTCGCTGGTTTCGAATGAAAATTGTGCGTTTTTTTCGTGACTGGACACAGAAAGTGATCTGTTGTGGCGTCTTGAGGAACATAGCAATTGGTACTGCTTGCATAAGAATTCCTGCGAGTAAAAGTAAAGCTCCTTGCAACCTGTAGGTTCCTGCGAGGAAAGAAAAGGCGAGCTGCCCTACGATGCCTGCAGCAACTTGACTGGAGCTTATGAATGCTTGCGCGGTAGCCTGATATTTGCAGAAGAAATTGTGTGTGTATATGGACACAGCCGTTGTGAACACATTGATGGCGAAACCTGTAGAAGAAAAACAGTTTTTAGTCACAATCAAGCACTGCTCACAGAGCCTCTACACAACGGTTCAGTAAAGTTTAGAACCCCTGCTTGTTCGTCATGTTCTTAGGGCATACAAGGACACGCGCATTTTACACCTAAACATGGCAGAATAACATTGTGCTCCATGAGGGAAGGGCGAGAGCTCCTAAAGCAGTTCATTAGACTGTCGAGTATCAGATTAATATCAGCCTCGACTGAAACTAATGCACTTAGTCGCAAAAACTCTTTTTCCTTGGATTAAAATGAAGCTGGATGGATAAAAGCAATGAACGAAAGTAATATGTATAGTTTACGCCATAAGAGTTTCCATTTGTACTCCCTGGTTAACCTTTTTGCCATTATTTTGTCTTCCTCTCTGTTACAGCAGTGCACCTAATGGGTACGAATAATCTCAAGTTTTATATAAGTGGGCAGTGCGTGTAGGGCGAAATGAGTTCGCAAGATGACCTTGAAGTTATCGCGAGCGACATGAAGGTTTACATGTGGAGGGCTGAAGAAATGGCGATTGTAACAATACCATTACATGCAAAACTGCTCGCTGTATTCGTCTGTGATAAAAGCCTTTCTCTGGGTTTAGTCTGAGCAAAAAATAGCACAAAATACTTCACACGTGCCGCATTGATTGCAGGGAAAAACAGCAGAAGGTTAAACCCATGCTGCTGAAATGTGCACTCGAACCCAAAGCTACTAACACGTTGTGATGCTACATTTCCACTTGTTTTGGAAGCGCTGCCCGTAGGTTTCACAGTTATTCTGCTGCCATTTTGGACTACAGTGTGCTACTCTAAGCGATAGCAACATGCTCCTAGATGCCAACAAAAGAAACCATCTGAAACTCTTTACTTTTGCACTCTAAGGAAAATAGCAAACATCGATGGAAAATAGTTCCATAGCGTCGGGAGGACTGCTGCGCTAGTAATTTCTTTTTTTTTGACATAAGAAAATCTGCTAAGCAGCTGCTATATCATGCCAGGCAAGATTTGGAAACTACGCTGTGCAGCAGCGTTGCATAATTTTTAGAACCCTTTTCCCTTCACTCGTGATAGTAAGGCTTTCTTGTAGGTCTTCCGGAGGCACAAGGCTCGCTCTCGTAAAGTCATGGCGTATTTGACAAGCTTGGATAGCTACTGCAGACAATTTTTGAAAATTATAAACTTCTATAATCTTACTGTGCGGTTCATGCTTCGGAACCTCAGGTGGCGAAGACATACGCAACCGTCATGCACTGCCATATGCTGGTAACGTGCGCATACAGTTCACACAGGAACATTATCGAAAAACATCATCGGAAAAACCAGGAGGTTGAATGTTCTCTGTTACACATTCCAGAAAATTTGTTTTACTTCAGCAATCGGTCTACTACCAGATATTTACGACGCACGGGGCCTTGATTTTTGGACATGGAACTGCTTTTCTCGCACTGTGTTAGACCATCGGCCTGGAATATCTTTCTGTGCATTAAATGTGGTTCTAATATCCAGGAGTGCTTCTGTGGGTTAGGTTGCTTTTTTAGGCAGACGCGGTATAATTCTGATTGTCGGTGTTCCGTCAACCTACGAACTATCTCCCAGTGATGGGTGGGAAATGTGTGAAGGCTTTACGCCCAAAAGAAAGAGGCAGGGAGTACCGTACTCTCGATGGCCACGTCAACCGCGCCATGAGGGAAGGAATGAAAGAGGGAATGATAGGAGACACAGAGAAGAGCCGTTCTGCAGAGTTCAATATAATGGCGGCCACCGATCACTGGCCGCCTCTCAAGCAAGCGAGCTCTCAGTGGCCTAATATTGCCGTCAGGTTGCATAGAGTACTGCATTATATGCAGTTGTTCGTTCTAGCTGCTCCAAGAGGTAAAAAAAAACTATGCACTTTATGTTCGGGCTAACAAAACAAAACAGTATTTGGCGCTGAGCTAGCAAGTGCTGTCCTCATTTTATGAGAACTTAATTATTTCGCACAATAATTATATGACTTAATGCTTGCTATCCGCCGCGTTGGCTAGGTGGTTATAGGGCTTGGCTGCTGGCCCGAAAGGCGCGCGTTCGATCCCGGCCACGGCGGTCGAATTTCAATGGAGGCGAAATTCTAGAGGCCCGTGTACTGTTCGATGTCAGTGCACTTTGAAGAACCCCAGGTGGTCGAACTTTCCGGAGCCCTTCACTACGGCGTCTCTCATAGCCAGAGTCAATATGGGACGTTAAGCCCCCATAAACTAAACTAATACTTGTTACGCACACGAAGTTACATTCATAGCAGCGCAAGATGAGAAGTTGTACTTTCAGGCATTCGGAGAAAAAAGTAGAATTCTGTGAATTTGCTTCGCTCTTTCAAGAAAATGTTTAATAACGTGAAGAGGGCTCGGGACGTTTTTCGGGAGGACCTTGACTACGGTTATCACAACCTTTGCATAACGTCCTATTTTTAAGTGCTGGCCCTGGCCAGGAGCCGATGTTTTAAAAGTAATCGCTCTGATCTACGAACCTTCGGACATCGCATGTATATCACCGCAATTACAAATAAGTGTAAGGTTGCCAAAATCTACAGCAGTTAAGAACGCAAGGATTGTGCGTCTCCCTGACAGTTTTTTACGAAAGTACTACAGTACTTATAACGCGTGAAAAATGTTAAGTTTTCAGGCTATATGTTTATTATATAAAAAGTGGTGAATGTAGTAGAAGTTATGCATTGAGAATGTCACATTTTTTATGGATGGATCAGGAGGAATTTTTTCTTATTAAACACTCTGCTCCTACTCCGTCAAACGACCTTCATAGAACGGATATATCTTTCTTCCGAAACCTTGCCTGGTCTCATGGCTAAGAACCTTAATACGCTATCACCATGAACTTAATGATAATGTTTTTGGAACATTTATGAAGCGAATATGCCAAGCATGGGTGTAAATTACATTCTTACCATGTACAGCGCCGAGACTGATGCTGATCCACACTGCGTTGGGGCAAAGACGGCTGCAATTACTGACACGCTGGTAAGTGCAGAAGCGCTGATGATGATGAGGTAAGACGAAATATATTGTTGAAGTAATGGAGTAGCGAGAGCTGGAAGAAACCAATCCCAAATAAGATCCTTCCGAACGCAAGCATGAAAGAAGGAAGAGAGTATTAATTTCTACCTCCTTCTTGGTGTCGAACATGGAAGTTAGGTAGCAATTCATACGTGTCGCATCAAACCACGAAACGACGTGGTCATTTAAATACTATAATGACTGTTACTCTGCTCCGATTAACAGCTCCCATTGTATACACCTTCTTCAATAAATTCAACCGACAAGCGACTATAACTACTATCAAGTCTAATCTCTGCCTCCCAACACCGACATCGCGTAGAAGAGTGTTTCGCATCGCCCTGTTCCACAAGCTGTGTCATCATCCCGCTCTACGTGATCATCTCATTCCTCAGCCGATCACGAGTCCCGCTGCATTGATCCTAATCACAAAGTCGGAATTCTGCCATGCAACACGGGATGCTTCTGGCAGTCATTGCAGCCTCGAACCTCACGTGACGGGAACCACCTTCCCTGAGAAGTTGCTGGCATTGTAAATTATGAGAAGTTCCGCCTAGTAATAGCTAACATTGTATACTCCGATGCTGTTTAACATTTATGTGTCCAACTGCATTTTCTCTCTGTTTTTGTATATTTACCACTCCTCCTCTGTAATGCCATTGGCCACGAGGGGTAATGTAAATAAAATAAATATAGCGGACAGGTAAAAATAAATGAGACTAAAAAATCATAACGGCATATACGCTATTATATCAGTGTAAAAGCATTGTTCTGATGGGTAAACCCCAAGCTAGATCTTGCGATGTTTGCGGATTTGTGCCGAGAAATCAGTGAATAAAAATTAATGAAACAAACATCCGCGACTTGAATGCGAACTAGCGGTGGCGCCAACAGATCAGCTTCGCTGCCCACGGCGAGAAAGCACTGGGCTGTCGGCGGAGCCCAACACGCCTCCTGCAAAACACTCTCGCGCTTTGTCTTCTTCTTCTTCATCCTCTTAATCTATGGCACATACCCACATGGGGGAATTGGCCAAGGTGTAGTGCCATAAAGAAGGAAATTTCCATAGGTGATTACGACAAATATTTAGCACCAAGCGGGAATTTTGAAAAATGTGTCAATATAAACGACACAAGAATGCTCTGCATTGCACATTGTCTTCTTCAACAACTAATTCAACTCTCAAACAAATATCTTTGCTTTGAGTTATCTGGTGCTAGTGAAAGAGGTTTGCATGCGTTGGCGTTGATAACTTGGTGGCAGAGACAAGGCCTTGAGCAATACGCGCTAGCGTTGTCAACGTTGCTGCAGAAACGCGGCACTGGCGATGAAAGGGTTCAAGACGCGCTGAACTGGTTCCGTGTGTCCGTGGACACCTCAGTCGCTCTTTAAACTACGTGGCGGCGGTGTCCACCTCCATAAAACTGTGATTTCGCATGCTAGGTCGTGCTTTGCACTGCGAAACCGCCAGCCATTTTTTTACCAATGCTTCTCCGTCATTCGTCGAACGGAAAGTGTGTAGACGTTAATCTCTATATGAGTGCTCCAAGATGAAAAGAGCAGTTTGATATCCAAGGATAAGCAAGAAATAGCAACAATTTTCCACCACAAAAGTTTTTATCCCGCTGTTTTGCATGCAAAACACAAGTTCGGGAATCGGTTAGCTGTTGAGAGAGTAATAGATGAGGTACGTTTACTCCCCTGCGCAGTTTATAATTAGCTACAGGTGTACCGATGAAAGACGTGAAAGGACGCGTAAAAGTTCACAATAGCCCCATCATACGAATTGTGTGCAATATAGTATGAAGATCGGATACGGCCGCGCAGGAAGCCTAAAGAGACACTGGGCGCATTGTGGCGCTCTGTATACGATGTGGCCACCGCTGGTCATTATTATTCCCTAACTTCATATCCTCTTCAGTCTCAACCCGTCTATGCAATAAGCATTTTTGAATTGAACTTATTTTCAGCGCTAAAAAAATGTAGGTGACGGTGGTCCTTCGAACGTACCCAAAATCTTTCCTGCCGCACGCACAGGAGTTTCTATTTGCATGTCCTTTGTCTAAGGTCTGAGCGATGCGTATCAATAATTGCAGGAACAGGCGAAAACATCTTGTGGCGCAAATTTTTCTAAATATACACCTGGCATAAAATCTGTCTTTGTGGTGGTATGGTGTGTAGGGCTGAAGGTCTACCGTAATGGAGCCCTCGCATTTATTCTGAGCACATGGAGTTCAAAAACTGCCCTCACATCGAACGGTCCGCAGGTGGCTTTGCTTTTGTCCTCCATAAAAGCGGGGTCACCAGATCCCGGATTCTATACCTTTGTATTTTGACTCAGCGGCTGATCGCTTTAATCTCTCAGTCACGCCGAAGGTAACGTTTGAATCAATATTTGAATTAATATTATGGTAAAACGTGAAAAACGTTGGAGTTGTATGGGGATGTCAGCAGAAACATGATTTACATAAGGTTACTAACATGGAAGGATAGTCCAAGCTCACCTGTTGGTATATAACTATTCAACGGGTGAATGCGTAGAAGTTTGAGCACTGCTTCATTTCCACTAACACTAAGACGACAAGAGAAGCAGGTTTTTTAGAAACAAAGAGGTATTCACGATGGTGTTTCCATGAAGTGCGCACCGAGGCGCTGAGTAATTTTTCATGCATCAAAATTAATGTCGAAATGTGAAATGAACAAAAATAAACTTTGTTAGGCTCATTAGTTTCGGTAGAGAGGTTTGAGAATTCAGAACAAAAATGATAACTCTGCCTCTTGCCATTCTAGAGCATATGTACATTGCCAGTACCTATGCCGAGCATCAAGATCCAAATCCTAAAGAGAAAAATACTATTCCTCCATGGCGCTATAGGCACGAACTTTAATATGTACAGCTTTATGCACGGAGCAATTGCCCCCACTCGGTGATTCTATGCATTACGACCTGAGACAATGAGCAAGACCATCTCTGATATGTTTGGACGGGCACAGGTTGTAAGCTGCAGGTGACTTTATTGTTACGATATTCTGCTGCGTATAGTTCCACTGGGACGACATATGAGTTATAATTAAATGAAGAACCATCACGTGCAGTTGTCTAAACTAGAATATCTGCGCCACCATGCACACTGCACTCCAGAGCAGTCGTCAAACTCCATGGTCACTCTTTGCAGTTCCTAACACCACCCTCAGAAAATTTCTCGAAAAGCTGAAATGTCTCCTTTTCTTATAATCGGTGTCCACGTGGGTAAATAATGTCTTCCAGAGACACGCGTGACACCCATTTCCTTTCTGAGGGGAGTGAATAGAGGGCACAAAAAATAAACAATGTGCTGATTCGAAGGGCGTCGATGCGAAGCACGGCCGCGGCGGCCGCTTTTTGCTCGTTGCATGCTAAATTCAAGAGCGTCCTTGTGCTGTGCAATGTCTGCGCATGTCGAATAACCCCTGGTGGGTATAAATTGGCCGAATTGCTTCAACACGATTTAAATAAAAACCCACATAACACCGCTACCTCTCATAATGCATTGCCTTACAGTCGTAGTCGCGGTAAAAGCTTCTTTCTGGCGCACAAAGAAGAAAGGTCTCCTTGCGTGCCGGCTTTTTAAGGTTGCGAATAACAGGGGATATACCGCAGAAAAAATACTAAAAGATCTACATTTTTCATGCACCAATATAAAACATTTCATGACATTATTTTATACAAGTCATCAACTGCAATCATCTGTTCTTAATTTTCAGTGATTACAGAGTGAAGGAAGAATTTTCAATTAATGCAATTTGTAATCCTTCAACAGGGAGAGATGCACGTACAGTAATCGTTACTAACACTCTTTAATCCTTTTGAGGAAGCCCAGTAAGGAATGGAAATTTTTTATAATTAAGTGCATGAAACCTGCGTTCGAAAAGAGTCTCAACATGTAAAAGGTTGCTTTTAGCACAAATGTCTTCTGGTGAGTGTTGAAGTTTTAGCTGGTTAAAGTTCTGCGGTGCTGTCACGTGTTATCGGAGGTGGTGACGGCTTTTTGGTAGTTATTTGTTTAATTCTGAGCGTTAAGTTCGTAGTCAGGCAATTTGCGCCCACTATAGTGTATAGGCTCTAGGGAACAAACCATATATATGTAAATTAGAGGTCGGATGTAGGCCTTCCGGGACTCATTTTTTTGTATCGCAGTGCAAAATTTTACTCTTACAAATCGACTCTGCATATCAGCAGTGAATGCGGCTGCGATTTTATGAAAGCGTACTTAGCGCAAAGTATATTTCCGTAAATTTCCAATTCACTTATGAATACAGGAAAGTGTAAAAGCCTGTTTCAGCATTTTACAGTGCGCAATTCTTGTTTTTCTCGGACAGCTTAGTGACTACTGCTTCCAAATGTGTGATTTTTTCAGGTGTTTTTTAGGTTTTAAATAACTACCTGAGAAATTGCCAGTCATAATAAATAAGTTCTCCATCCATGCGGCCTAGGTGCGGGTCGTAGCGTAATTTTCGATTATGAATACAGAGAGGAGGCCAAAGCAGCTGGACGACAGCGTGAACAATAACGTAGATGCTGACGCCAAGATGGGAACGCTCCAGCAGCTGTCCATGGTTATGTCAACTGCCGCCTGGAACACAAAGCACGGACACCAAAAAACAAAATATCAGCAGTGTCTCCTATACGGAATACGGTAAGAATGTTCTCAATAAATACAAATTAATTTCCGCAAGCACATGCTGTCAAGTAACCACTAGTCTTGACTGACGTTCAACACCCTGTCCAAAAGAGCAGCTGCTGCTGCACAGTCTACCCTTCTGACAAGCAGTACAGAGGAATATGAGAAACGTTTATGGCCTCGAGCAACACCAGTTCGGCTGCGACGATCACGTTGTATTTGGATAGCCAGGGTCCAGATAGTGCGCACCGCACTTATCATGCGAGCACTCGTGAGCGCTAGCGGTCGCTTCAGGCCCATTAAGACGACAAGGCTAGATTGGGCTAAAGAAAAACAATTGCCCTGCCCGCACCGTCTTGCCACATAACGGGCTCATCCAGACGAGATATAAAGTACGTGAGTCCGAAAGAAGGAATTCCTTACAAAAATGGACATGGAATCTTTGTTCAGTTCTCATGGAGTTCTTATGGAAACATAAGGATGTCTACAGAAACTCTGGTTCTGTAGAGACCTCTATTTAAACCACACGTAGCGTTTGGTGCAAATTTACATAAGAAATTTAGTCCATACAAACTCGTCAAAAATATTGATGCAATATTGATACAATACAGAAATTCATGCAATATAAATTGCTCAGATATTTTTGATGTGATTTCACTATAGACATTCAGTCCAGACGAACCCATCATAGTTCTTGATGTACCTTCATTACAGAAATTCATTCAATACGAGTTGCTCAAATTTTATTTATGTGGCTCCACTACAGACATTCAGTGGACATAAACTCATTGAATTTATTTACGTCATTTCACTTCAGAAATTCAATCAATACGTACTGCTCAAATATTCTTGATGTGACTTCCCTGCAGACATTCAGTCCGCATAATCTCATTGAAATTATTGATGTTATTTCACTCGAGAAATTCATTCAATACAAATTGCTCAAACGTTTTTGGTGTGACTGCAGAAATCTAGTCCGCACTAAGTCATCAAAGTTCTTGATGTAGTTCCGCTAGTGAAATTTATTCCATACGAATTCCTAAAACCTGTGTAATGAAGTTTCCCTAAAGGAATTCAGTCGGGTCATGCTACTCAGATATGTTGATGCAGTTCTCCAACAGAAGTTCATTCAATACAAATTCTGCAACTAAAATAAGAGACAAAACAACACAGCCACACGCATGGGAGGAATTGTTCAGCATAACAGAATAAGAAATGCATACCCTTTTTTTTGAACAGAGCTTTCGACGTGCTGCAGATGCACATGCAATTTATTTAGTTGATGTGGGATTAGGAAATGAGCTTTAATATCGCGTGTTTATACTTTGCAATGATTGCGCTCTGATTCAAAACCGCTTCACAGTTTTCGCACTCAGCACAGTGCATGGTTGCTAGGTGGTTTCGGCGTGACTTATTCTCTACGCCTTTTTCAAGCTCACCGATTGAATCGCTGACGCAGCATTCGGTCTCACCATTAAATCAATTCCGGCGTCGAAATTTCATTTAATACAGCAACGCTACACCGAACTTCTGGTGCTGTTTCCGATAATTTTTTAGTGTTGAAGCACTACTTCACGAGCTTTGCAACCGGCTCAAGGAGTTTGTGTGAACCTTGACATTGACGATGATCGACCTGGCCCATGCAGGAATGAAATGAATATAAATAAATATTGCCGTGACTTGGTGTTAAATTCACGGTGGCGCGCTAATAGAATAATGAGCTTTGCTGGGCATTGCACGAGAGCCCTAACAAATATTTTCCCACGTATACTCGGTGTATAACTGTACGTTAACACCTACTACTTTTTTCTTCCTCGCTTACTTGTTTTCTCAGCTCCACCTAGTTTGTACAGGACCAAAACGGAAACCTCACGCTAGATTTTCTCGCCGCTTTTTTAGTGCATGTCCTCGATGAATGCAGTTTCTTTCCTGACTTTTTGGTCAACATTAATTCACTTGTTATTTTGGGTCCTGCATCTGGCAAGCAAGCTTGTGAATTTTGCTACGCTGAACAAAATAGGTATCCTACCGCGCTTAGCCTCCTCACCTGTTCGTGAAGGTGGGTTTTCGGTTATAGAGGCATGCACACATAGCCTCTGCAAGGCGGCTTTTGGTTATGCATGCTTTTTGCGTTCCCGCGCTTGACAATTTTTCGATTATGCACCTTAAAGTGCAGAATTACGGATCTTCAGGTACGGCTAGTATACACTCAATACACATGGATTCTCGTTAAAAATTACGACTTCTAGAATTGAAACACAAAAATTGTAAGTGGAAAACTGTTTAGTCAAATATAAATCAAGTCCGGTACAAACAGAACACAATCAAAAAAAAAAAGAAAAATAGGGATAGACCATCAAATACACTGGAGCATAAGCAACATTAATTTATAACCGAATTCCCGAGACGTCCACACAAGACTTCCATCTCTTTTATTGAATCAAATGTGTTCTGGCGCCAGCCATTGGGTTAAACTTTTCGCGAAAGCAAGAACATTTCAAGTAGATTTTATTCCACACTACAAAAGCTACGCGTGCAAGCCGATCATTGATTAGGTCTCTAGTGAGGGGCTTTAGCGCCGCTTCCAACGCCGCCGTGGCAAATATGATGATGCTGGGTAGGCGAACGCGCTGTCCACATTACCTGCTCTCAAGTCCTCGCTGCTTTCTGTATACGACCGCCGGACGTGTTCTGTTGTTGCACTATGCGCTGTGCTTTCCAATGCCGCAAGTGACCTTTTCTGATTTCATGCCCAATAAAGGCTTATAGCAATACGTTGTTCCCGCTGAAGAACTTAAACCAGTTGCATTTTATTTTATCCCGGCAATAAATTCTTTGGCATCAGTGGAATGTAGGACTCCAATGATCGAGTAGTGCATACCACAGTTGTTGTAGGATGATTATGATGGATAAAGCACGCCAGATTCCTTTAATCTCTTGGAGACCTCTTGGTTGCGTAGACTCGGCAAACTATAGCAATCTTCAACTGCGTTTTTTTTTTTTGCATACGTTTGGGGGGCGCTTGTGGATGCTTGCTGCATAATTCGGCACAAATGCGCAACCATCGTTCTCAATATAAAATCAACTAATTTGCAACATTTTATTTGCACAACGTAGAGGCATACGCACGCCGCGTAAAACAAGCGAACACAAAAGCTTATGAGACATGGGGATCGTAAAAACCGCCTGATTGTTATGCACTCGATCAAAGCATGCAGCCGCATAGTGGTGCGTGTTCTTTGCACTTCTCTTCGCGACCTGCACAGTGCGCCCCTCAATGGTTGGCCGCGCCTCCAGCAGGCGAGAAAATCCAGCTTTTTCGTGACGTCGATGCTCAGAAAACTTTTGTGGCCATCATAACGTGCTATTGGTAGCAAAGCTTACTAGATGAGAGTTCTGGGATAAAAAAAAAGTGGTAGTGTTGCTTCGCAACCCAGTAGGAAGGTAATATTACCAGTTGAAGTAAATGCCCCGTCATACATTCGTACGTTTCGGGTGATATGCTTGCGTGACAATGCCGAAATAACCCCCCACCTCACATTCCGTTAACTTCTGATTACAACAGTACGTACGTCTTTCAGACGATCACAACTGTCAAAGAAACTGAAGAGCGACGAGAAGCCGCACAAACGCCAAAAGTGCAGTTGGACGCCCGCCATTAGAAAGTACCTCTAGCGTTATCAAAATTCGAAATGCAATGCAGCAGCAGTTGTAACGTGGACTTTTTGAAGAGGCAGCTTTAAATGCACGGCACTACGACTGACGTGGAACGTGAAAGAGATTGTCAACTTGACTCTGGAATGCTCATACAATCGACTCCTCGGTGGTGTTGCTTACCCGAAAACTTTCATATTTTGATGCCAAGCTTCCTGCCTAGCTGTGACAATTCTGGACGCAGCACAACCGGCTGACGTGCATTTCGCTTCGTCGAATTTTTTTTGTCATTTTCTCTATTGCTCGCCATCGTTGCAGTGCCGTGAAAGGATCTGAAAGCGTGCTGCAGTACGGGGCGCTTCCACTCCCCCCGCCCCACAGTTTCGTGAAAGCTGCGATAGGTGGCGCAGGGCTCATGACCAAACTAGACTGTACAGAGCCACATCCATCACAGCTGTTCTCAACGACCACAATGCCGCCTAGCCACCTGTAGGCGCTGAGAAGATTTGCTGGGGACCCGAGAACCCTTCCGCATTTCTTGGAAAGTTCATACGCGGGAACTTTATGGACACTTCCTCGCGTATGTGCGCACTACCTGCGCGCCCAGTGCCGCACCGCGATGAGCGTCGACAAGGGGCATCCATCCCCATCCTCATCGTGCTGGCTCGTTCCCCCTGTCTACACGACAAAAAGAATTTCTGGGCGTGAACGAAAGGGGCTTGGGGGCGCTGAAAGGACAACTCATACCCCTGTCACACGGGCACCGCAAAGTCCTTTGAGAATCCGGCCCTGATATCCAAAGGTACAAGGTGTGCAGCTACACGGAACAAATGTTGCGCCTTTGCCGCTATGGACTTGAAGACGAAGGCGCCCGTCAGAGACCTTTGGACTCCAATGGCGCGGCCTTCAAGAACCTGAGAACGCAGTGCCACCCAACGTCAAAAGGTAAAAGCAATAAAAAATAGATGCAGCGAACAATGTGTGAAAACATTTTTCAATAAATACGAAAGGTGTGTCTGACTGCTTTTTGTACGGGTGTTTATTATTTTTGGCCACATTTCATGACAGCGAAAGTGTTCCAGCAACAACGAATGCCCCAGGTGGCCAAGGCAATACAGAAAACCTGCTGTTGCTGATCAGTGTAGCTGTTGCAGTTGTCTTAAAGAAGCAGTTAGAATAAAAAAAATTGTCTGAACTAAATGAATGAGCAGAAAACACCACTTTAATTTTAAAACACTCACTTCAGCCGCTTCGAGTACAGAAGCGGGTGCTAAGCCTGAACGAGTTTCAACTTTGGGCAGCACCCTGATGCTGCGTCACTGCTCCTTTAAGCTTTCGCTTCTTTGGCTAAAAAATGGCGTCTTTGATCGAAAGGCCTTAGAGATAAAACTAAAAATTTTGACAGATTTGGCTGTCTGGTTGGGTTTGAATACTTATAATAAACTGCACATCTCCAACCAAAAAATGTTTAACTTTAACCCAACGTTTCGAAGCCGACTCGGCTCCTTCATCAGGGGTGACTGAGGGTAGTAGCTAGCGTCTTTTAAGTATGAAGGAGAAGGGGGGGGGGGGGGGTCAAAGGAACGACAGCTGTGATGCGAAAGGTACGGGGGAGGTGGGGGGGAGGTTAGGCTGTGTGTCACGCTGGCGCACTGCAGATATGTGGCGAATGGCGACTTTTTTTCGCTGAGTTGAAGAGCGAAGTTCCTGGGCATATACTGGATGCAAGTTTCCTTTTGTGCGGTTGATGTTGTTCGGAGTGGTTTGGATATGCCACGATTCCAGAAGGAGCCTTTTGTTGTAATTTGTTTCGGATCCGAGGATGCGGGTTTCTTCGAAGTTGATTCCATGGTTGGAGTCCTCGGAATGTTCGGCTACTGGATTGCGCTATCTTGCGAATTTGCGGATGTCGTTGTTATGTTGTCGAATTCTTTGAAATTTTTGGTTTCGCTGATGTAGCTTGCGTCGCAGCCGGCGCATGGAATTTTGTAGACAGTGCCTTGGGCTCTTTCTCTCGGCGGCCGGTCTTTGGGAACAGGTAGGCAAAGCCCAAAATTGTTTGTGGACTTGTGCGCAACCTGGAGACCCGATTTTTTCAGTATTCAGGCGATGGTTTCGTGCCGTGTGACAGGGGTATTAAACCGCGAAGAAAAGTGGGGCGAGCCTGAAAGCGCTCCAAGCAAAGAAAAAAAGTCCCCGAGAGCCCGGCGGTCCTCCTATTGTTGTAAACCGGACCCTGCTTCCGACGCGCTTCGTTAACACGGCATTAAGCCCATTAACATACTCAGTGGGAAGCGTTCCCGAAGTTTTACCCACCATGGCCTTTCTGAGTCTGATGTGCCATGAGTCAATGTGAGGCCTCTTGGACAGGTATGCTCCACGGCCAAGACGTTCAGCTCTTTTACCTCTTACAAGGCAAATCTGTGTTCGGCTTGCTCTCAGTGCTCTGCGAAGTGGTGGCCTTCAGAACTCATTAAAGTTGAAAGTTTATTTGAGATTTAAAGCAAGATGCAAGAACATACAGATAGAGGTCTCATGGTACAAGACCACATGTGGGACCTCCCATGAGAAAAAATTTCAATACACAACTAATTGGTAAAATGTGAGACAGAAGCTAAAAAGAAGAAAAATGTACACAAATTATTTTGCGTTGAAACACATACAGTAAATACCCAGGTGCATAGTATATAATGTAAAACCGACAATGGGCGCGTACGCCCAGGAAGGGCTCTTGGACTTGGCGCTTACGCGAGGAAGTGTGCATGGAGATGCCGTGTTCATAGAGAGTTGGCACTTTAAGCACCAACTCGACGGACACTTCCTCGGCGTATGAGCAGAGCGCCTGCGCGCACCGGAACGGGCGTCGAAAACAGGAGTTGTTGTTATGTTAGTGTCTATTTATTGAAAAAAAAACAACGCAAGGAAAAAAAAGGGAAAAAAGGAAAACAGACGCGGAATCTGCCATCGAAACCTGAAGCACCTAAGCTGCGGCTAGATGGATTAAAAGGGCATTGAGAGTGAAAGAAGGGGGGAATGATAGTAAGAAAGTGTAGGGGTAGGTGTTGAGGGGCGCTGAAAGGGCAACTTAAACCGTGAAGAAAAATTCTGGGTACCTGAAAGAGCCTCAGGCCATGAAAAAAGAGTCACCGAGAAGGCCCCTGTCCTCCAATTGTTGCAAATCGGACCCCGCTTCTGATGCTGGCGCGAGCGCCTGTGTGCAGGCACTTGTATCTGACAGAGTTATCTGCTCTCCCCTCGCGTGGCTTGCGCATGGGCAGACAGGCTCCAGCGTACGGCCGTGCGCGTGTAAAGCACCTTGGCTCTTCCGCACTGCATCACTTCTGCAGTATTTCCCGCTGAACATAATCCAAACGCCAGACTATTTAATAGCACTGCCACTCATTTGAATCTAGGCGCCACACAAATTAACCCAAGCGCAAGCGAATTTAACGCTCATGTATTCCCACCACCGGCCCGATAACTCTTAATCGCGGTCTACAACTTTCGAAGATGCGTTATCGACGAGTTGCATTATGCGTAGAGAGACCTAATGATCACATGATAATTATGGTCGCCACTTTTTTGTTACACTACAACGGGATGGGTATCTATACCACCCTGCACGTCAACCGAAGGAGTTGGTGTAGAGCGCGCGATGCTGTTAGGCATTACACAACTGTTATGTCACAGTTCGCAGCATGACATCACACATTTATTACTGTGACAAGATGCGCGACAGCTTGCAAAGGTGAAGACTAAGACAGAGTGCCTGTGATTGGCTGTTAGTCTTGTCACATGACTTTCTATCACTTATAACCTGGCGTCACGCATTTTCAACCTAATCATGAGGGGTATGAAGCGAGAGGTTACTTCGAATCTAATAAGGCTATACCTGCGACTAGGTAATTTAATGCTGACAAATGATATTAATAAATTGCAGAAGGATGTGAATTTTTTCGGACTTATAATAATGGTATTTAATGTCACTGTTAATTTCAAGTCTTGGAAGACTATAAAGAGCTTTATCTCTAGCGTATGGTAAACACGGTAACTACTGCAATTGCTACCTCACAGCAAATGTGGTTTAGCAAGCCTGGCAACGGTAGCAACGGCAAAGCGTTACCATGCCTGCCATACGGTTAACCGGCTGCGCTAAAACTCTCTTATAGATGTTTCGAAACGCTACAGTCACGTGATGTTAAAGATTGATGAGGCCCCTTCTCACCCGGCAACATTGGTATCGGAAATGAGATGGTTTTCCCTGGAAAATACGGCTATCCTTTACAGCAAATCTTTTGGCGGAGTCATTAGTCTAGTATCACGTGTCTTGCAGTGTTAGCATCATGCCATGTGGGCTTTGCAACCCTAGCTACGATTCTGAATATGAAACGAATCGGCTTTTCTTGCACAAAGGATTTCGCTGCATCATAATGGATTGTCGCGTGGCATGGAGCAAGTTTCACTATGACAGGCATTTTTACGACCCTAGAGTGATAGGTATTAAATGAAACGGTGTTTGCAGAGTAATAGCTGCCGTTAGACCATACGAAGGCAATGTGCCACGATGCGAGCAGCATGACAGTGCCGGTGCGTAATGGCTATCAGCTTCGCGCAATCTCACCAAGTGCTGGATGGTATAATTACCCGGCCGACGTGTATTTGACAATGCAGCTCTCATTCGTATGTAGCCCAGAGGATGTCATAAATTTATTTTATTTTATTTATTACTGCCAGCCGCCATTTGGTAGCCAAGGCAGGAGTGGAAGAAACATACATCGTTGATATAATGCGATGCAACAAAGCAAGCACACACAAAATAAAAAGCGAGCAGAGAAGCAATAAAAAACACCCTGCGCTTCTTAAGAATACAAAAATGCAAAAGTAAGAGCATGAACAACACACTGCGTCTATAACAGCGACGCGACCGCAGATAAGAAGGAATCTTGGTTTCTCAACTGAGCACGTCAAGCGGAAGCCCATTCCATTCTGATATTGTTTTTGGAAAGAAAGAAAGCTGGTAAGCTTTAGTGTTGGGCGGGAAGTATTATATTCCATGTAAGAGCCAAAATTAATGTTTGTTAAATTATTAATAATACCATGCAGCAGTTTTAAACGGTGTAACTTGCGGCGGGATTGAAGCGTCTGGAGTTCAGATTGCCTTAGTAGATTAGTGACAGACACGTACCTACCATATGCGTTGTAGATAAATCTTAGTGTTTTTTTTTTGAACGCCTTCGATGTGATTTATATCTACTTGGGTGTGCGGATCCCAAAGAACGTCTGCATATTCCAGCAGTGGGCGTACTAATGCAGTGTAGGCTGTTAATTTTGTTTTAGTTGTGCAGTGCTTTAGGCGATTTCTTAACAGCCAAAGCCTTATGGACGCCTTTGAAACCAAATGCCCGATATGCGAGCTCCAGCTTAAGTTTCTGCTAAATACAACCCCCAGGTACTTGTATTCATTTACATGAGAAATGTATTCATTTACATAGGAAACTCATGATGTAGAAGCCATATCGACATTTGTCTTTTTATTATCTGTTTTTCATTTCACTTTCAGAATAGGCTGGCTCTATCGGTTAGGTTTATAGGATAATAGCGGGGAGCCAGTGCGCAGGCGCAGGACAATTACCCGTAGGGCGTTATTGTCCTGCGCCTGTGCACTGGCTCCCCACTATTCTCAACGCTACTACAATTATCTCCATGCAAACGAATGAAGCACGCTTCAAGAATTTCGTGCTCTTTTCTGACTCTAACCGGTAGCGTCACTCTATTATAAATACATATAGTCTCGAATTCCTCCTTTTCTGCACAGCCCATTCTGTACATCGGATCTGGTATTTTTTTGCGAGAATTGTCAGTAATATTTAAGCATGGTTAATTCTACCCTGCGTTCCGGAAGAAGGAAACAATATGATATCGAATGTTTTCTTGCTGAAGTTAGGCTGCCGATTCATGCGCTTGTGTTTTCGGAAACATGGTTGCACACCAGGTGGACGAGGCATTCGACATATACTAGCTTTCAAGAGCTATTGTTTGAATTGACAGGTTAAACGAGGTTGTGGCGCATCGATCTTGGTCAAAAATGAATTACAGTGTGAACTTGATAAATTTTGGGTTGCAAACGCCCAATATGAGACACGCTCAAATTCCGCTCATTAGTATTTATGCGTGCTATCGCACCCTCTATCTGGCAGTAAGAGTGTTTTCTTTTCTTTGCTGAATTCTCTTCTTGAATTTGTGAATCATTAGAAATTTAATGTTGTTGTTAGTGGTGACCTAAAATTAAGCTCTTGTCAGACAGCTAGCATTGCGACGCAAAACTTAGACACTGTTCAATGTTCACTGCTGTAGGTATGCTATAAACGCCCCAACGAAATTGACAAAAGAAACAGAAACATTGTTAATTCTTTTCATTGCAAATTATAACAAAGATTACTTGAAGGACTAAAAAGGAATCTGAACGCGTCCTTTTACCGCGTGAACTCGATCTACACATACTGAACATTCTTAGAAACTTTCAATCATTGTCCTGTGTGGGTCGATTTCCCTAATTTTAAATTGGATTAAACGCGCGCCCGCCTTTCTTTAACTCACCGATGAAGCTAGGAGGAGTCATCAAACGCTTGGAGGGCCTTTCAGCCAGCCTCTCGGCGGCTTCGTTTGCACTTTTATTGTGTTTTTTTAGGTTTCTGTGAATAAACAGCTTCAGTCGTAAGTAAATCGTAATCATGGGTCGGGCACGCCAGCAGGAGGTGGCCGAGCGTCCCCGTGTCCCCGCAGGAGGGGCAGGCAGGAGAGTGGGCCCTTGCACACACGTACAACCTGTAGAGCGTCCACGTGCAACCGATGCGGAGGCGCAGGAGGAGGGCTCTGTCCCGCCTGGGCAGCTGGTCCGAGAGCCGGCAGTAGGGCTTGTAGGCTGCTATCCTCCGGTCGGGGAGAAGTGCCCGTACCATCTGCATGACGAGGGGGCGGGAAAAGTCACGTTGGGTCACTGCAAAGGAAACTAGGGACCCATCGGTGTGGACAGACTTGGCCAGAGTGTCGGCCAGGTCGTTGCCTTCAATGCCGGAGTGGCCCGGCACCCAATGCAGGGAGATCTGGTGGCCACCATCCTCCAGGGTCTGCAGGCGGGCCCTTAGCAGGGAGGTAGCGGCTGAGAATTGAGCCCTGAAAGACCCTGGTGGTGATGGGCCGCGGAGAGCTCAGGATGCCCCCAACCCGAACCTGCATGCAGCGGTTGGAAAGAAATGCGGTTACGAATTGACGCAACCGCCCGGTCACTCCGAGTTCGTCCAGGGCCTGCTCGATGGTGGAGTGGCGCAGGCTTTCGAAGGCTACCTGGACATCCAAGTGGACCAAGAAGGCGACGTCCCCTTGCTGCTTGGCCTCCTCCAGGCAGGAGACCATGTCGTCGATGGAATCTTCCGTGCAGCAGTGCCTGCGGAAACCCGTCAGGCACTCGGAGAGGAAGCCACAGGCGCTGGCCATCCAGGAGAGGCGTTGAAGGGCCACGAACTCCATGGATTTGCAGGCCGCCGAGGTCAGCGAGACAGGCGGTAGGAGGAAAGAGCCCTGGGGGGTCTCCTCGCTTTCCGGATTGGGACCACGATGGCCGTGGACCATCTTTCTGGCAAGATCCCTCTGTCCAAGATGCTGTTGAAGGTGTCGAGGAGGGGGGCCTGCTCAGGGGCGTCCAGGTTTCACAGCATCTGCGACGTCAGTCCATCCGCCCCAGGGGCGCTCTTCCGCTAAGAGCGGTGGAGGGTTCGGTGGAGCTCGTGGCGGGTGATGGGCGCATCACACAAAGCTGCGAAAGAACTAGATAGGCCTGCCGGAAGAAGGGGTCGTCCTGGAGAGGGCTGGGCAGGAGGACCCTGTGCAAGGATGGGACCTGCGAGGCTCGCCACAGAGAAGTGGTCAGCCAGCTGCTCGGCAGGGGCCTGGTAGGACACGCCCCGGGCGATGGCTGCCCCCCAGAACAGGGTGACGGCTGGTGAGCACCTGCAAGAGGGAGCGGAACAGGCGCCAAGCCCTGGATGACTGACAAGCGGTCTGGAGAGAGCGGCAGATGCCTGCCCAGCTCTCGCTTGTCCGTCGGTTCGCCTGTAGGCGGCAGGCTGCATCGATCCTGCGGTAGGCCTTCCAATCCGCAGGCGACGACGTCCTCTCTGCTTTGCGTTCCGCTAGACGCCTGGCAGCGCGGAGGCCCACGAGACGGAGGTCCGAGACAGGGGCCTGTGCTGTGCACGAGACAGTCACCGTGGCCACCTGGGCGCAGGACTTCAGGCAATCCACAAAGTCCCCTGCAAAAGGGATGTCTTTAGCGAGCTCCCTGAATTGAGACCACTTGATGACATGATACTTCCTGTCCTTTGGACGTTTGCCGGAGGAAGGGCTCAGGAAGATGGGGAAGTGGTCCGAGCCAAGAGAGTCTGCCGCCCGCATCCACGAGTAGCGGCAGGTTTCCGAGAGAAGGGCCAGGTCGATGACCGTGGAGTGGCCTGGCCGTATGAATGTAGCCGCCCTGGGCCGCAGCACGTGGATACCGGCAGCCGACACCGCGTCCAGGAGCTTCCTGCCGCGGGTAGAGGTCGTCTGGCTGCTCCAATCACTGTGGCGGGAATTAAAATAACCACAGATCAAAGCATCCTTGCCCAGACGGGAGTGGAGAGCCGTCAGGCAGGAAGGGTCCCAGGGGACACCGGGGGGAACATAGACGGAGGCCACCGATGTGTCCGTGCGGCCGATGCGGACGCGGATAGCACAGACTTCCATGGGGCCCATGTCTGGGAAGGCCACATCCAGGACGGTGTGGGGCAGGTTGCTCCGTACATAGACAGTAGCGCGGGGCCTTTCCTGCGGGTGGGAGGTGTCTAGGCAGGGGACTGCACTGCAGGTCTGAAGTGCGCAGCTGGAGCAACCTGCATAACCCGTGTAAACAGGGAAGCCGGCAGCATCCACTGAGAAACGGGTCTCCTGTACTGCAAGGAAATCAAAATTGAAAGTGCCCTGTAACAGGAGGTCCTTAAGGCCGGCATGGCGCGCCCACAGGGAATTCACATTCCACTGCAGGATGTGCGGCCTGGCCCTAGGACCTTTACGGCTGGCCATGATTGTCGCTGCAGGGGCTCTCTCCAGCAAGAGCTGCCTCACACAGCCTTCGAGCCCCTGAGGTCGGGGGGAGCTGTGGCAGGAAGGTGTGGAAGGCCAGCCGCAAAGCCGCCGGGTCTCCTGTAATGCAAGGACATCAAGATTGAAAGTGCCCTGTAACAGGAGGTCCTTAAGTTCGGCATGGCGCGCCCGCAGGGAATTCACATTCCACTGCAGGACGTGCGGCCTTGCCCTAGGACCTTTACGGCTGGCCATGATTGCCACTGGAGGGGCTCTCTCCAGCAAGAGCTGCCTCACACAGCCTTCGAGCCCCTGAGGTAGGGCGAGCTGTGGCAGGAGGGTCTGGAAGGCCAGCCGCAAAGCCGCCGTCACCGACTGCTGGGTGTCCGGGGTAGCGGTCTAGGTAGGGGCCGGGATCCGGACAGCAGGACGGGGGAACCAGGAGGTCCGCGACCGCAAGGCCTGGGCCTAACTGAGGCCTCTGGCTGTCGCGGGCCCCGGCTCTCTGTTGGGCTGCTGCGGTTGGCGGAGCTCTGCCATGACGGCGCGGCGGTTACCAGGGTTGGCAGCCCCGTGAAGAGCAGTGGTCCCCTGGCTCTACTCCTTCCAGCGGGGACACTCGTGGTCCACTTCTCGGTGGCGCCCTCTACAGTGGAGGCACCTGGGGACCTCGGCAGTGCAGTCCTTGTGGTGGTGGGCGCCGCTGCAGAAGGTGCAGCGCTGAGGCCCCGTGCAGGAAGCGGCCACGTGGTGTGGACGCGGGCCCGCTGAAGAACAGGGCGCGTCCCATCGACGCCTCTGAAACGCATGCGAGAGGCTTCTGTTCGTTGACGGTGCGTTCTGCAAGCTTGCCGAGGAGTCTGGAGAACGTCGTTGCGAATGGAAAGCGGGAGCCGGAATAGATAGCATGAAAGTGTACACGCCTCCACTCTCGCTTCTAGCCTGTTTCCCTCAATAGTGACCCCGCAGAAGAATGATGCAGCACTCCATTGGCTGGGAGAACGGCAATATCTTGGACACTAAGAAACCTTTATTTTCACGATTACTTCTCGAATCATTTTACATACAGACGACCAAGAATGCTATCAACAGGATGCGATGGAATCTCCCCGATATCTACACCCACTCACTGTGCGGTCAAGTCCGCTTATATGTAGCGGCCCATTCCGCCCATCCTCATTGTGAACAAGGGACCCGTACGGGTCTCGAAACGTCCTGTGTTAAATATTTTTTTCTTTGGGGAGTGTATGTTTCTTGTGCTTCCAAATTTGTTAGTGCTAGAGATCAGCTCGGATCCTTAATTGCAAACAGATTGCAAAGCCCGAACCCCCCGCACAGATTTATTTTCCAATGAAGAGAAACAGTACAATTCCTTGGCAGCACGGGACAGATGCTCCCACTGGACAACTTGAAAACTAGAGTTGGACGAAAACTCGTCTGGCCGGGTGAATCATTAAACGTGACATTGAAGACGCCGACCACAAAGAAAGGAACACACAAAAAACGTTTCGGCTCCCATAACGGAGCCTTGTTCACAGTAAAAGCGAGAAGCGGGTGTGCGAGCTTGTGTATGCTTGAAAAGGTGGACGCAGGGCAACTTGAGAGTGGACCACTCAAAGAAGAAAGCTCACTCTCCTTCCCACCACCCCTTCTTGAATAAAAAAATAAAAAAGGCGCTCGGTGCTCCCAGAACCGTTATGGCAGTTCCTACTCCACAGTTTTTATCACGTGACTGCGCATCAACCCCTCCCCACTTCCGCACGCAGGTACGCTATATCAGCATCGTCACGTGATTGTGGCTGCGTTTTTCGAGCCATTCTTCGGAGGGTATACAGTTAGAACGGTTCCATTGTTGTCCAGCCACGTTTATTGTCGTTCCAAGATGCCATATGTACTTGGGAAATGGCACGAAGAGGAAAAACGGGATCTTTATGCGGTCCGTGCCGTAGACGACGAGGCTGGGAGGAAGCTTTTAACAGTGGAAAGCGCAAAGGAAAGGAAAGAACTGCGCGCCACAACTGTCATGGTGGAATGGGAAGCCGGCCAGCCACCAGCACCGGCAGCGCGTCTGGATTCCGGTAATTGCCATCATTTACTTTTGGGTCACATTTATGTACGCCAGGACTCTGTAATAATTTGGCGCATCGCATGAAATGCAGGCACGGTGCGCGTGATGGAGCGGCGAAGGACGAGGCTCGTTCAAGAATCGGAAGTAGGCGCAGTCCCGGACAGCCCTCCCGAGCCCGAGAGTGGAACAGAGCCGCCACCGAAGGGACAGAAAGTGTGTGTGGTTTTCGTAACCTCCAACATTCTCTCCACCTATTTTGCTTCGGTAATCTGTAACGCTATAATATAACGAGATAAAATAAAATGTCACCTCTTTGGTGCAATGATCATACCGTGCAGCGCAATGCACTCTAACCGAATTAAAAAAATAAACATTTCGAGAGATTCGCCTGTCTAGTTGGGTTTGAAGACATAATAAACTTCGCATCTTCAACCAAAAAACTAATTTTAAACCCCGCGTCTAGAAGCCGGTTCGGCTCTTTCATCAGGGGTGACTGAGGGCAATAGCTAGCGCCTTTAAGTATGGAGGGGAGGAGGAAGTCAAAGGAACGAAAGCTGTGTTGTGTAAGGCTTGGTGGATGGGGTGGATGCGGGGGGGGAGTCAAGTCTGTGAGTCACGTCGCAGCGGCACTGTGGGGAGGTGGTCAATGGCGACTTTCGTTGAGTTACAGAGCGAAGTCCCAGGGCATACACTGGGGGCAGGTTTCCTTTTGTGCGGTTGATGCTGTTCGGGGCGGTTTGGATGTGCCAGGATTCGAGAAGAAGCCTTTTGTGGTAATTTGTTTCGGTTCCGAGGATGCTGGTTTCTTCGAAGTTGATTCTGTGGTATGAGTCCTCGGAATGTCAGGCTGCAGGAGCTCTCTTGCGAAGTCGTTTTTGTGTTTCCGAATTCTTCCTTTGAGACTTTTGGTTTCGCCGATGTATCTTGCGTCGCAGTCGGAGCAAGGAAATTTGTAGACAATGCCTTATGCTCTCTGTCTCCGTGGCCGGTCTTTGGAAACAGGTCTTTGGGAACCTGTGCATTCTACAACTGCCCTACACTTGGTTTTGCTTTTATTGTTTAAATTACACATGCTCGAAGCTTCCAGGAGTGGCAGTGCAATAAATCAGATCAAGCCTTTCGACAATATTGTCACGATAAACAAAGTGACAAAGATGCTAGCTACTGCCTCAGTCACCCAGATGAAGGACCCGAGCCGGCTTCTAAACGTTGGCGTTAAAAATCAGTTTTTTGGTTTGAGTTGTTCAGTTTTTTGTAACTATACTCAGAAAACTAAATTTATGTTGTTGAACACAGGGCTACGCTTCGAGTAGTGCATGGTCTCTTGCACTAGCCGAACGAAGGGTGTGGATACACAGGTGCCAGAGATATTGCCTCCTGTATAGCAGGAGTGAGCATCTTTGCTGTCCCAAGAGACCGATGGGCTACACTAATGCCCTTATGAATCTCGGTCGATGCAGGTACTCAATATCCTATGTGGTTCTGCACTCGCCCTCCTCCGAGCACTTCATTGTTCAGTTAGGTTTGTATGTTTCCCTTTTGTTCTTTGTATATAGATGAAATGGTAACGGCGTGTTTTTAAAACGCAAATTTGGCTTTTTCCACTCTTCTACCTTTTGCTGCTTTCATCTGATCCCTTGAAACTGAATTAAGAGCATGGGCATGCTACAACTGCTCTACACTTGGTTTTGCTTTTAATTTTCAGGTTTAACATGCTCGAATTTTCCAGGAGTGGAGCGGCACAAATCAGATCGAGCCTTTCGACGGTGGTGTCACAATAAATAAAGTAACAAGGACGTGGGCTGTTGTTTTTAACAATAGATGTTACCGTTTTAGAATAAATAAATATTCAAAAGCTGTACTCAATCAATGTATTTATTTCCTACAACATTCATTTATTTTTTTGGTGTTCATGTGAGTGCATTCATTGAGTATTTTACTGTTGATTAACGATACAGATACACACAGGTCCCACTGTTATGCGCTTTTTGCACGATAAAATTAGGTGGCGACAATTCAGTCACCGCATTCACATCAGGAAATCAGACATCAAATCCACATTTTTAAACCAGACATCACATTGGTATGAGGAAATCACACATCACATCCACATCATAAAATCCACCATCACGTCCACTGCACAAAATTAGACATCACATCTATATCACAATATAACAAAATCGGACATCACATCCACACCACAAAATTAGACATCACGTTCAGATCACGAAATCGAACATCAAATCCACATAACGAAATCGGACATCCCATTCACGTCACGAAATCTAACATCACATCCACATCTAAACATCGGACATCCCATCCACATCACAAAATCGGCTTGAAATTACCTGGAGACTTTCAACAAAGCATCATCACTAGAAATCACTCAAATAACTCATCATATCCTCATCAGATATTTAGACAGCACGTGCACGTCAGACAATCGGGGGTAAATTTTCTGGAAGCATTAAACAAAACATCATCACAAGTCTTCACCAGAAAATCTTCACAGGATCCACCATTATCCTCATTAGACAATTAGTCAGCACGTGGACATCAGACAATCGGCAGCAAATGTTCTGGAGGGTCTCCACAAGGCCTCCAGAAAACATCAGGATGAACACACAGAAAGTATGTTTTGTGTGATGCGTTTGAGCAATAAAAATTCTGCAGAAACACCATAATTTTTTGTAAGAGAAGGACTCCCCGATCCACTAATGTACCGCGAGCATATCATCTAGACGACCGAAGAAATCTGATAATTTTTGGACGGGAAACCACGTGAACGGATATCACTAGCCCAGTCTTGCCCGCTTAAGGCGAAGGCCTCCCTAGCGAAAAAAAAAAAGCGCTGATCGCCTTTTCCAGTCAGGCTTCTTGTGGCTGTCAGCTGTGCTTCCAGAAGAACGAGAGTGTTATTTTGATACTGTCATCTCATTTTTTTGAAGAGGGTAAAATGCCAACTGCGCCAACGAATCGATGTGGTTAGTTTGGTGCCATCGCCTGCCTTTTTCCTTCGTACTGGTGAAGATGAGGGGTGTGGTACATGTCTTCATCGTTTAGAAAATCCTCAAGGGCAGCGAGAGCAATGCGAGGAGAACACTAATTTTGACATTTTCCTGGTCAATCCACTCTGTCGTCTACTCTCGCGTTTCGATGTGCGCATGCGAGCAGGTGCCGCACGATCAGCGCCTCACTACCCACGTGAACTGTGTACGTAGTGAACTGTGTACGTAGGTGAAACTAAAGCTCCCTACTAACACGAGAGGGACTCCACGTGCGCACGTGGCTATAGGGTCCTTGTTCGCCGCCGTCTATTTCATCATGCACCAACTCGCCCCTCAGACCGTTATTCCCATAATAAGGATTTCTTGCGGCAGGGTCTTTGGCCTCGGCACGGAAAGTCACAGCAGGCGTTTCAAAAACAGGATTTTTTGATTTATTTTATGCTTCTCACTTGTTCCGTACAGTCACGAACATTGAAAACAGAAGGCCTCAATTTATTTATTTTATTTCCAATTCTTTTAATGCTTCTACTTCTGTTTAGCAGAAAACCTGCAAAAAAATTGACTTAAAGCGCAATAGAAATTGCTGGGCTTAACTGAATAACTGGGTCCAATATGATGTCGTTCGTCCGTCAGTTCGTCCCTTCCGTACCTCGGGATAAACGTTTAGTTCTTCCAATCTACATAGGGTTGTCTCGTTCTGCAGTTGGTCGTTTCGCTTACAGACCATCCTCTTCGGGGGACAACGGTCGTAGTTGCTCCCATGGGGACGAAAAATCGCCTACAGTGCGTACCCTGCAATTCATACTTGCAACTTTCAAAAATGTTTCATCATTTTGTAGAGATAGGTACATTACGGTAGCATTTTGAGCGTTCAGCGTGGTGGTGGCACGTGACCGTGGCGGCGGCACGTGACGGTGGCGGCAGCACGTGACGGTGGCGGCGCCGCCACCGCCACGTGGTAACGCCGTTGGCCGCGTGACCAGCCACGTGGTTCGGTGCAGCTGCTGCTGCCGGCGGTACGACGCGTCGGCGAAAGCGAGCTGCAAAATCTGTGCGCATGCGCAGTGTCAAGTGCGACGAAGACGAAGAAGGAGCGACCAGCTAAACGGGGCGGCGAAAGACTGACTTTGCAATTCAACTGAGCAAGTTCCACTTTGCCAGCTGTAGCTATAGCAAGGCTGAATGGTGGGCCAGTTCGTAAGACATGCTGAAGAATAATTTTCCTTACCAGCCAAAAAAAGACGAGGGAGAAGAGAAGAATCTACACCTGTCCTGTGCAGAACCTGTCCTGTGTAGGTTCTCCTCTCGTCCCTCGTCTTTTTTTCAGCTGGTAAAAAAATTATTCTTCGAGCTGTAGCTATCGCGTCACTCCAGGTTTAACCAGAGCTAAACCACTGCCAATTTTTTTTATCTCCTGTCCAGATCCCGCGGCAAAGCTATGCGCCAGCGGCACGTTTTAGCTTCCCAGAAAGCCTTTCAGAGCAACACATGCCAGCTCTTGATATATATAGCCCGGCATAAGCACTTCAAAACACATGCCAATGCTATGGCAGCACGTATCTGCACATGTGTTCATAGGGCGAAAACGTGTTGCGGAATGTACGGGCTGTATGTGGCTGCTTACACGCCCAGTAAATATGCGGCCGCTGTTCCCGACAAGCAGGATGTCCCGACAAAGGTCTTGCATAGTGTGGTGGAAAGAAGAGCGAGAAATGAAAGGTCGTGTAGAAGTGCCTTTTCGGTGCATAAATATATTAAAAATTTGTGTTCATAAATTCTAAATTTTCATCAAGAATAGCCTGAAATCTGGGGAAATTACCTAGATAACTGTTACCAGCAAAGAAGGCATTTTAACTCAACCGTATACAGCAGGAAGGGTGGTTTCTATTATTCAAAACAGATCTTTCTTTGAAAAGCCATCGAAGATACGTGCATGTGGTCGGTGCAGGTTGATTTTGCAGCATAGCGCACATTTCCGTAACAGAGTGCAATGAAAAAACAAAAATTAACTAAGTTTAGCTTATCAACTTTTTATTTCTGGTTTTAGAACACAAGAATATATAAATTAAATTGAAGCCCTTCAAAGGCGAAGTTTAAGACTGTTTATAAAATTTCTTAATCAGCATCGTGCTTAAAGATATTGAGCGTAGAAAATATGCGTTTCGCAGCTTGTTAACTCGGATTTCCAGCATTACATGCTAATAAAGTGGCGTGGCCACACACGGTATCGTCACGCAAATAACGTCAACATCATCTATGTCTCAAAAGACGTAAGCTGCGTCTGCATTTGAGTCAAGAGACGCGAATTTTATCAATATTCCACTTGAGATAGCCTACATGAACAGATTTGAAAAGCGTTTCTATCGCGTTCGATATCTGCAATCATGATGGCATTTCTAAAATTAAAGAAAAACATGTTAGCCTTCAATTTTGAGGTCAATAATTTTGTAATAGAGCCTTGTGCCATAGAACAAAATAAAAAAGTTCACCTGTTAATTTTAGTTAATTACTAATCCTTGTTCGAAAAATAATCTCTGCCTTCGAGTAAAATCGAGCACACACCGCACGCAACTATCTTTCACGGCGTTTTGAAGAGAAATCTGCACTTAATAATTTAAAACACCCTTTATATTATCATATTGACATACGTTAACGACCATTATGCGGGAAAGTGTTCAGCAGTTTAACTGAGGGTGGAAAGAAATGATCATAGAGTGTGTCATAACCTGAGAAAGCTGTTGTGCTTCCTCTGGAGGAACATCATGCAGCTTTTCACAGAGGAGTCTTCCGAAGAGTTAACTTCGGTATAATGGAATATAAGACACTGACATCGTGGACTGACGAAGAGTCAAAGCTCTGCAGCGGCGCGAAATTTAACGCTGCGAAATTATGTAAGGAAATTCAGAGGAACCACGAAAGCATGCACGCAGATGAAGCCAAGCATCTAGAAATATTTTAAGCAGAGCCAGGTAGTGCGTTATGCCTAAAAAATCCGCGTGGTGACAAGGCGAACCACAAAACTCGGCCAGAACGCGTACGGCGCATTCATACTGGGGATACCTGATTTTTTTTTTCGCTGTGCCCTAGTTTTTGCCTCTGATTTTGCCTGCGCATGTGCGCCTGTAATTGTGCGCAGGTTGAAATAAGCGTGATCTCCGCGAATTGAAGTGAGCTCAATGTAGCGCTCCACGTTTTTACGGGTCTCTCCCGTCTGTTTATATCTGCTTCCTCAAAACTCGAGTGGATTATCGCCGAGCCATTGCTTGTATTGCCGACTCGCCACACTTAAAACCTCAGGCGCTTGTGCGGAGTCGTACTAGCCTGAGCGCTTTATTCTCTGACTGGTAGCGTGACAACCATGCTTGCATTCCACATATCTTCAGTCTGTTGGCCCACAATGTACGGTGTCTTGGCAGCTGGCTGTCGCGATGTTCTCATGAACGGCACATTGATCCGCGGGGTCTATTAATTTCAGAACTTGCAATTTACATTCCCATATATTCTCGCATTCAGCCTTCATGAAAAGGGAAAAGGAAGAAGGCTCCTGTTTTAGACAAGGACAAGAAAATCTGTACACTGTTTCTTTCGCAGCAATCTCAGTTTGCACTAGCGTGGACCCCCTCTCACAGACTGTTTCTGGCTCATTACAAGTTGTTGAATCGATTCCTCGTTAGAGATTTATTTTACTATTAGAGCACTAAGCACCCCGACCTCAGATTTCGCCGATGATTGTCTCTCCCAAGCCTATCTTCGTGGTCTTGAGGATGCTCGGAAAGGCCAATGCAAAATATAGAATGTCAATTCCGCTTACAAGGGCATGAACCCGATAACTCTGTCAGGTAATTTTCTTAAGGCGGAGCTTAAGTCTGATTTTGCCGATCATTGTGTACAGCATGCTTGAACTTCTTAAACTGAGCCTCGAGCGAAAATTTGGCCTGAAAACACTGATTCTTTCGCTATTTGCTCCAAAATCAGTTTTATCCAGCATTTGGCTGCCTGAGGCCTCTCTGCATGACCTTGAAGAGCGGATGAGATACGCCGCACGCTGACCAACGAGGAGGCGTTGCATGCGTGTCTTAGCGAATGAGAAGGAGGCACGCAGGAAAGAACTTCAATCGAATTTCCGGACATTTCATGCATACTAGGTCGTGAACGACAAATCAAGACGATTTAAACCAAAAAATAGCATTGAGCGCCCATGTCGATGCAACATAAGAAGACCACCCAGAGCTTGTGTCGAGTCAGTTGTCGCTACGGACGGAGGCGGTTTAAGGGATGCGAGTCGATGGGCTCCATGCATTGAACAGCAACGATGGAGAAAAATATTTGAATGCGTTTCAACTGATTAGTAAGTTGAAGCTAAGCAGAGGAACAAATTAGAAGCGAAGAGAGGGAGAGAGAGAGTGGAAACGTCAGGAACATGTCAACGAATCTCCACAACAACGGGAGCGTCGTTTTCAATCGGACGCCGCGGTTTGACGAAAAGCGTGGACAGAGTAAACGTCGACGTCGACGTGTGACCGAGGGCATACAAACATTTTCTTCAATGAAGCTGTCGAAAAACGGGCAGCACGAAAGTAAGCTCCAGCGGCTGCCCGCCGGCTGAAAGCGGCGAAACTCCTGAAAAATGGGAGGCTGTGACCCAGATTTTCGAAAGGGACTTCCTGGGTAACCCCAAACAAAAATACGACCACAAAACTGTGCTAATCCATTCCTTGAACATGTAACCACCGAATAAACTTTCTGTATCCTCCATACATGCCTGTGTTCAGAAAATGGCCCAACGCCTGAAATACTCGTATAAATTATTTTATCCACATATGCAAAACTCTAATAAACAATGTATGACAAAGCTAAACTAAGAAAAACAATGGAAGCGCTCCTCATTCACATTAGATCGCGTACGCAAATCAGCTGCCTTTTTTTCTGAATTTATGGTACTGTAAGGACGCCAGCGGAGTCAGACAGAAATAAAAATATTAATTGCGTTTTTGGGGGAAAGAAATGGCGCAGCATCTGTCTCATATATCGTTGGACACCAGAGCCGTGCCGAAAGGGAAGGGATAAACGAGAGAGTGAAAGAAGAAAGGAAGAAAGGGCTGCCGTAGTGGAGGGCTCCAGAATAATTTCGACCACCTGGGAATCTTTAACGTGCACTGACATCGCACAGCACACGTGCGCTTTGGCGTTTTGCCTCCATAAAAACGTAGCCCCCGCGGTCGGCGGCTGCGTTTTCTGCACAAAAGCACGTTTTTAACGAGAAAGAATTTACGAAGGCATTTTTATCGCATATTGTATGATTTTACTATAAAAATAAATATATCCGCTGACCTCACGTCGGCAGGTTTCAACTTATTCGCCCATCAGCGTTTCTGCTTTTCCTATCATCAAAAACATGCCCAATGGGTTTTATATGACTCTTAGCTGCTTGATGCGAGCGATGTAAAAACTCTGAAAAAAATATTTTGCTACGCATCGCAGGAATGGGTCAATACTTTCAATATGTCCATAACAGTACCTTGCAATTTTTCAATATTCAAACCTGTCCGAAAGTCCTGAACATGCGACGGGCTGGTTTTACAGAGTTCTTTGGCGACCGCATAAAAGAGTCGTCAGAGGCTCACGAGGAGTGCGTATCAGAAGCGTCCCATCATCAGTGGTAGCGTAGGGAATATTATGGCACATAGAATTGCGAAGCCGAAATCGGGCGTCAGCGATGGCAGGATTCATAAATCCGAAGTAGACGGTGAAAAAATTGGAATACAGAGATAAAATGCCTAAGTTCCAATGCGCGAGAACGATGATGACAGGTAAAGGAGAATTGCGTAATGGCGCTCAACGACCTTTCCGTGTGCTAGTTCTACGAAAGCTCATTTGGCTCTCTTTGTTCCGTTCGCAATCGCCTCAGCTTTCGCATCGAGCTTGCGCTATTCTCGATGCTTCGACGTTTTGTGGTGGGCATCGAACCCCTCACCACGGACCCCTCATCATTAAGGCTGTATGTGAGCTGGAAATCGAAAGATGACCTAGGGCAGTGTACCCCTCCAGCTTATTTCGAGTGAATACATGTGCCCGTCAAAGACTTGCACCCATCAAGAAAAGAGCATCTATCGCCGTTCTGGCGTTATTATGTTTTCAAATATTTCGAACTGGATTGTTTTCCTCATACGTGTTGCCCACGACGGCTATATCCTATACCTCGCCAGTGCGCTCCACTCAGAAAAACATCGAGTTGAGAGGGGAAGTGTAAGATTAGTTATTAATTATGCAGTATTTGGGTTAGACGCCTTGAAAATAGTTCTATTTCCTTGTTTACAACTAAGTTGGCCTCAGCGATTCTAAATAAAGGAATGTATCTCTCGTAATATGTATTCATATGTTCATCTTGCAGAGCATATGTGCTTGAGGATTTATTAAGAAACCCATCTGAGCGAACTTAATCATTAGCTTTTCAAACAAAGAGCAACAAATGGAGATATGTGGCGAATTTAACTGACGACCCAACTTGAGCCGCTGATATTCCAGAAGGCTAACCTGAGAGCTTTTCTAATGAATATCCAGTGTACAATACAGCCGTAAATGAGGTGTTCGTATATCAAGGTACACATTTGATGAAACATGACTACATAAGCGGCGGCTGGTATGCCTACAGTTTCCACTTTCGGATGTTATCAGATTTCCCGCACAATAAACTTAAGAAATTGTGAAGCATCTTTGTTATGAAGGCATCGTTCCTCCTTCTAAACAACAGCTGTTTGATGCCACAGCAGATATGAAAAACAAAGCATTTTTCTTTATGTGGTATAAAAAAATTCTTTGTAGCACATTTTAAAAGTCTTTCTAAGCAAATAAAATAGCATAAGGACTTTAGAGACTTTGCTCATTGCCCAGTATAAACATTGATGCATTTATACGAATTAGCCCGTACCGCACTTCAGGTTTCGGCGACAAATCGACCGGCGAGAAAGAACAGCCGGACAGAAGAAAAAAAGCACGCAATCATTGCTCGAGTGGGTTTTTATGGTGCTGTCTAGCCTATATCCTGTAAGTTTCTGTGCCAGTTATGCCACCGCCAGATGGTTTTAGCACATTTAATTTACGTGAACATTAACTTCATTTTTAATACCGATTTTTGGAGGGCACAACTTCCAAGTTACAGAGCTATGAATACTTCTGCAAACTACAAAATTATTATTACGTTAGTTTCTGCATTCTTTTGCCGGTTGATTTGTATTGGCTTTCTTGGATGACCTCAAACATCATTTGAATATCGTTGAGTTTTAGCTAACTCCGTTTGCTATCAACTACCGCAGTCGTTGAGATCATTCATGAGTTCAGTAACTTGTGTCAGGTGGGAGAAAGCTCATTGCAGAATAGCATAGTTATTTCGTGCCTTCACTCGGTCCTCATGAATAACTGCAGGCAAGACATGTCCCAAAGCTTATATGAACGGGTAAAGCGAGAAAAGGCCTTAGGCTATCCGTTCAGCGCAATCAGATCTGCTTGCGAAAAATTTATGTGCTGGGTAAAACAATATTCACGAAAGAAGCAAAATGGTGACGATAAGGCACAAAAGCAAAAGGCGGTGCTGCCATAAAAACACTGACTTTCGCACAATTTCAGCAATATGGATAAGCGGTCTGCTCAGCAGAAAAATAACCAATCGGAACAGACAAAAGAGAGAATAATAATAACTTCTTATTCCTCAGGGTTCGTTCCTGGCAAATCAGGCGTAGTGAACGAACTCGCGGTGTCCTGTGGCAAGACATAGGAAACACAGGATGTCTGAACGTGCGACTAAAAGAACACGAAAATTTGTTCTGAGGATTAAAGTCTTAAATCTCGCTGATCACAGCGCAAAATATAAATCCTGTTGCCCAACTAATGAACAAGCAAAAATATTAGCAACGCATATGGAACGACTTTCATGTGACGCAATTGACGCTTTTTGCATATTTAGGCTCAGAGAGTCTTGCATAAACACATAATCAGTTGCTCTAACGGCAAAAACACTAATATGTGTAAACCACGCGTGTAACTACTTTATTTCTAGTGTTTTTTGATTGGGAGATCGAAGTTTTCAGGATAGTGTACTAAGTGGTTTATCACGCAGCGTTTCTCTTCAGCTGAATATCTTGCCCCCGCGATATTCAAGTTTTCGTTTAGGTTCCTACATTTTTCTCTTTCGCTTTCTTCTTAAGAAAAGTTCTCACCAGGTGGGTTTATAATCCCTGTTATTTTTATAAATTTTACCTTCGAAATAGCGCTCGTGCATGTTTTACTTCTTGTAGACCTCTCCTTTCGCGCTGGCTTCACCGCGAATTCGATTCAACTCACCAAACGTTCCCACTTACTGCAGTATTTATCGCTGCTAGAGCAAAAAAGAGAAGAGTTTTTCGCGGGAACAGCTGGTAGGAACGACAAGGATAGCGCCGAAAACAAAATCTTCACATGACACTAGTCACTCGCGTGAGAGTTGCACATTGAGGTAAAAATTAGTAGGGAAGCGAACTAAAATGATTGCCTAACGTTTAGCTGTTTAGTAACCTTTATTGAATTCTCAGACTGTTGCGCACGACTACTTCATTTAGAGCAAAAAATATGCCTCGGTGGGTTGGCGAATGATTTGAGAAACTTGCGATTGCCCGAAAAGAGCACCTCGGCGTATACCGTGGGCAGAGCGTTCAAAGATACTATATCTTCTAGCGATACTGCGCGGTACGAACCCGCTCTACAGAAAGGTATTTAATAAGTTCCAAGCTTCCCTGAGTGTCGACGCAAGGCCGTATATGCTATTTCACATTTAGTGTCTGAGCATTTTTGACACATTCTAAATTGGCACTCCAAAAAAGAATATATAGTTGTTTATTTTTCTCCCCTCTTACTCAGTTTTCTCTTGGTATTGCAATTGTCTAGTACCAGGTCACTGCTCGGAAACCCAATCAATAAATATCATTGCTTATTGACATTTATTTTTAAGGAATGAACGTTGCCAGCAGAAAGAAATGTTAATTTAAAAAAGGAATCATTGCTTTCAAGGCAGACAGCTGTGCTAGTTGGTGCAGCATGATTGATTAAAAAGAATAGCGCGGTAGACTGGGACAAAGTCTGAGAAACTGGCAGCGCTCCTCCTCTGTTTCTATAACTATGTCCCAGTCTATTGCGCTAATCTTTTTGTTCAATTAAAATAGGGAGCAGCATTCACAAAACAATGGGTTTTTGAGCATGGCGCAAAGTTGGGAATTCATCGCCGCCGTCTGCCGAGATGGGATTTGATTTACACAGTGTGAATATTCTGCGCCTCTAAACGAGCCCTTATATAGATTCATGCTACAGAACGGGAGGAAACAGATGCAAGAAACAAAATAAAAACATTATGTTGCCTATATTCTTGTGTTTAAAAAACTTTGGCGAAAATAGTTTCTTTAAGTGCAGAGAGTTCATCACAACATATTGTTCCGACCGTATTTTTTAGCTCTTTCTACTTTCCCGCCACATTTTCTAGCCTCTTTTCTATTGCAACCGGATTCGCCAAGATTCTTTTCGCCCCTTTGGTGTTCGCCCATTTTTTTCGGGTGATTACGTCGTCTGTGGGGTCGCAGCCTTTAAACCAATCGGCAAAGGTTATGACGAACGCCACCGGACGGAGATATTCTTCACGAGAAACTTGAAATGTTATTGCATTAAAGAAGGTCCTTCCTGAACGACCAAACGAATGCCTTTCTTCATCTCTAAAACCATTGGATATTGAAATGCGCTTTGGCCCCTGCTACACCAGATTATACAATTCATTTAATGTGTAGTGTTTAAGCAAGCTGCACCTATCCTTTACTAATTTCAGGGCTTGCATATTGATATAAATTGCGAGAGTAAGAATGGGAGAATTTTTCAACAATCAGCTGATACGTGTTCATTTGACCACACATTCAATTTACGTTTTATGTCAACGAAAATCGCTTACCTTGCTAAAATCACTGGTGCTGCAAACAGGCGCTCGCTGGAGTGCAACGGTCGATGGGAGCCAGTGGTACCGACGTGGTGTTAAAACAACTGAATGAAAGGCAAGCTCTCACATGAGGGTTGAGTCACACGAGAAAAGTTAGCTCCTAGTGACAGCTGGGTGAGACATGCAAGAAACATTTCACAGGAGTAGGTGGTGTCAGTAGTGTAGAGGACTGATTTCCGCAAATGTCAGCTGCCTGAACGATTCTTTGACGGCTCGAGGCATGCGCCTGATTTTAAGAAGCCCGGCATCCACAATGTAATTGGAAGTGAAAATTTGTAAACGACACTCTTCTGTTCGTTGTTGCATTTCGACTGCACCTTGCCAGAGGTCCAGTGGCAACATATTAGGGCATTACAGCGAGGTGGTCAGTGAAATCAGTAGGTGAATATATAGTTGCTATATTAGTGCGGAAAGCAGCTGTAAGCGAGCGTGGCACACAAGGTGTCTGGCAGAAGCAAGGGGATTAAACACGACGTCACGGTAATCCGTCACAGCCATTCCTTGGAGACTACTCTGAGGGCATTTGATGCTGAGTTTTTGTCTTGTAATCGAGTATACTAAATTTTTGGACTCGAAAGCATTGGTCTTGCGAATTCCGATGGGGTTCATTGTGGCGTTTTGCTCCTGGATAACTCCACTTGTACCGTACTTGCCCACATTTTTACCACAGACCCATTTAGTTTGCAGCCGCCGCGGTGGCTCAGTGGTTATGGTGCTCGGCCGCTGACGCTAGGAAGGTGCATTCGATCCCGGCCTCGGCGGTTGCATTTCGAAGGAGGTGAAATGCTAGAGGACCATGCACTGTGCGATGTTGTTACACGTTAAATAACCGCAGATGGTCTAACTGAGCCGGCGCCCTCCAACAAGGTGTCTCTCATAGCCGCTGTCACTTTGGGACGTTAAATCCTGCAAACCAAATCTGTTTTCGGCCTTCACCCTCAAGCTGGTTCTATGTGCTATGACCATAGACAGCGCGTGAAATAGGGATCCTTCTGTGGCTTTCCAGCAACATGGAGCGCCTTGCGGCAGTGGTTTGCAGAGGTTTTGCGAGCCTGTACCAGTTTATAAAGTTCTTTAAATGCGTTGTGCACATATAAATTGCGGCGGACACGACGTACTTTTTGTTGAGGCAACTGGCGTATAGAATCAACGTTCGCATTTGGCACGACTGCACCACTTATAATGGTACATCCAATGGCGAAGATGCGCTCATTACCAGCTTTGCTGTTTTCTTTTCGACTCCATGTATATTGCATGAGCTATAACTAGATGAAATGAACCGCGGCGCCACGACGACAGCACAAGAAAAGGACAACACATGCGTTCTATTGTCCAAGATTCTATTCAAGTGCACGATACGGGACTAAATCTTTCAAGAAAGCCCCAATTATTTATTGCATGCACGCACTGCGTTGCCCACGGCCGTGTCTATGAATCATTGTATTATAGCCGAAAATTCCCGAAGGCAGATTGAACGCCAGCATTATGGTCATTTAATGCAAAAAATATGCGACAGCTGGTACACAATTGAGTGTAGTGAGGCAGTAGTAACGGTTTCTTTGAGAGTATAGCGGAGATGACTTGCTTCTGCGTCGTGAGGTCATATCGATGCTATCATTGCATGCAGTGGCGGCATAAAAGTTGAGTATCCACCTCGACTGCAAGAGGACCGTGGTTGGAATCTCGGTGGTGCACTAGTCTCCAAAGAATTGTAAGAATGTGTGCCTCATTGTAATTTTATCCAATTGAAAGCACGCATTCACCAGAACAGCATATGGCCACTCTGCTGTAGTGCTCAATCTTGCAACTCATGTGAATGCACCAGTTAAGCATATTTAGTCGCAGTAGAAGTGGACAGCGCGAAAATGAATTTAGCGAAGGTAACTTAAGAACAGCAGGTTTCCTCAGCGCACATACAGTGCAGATGCAGTAGTATAGAAGGTGTGCAAGTTTTCTAGCCTATAATATATGCATCTACGATGCTTTTTGGTACTTCCCCACCTGGAGGAGATATTTGGTACATTAAAGAAAGTCGAGAAAGGTGCTTGACAGATGGTCTGGGTGGTGCTGGAGCAACTCTCGCAAAGGTGTACAGACAGGCGCTCTGCCCGTTCTCTTCTCTCGTGCGTGTGTGTGTGTGGTTTTCGCGCCTTTAAAGTACAATGCAGGAGAAGGGACCAACAACGCATCTGCGAAGAGGTCGGTGGTTCTCACTAGCGATGGTAGTAGATTTCCTGCGCCGTCCAACTTGCAAGGCGTGGGGAAGTAGCGGGAAGTTGATTGCATTGAAGCAGTTTGGTTGGGCTTGTGCAGGTCGCTGAAAATGGCTGGGCGTATCGCTCTCATGCGGAGGCTCACTATTTCGGCAGTGTTACCAGGACAAGGACTGGTAGACAAATCTGGGATGGAATGGCCTGTTTGCTACGGACGGCTGCCGGCAGTTGCTGTTGGTAAGGCGGTCTCATTTTGGATACAATGTGGCACAGGGAGGAGCTGCTCGAAGCTGTGAGGCTCGTTGGAACCACTCGCCTTCGTTGGGCATGTTGCTTTTATTAAGGCGTGTGTTTATGAAGCAGGATGCGGTGTTCCGGGGACATCAGCATCAGAAATGTAGGCTGGAAGTGACGGCTTGTCTTTGAGTTTGGAGCCGAGGCTGGGTGACACCTAAGGGCCCGGAGCCTGTGTAGCAGGTAAATGCGGTGATGGCTGAGACATGATGTCCTTGTGTTCCGGAAGTGGAGGAAAAAACGCGCCGTGGTTGGGCGCCCTGAGCAATTCAGGTGGGTAAGCGGCATGAGACAGCTCGATGAAAGCTGTGTCCGAGGATGCAGATGCAGAGGAGAGCAGGAAGGGCGGAAAGGGGGGCGGGGGCCATCGGCAGGATCGAGAGCGGATCTGCCGCGTCGTAATGTGGCAGCGGATGAGAAGCTCTGATGTTCGCCAGGAGGGCCGCTCGCCACACACCGCACACTCTGAACACGAGTACTCTCCTCTATGGAGTAGAAAGGAAGTAAGCTGCCCTTAGCGCACTCTTTTTAGGTGCAGGGCATCCTTGCGAAGCTTTGGAGTAAATTTCGATCATTAAATGCTTATTGTTGGGAAAGGATGTATATTCGCACTGTAAAGGATGGTAATTTTATGCGATTAGCAATGGGAGCAGGCTTTTAAATGCAGGCACTTGAGGTTTTTGTGTTAGCAAATAGAGGAGGTCGAAACCGCGGTTACAATTTTATACAACTGCTAGATCATCACTTTGTTTGAAGAGGGATTTGTTTTTTTTGCCAAAATTAGGCATTACGTATTTTTAGTGATAGATATCGACCCAACGGCAAGGCCAAACTACTCTGCCCCGACCTTGGTGCACGCCTACTCTCTTTGTACTCGTTACTTGTTTACTGTGTATTGTCTGCAACAGGCAGAAGAATAGGCGAGTCACTGCAGCAGTTCAAGTTGATTGATCTCAATGAGGATCCAATGCTGTGCATGGTTCAGGTTGTGCGTCCGCGCGATTGGTCCTGCACAGTTTAAATGATGACGGCGCACCGATGGCGGTCGTAAAACGCAGCTCAAGCTGGGCCTAATATGAACATAATATTGCAAAGATAGTGAACCACTGTGCATATTAAAACTATTTGGACGATAATTGGAACGAGCCACAAGTGATTTGAAGAAAAAAGTGCAAGCGAGTGCTCCGTGCATCAAACATCAACTCAACCAGGCATTTTTGATCACAGCGAGAAAAGCGAAAGCACTAAGCCAAGCAGGCGCATAAAACGATCCCTGGGACTTCGGAGCATTAGGAAAGATTTTGTGAAAGTGAGAAGCGAAAACGTGTGTCATGTCTGCTTGCAGTGAGCTGCCATGTTGCGAGATAGCTTCGACTACATAGTACAAAGCGTGTTCTTGAAATGTTCCTGCCTACCCTTAGTATTTATCGGATCTCGGCGATTATGTCGGCCAAAGAAAACGTCAGCAACCGCTAAGCCGCTGAACGTTGGGATTTCAAGCCGCTACGGCAGAATGTAGACGATTTTTTGCTTATGCGGTTTTCAAGATTACGTTTAGTTGTCGTACTTCTTTTAACGCAGTTCTTAATGTTCATAGGGCGATAACGCTGTATGTGCTGCAGATTCTTGAGACATAACCTGTTTTCATTGAGTCGACGGAAGTTCAGTTTGCTGTCCTGATAGCCTCTGATATACAATACACCGCCTTGGTATGTACATGTAATGTCACGAGTAATGTTTATTTTGATGAAGTCTGTCATTCATCTAGAGTTTTGTTGCGACTGCATCGCCAGCGCGTGACTGCCAAGGCGGCTGCTGAACAGTCACAAAAGAAGAACCAATACTCACTTAAAGCGAGTACTCTACAAAAGATGAAGGAAATGCTTCCTGAAAATCGTATTCGACCTAAAGCAACCATAATCAAAAGCGACCTGACAGACGAGCGGCCGAGCACGTTCGTCCCAAATGGCTGGGTGGCTCGCGTTCTCAATTACCGCGCTTCAGTAACGTATTGAAGCTCTTAACAGTCACGGACGCTAGTGACAACCTCGTCACTACTGGCAACTGGAATATATTGTCACTTAGTAGTGGCGACCATAGAAGGAACAAAGAATACAGTGAAACTTCATCTAATATAGAACTGTTTATTGGGCTGACCTACGCCCAGAATGGACTGAATGACTCAGCGGCGACATTGCAACGCGCGTGCTCTGTTTTAAAACATAAAAAGTCTAGAAACAAAACGCATTGTGAAAAATAAATACCGAGTGTGCAAACACACCGCCCTTAATTTTCAGCGCCCATAACAGGGCTTTAGACGGATGATACGGCCAACATCTGGTCGCACGCGGCGTCGCTGCAATGCAGTCATTTAGTCAGGCACGGCTACATAGTCCAGTCCACCTAGCCGACAAAGAACCTTGTATGGGCCGAAATAGCGGCCCAAAAACTTCTCACTCAACCCAAGGCGGCAAACGAGTGCCCAAACCCAGACTTGGTCTCCTGGCTTGCATTCCGCGCTGCGTTTTCGTAAATTTTATCGTATGGCGTCAGACCGCTGCTGGTCTTTGATCGGTAATCGGTCGTGTTCGAGCTTCTGCGATTTGAAGGTAGGTTACGACGCCGACGTTCTCTTCATCTGTAACGTTGGGCAGCATGGGGTCTAGCGTGGTCGTGGCCTCTCTGCCATGGACGAGCCATCTGGGTGGTCTCCTGCACTGCGGTGTTGTGGCGAAGACGACGTAAGGCAGGATGACGTCCCAGGTCTTGTGTTCGGCATCGACATTCACGGCGAGCGTATCGGCGATCGTTTTGTTCAGGCTTTCGGTCAGTCCGCTGGTCTGCGGATATTACGCAGTTGTCCTCCAGTGGCTGGTTTGGCAGTAATGCAGGGTGGCTTGCCTCAGTTCTGCCGTGAATGCTGTTCCTCTGTCCGTGATGAGCGCATCGGGGGCGCCGTGTCGCAGCAGAATGCATTCCGCCAAAAATTTCGCGACTTCTGCTGCTGTACCGTTCTGTAGGGCTTTCGCCTCGGCATAGCGGGTCAGGTAGTCGGTCTCTGTGATGATCCACTTATTTCCAGAGGATGACTTCAGGGAAGAACCAAGAAATCCTGATCTGCTGAAAGGGCCTTGAGGGGGGTTGAATGGCATTCAGAAATCCTGCTGATCGGGTGGGAGCGTTTCTTTCGTCGGTGACAATTCCGGCAGGTTCTCACATAATGTGGGACATCGGTAGACTGTCGCAGCCAGTAGTAGATTTATTGAATATGGCGGAGCGTGGGAGGAAGCCCGAGATGTCCAGCTGCCGGCTGGTCGTATGAAGCCTGTAGAACTTCTTCGCGCAGACAAGCAGGTAATACAAGGAGGTAGGCTGCTTTGTTCGCTGCGAAGATCTTGACGAGGATATCATTCTGTGCACAGAATGAAGACGGTCCTCGCTTGAACAAGGCGAGCAATAAGCGCACAACATGAGGATTCTGCCAACAACTTTTTATCAGCCGGCGTTGGAAACAGTGCGATAGCAGCTGTTTGCTGCTGGTCTGGGCATACTCCTTCCTTGATCACGATATGGCATAGAAACAGCAGCTCTTCATACGCAAGGTGGCACGACTCTGCTTTCAAGGTTAGGCCGAACGACGTGACTGCCTCTACTACTGTTCCTAGCCTTTATAGATGGTCTTCAAAGTTTGAGGCAAAGGCAAGGATGTCACCTAAATGTGCTAGACAAATTTGCGACCAGAGGCCTGCCAGTACCGCATCCATTATTCGCTGAAACGTCGCTGGTGCGGAACAGAGACCAAATGGCATCCTCTTGAACGCGAAGAAGCCATCGGGATTAATGAATGCGGTCTTGTCTCGATCTCTTTCAGCAACGTCAATTTGCCAGTAGCCGCTCTTGAGATCCATGGCTAAGAAATACTTGGCTTTTCAGAGCCGGTCCAGTGTGTCTTCGATGCGGGAGAGAGGGTAGACGGCCTTCTTGGTTGTGTTGTTTAAACGGTGGTAATGAACGCAGAATCGAAGTGCGCCGTCTTTCTTCTTTAGTAAAAGATCCCGTTCCTTCCAGTGACTAATCGAGGGCTGAAGAACGTTGTCTCGAAGCATTTCTTTAACTTCGTCCCGGATGGCGCTCGTGGCGGCGCACGGTACGGGCTCTGGCGGAGAGGTCCGGCGTGCTTGTCGGTTATAATGAGATGCTTGGAAATCGGCGTTTGTCGGACATACGGCGCTGACGAGAGCACTCGCGGACGCTTCGAAGTTCATTGTGGATCTGGTCTGGTCTGTTGCGGAGAACGGCTGGGCTTGTCGAAAACGTGTTTGCGATCTCCCTTACGTGAATCTTCTGGGACTCGATCGGGGAGAGCGAAGGCGTCACGAACGTCGGATAGTTCGTCGAGGGAAGCAATCGTCGTTCCTTTGTTAATGTGGCGGTATTCTTCAATGAACAAGAAATTTCAAACAGCGCTAGACAACCGGACCAGAAAGAGGAGAAGACAAACACAGCGCTGAACATCAGCGCCGTGTTCGTCTCCTCCTCTTTCTGGTCCAGTTTTCTAGCGCTGTTTGAATTTTCTTCTTACCATGGAACACCAGCTCGCCCGATCTGCCGTCATTCTTTGCAAAACCTCGTCCACAGCACTTCAGCGTGCCTATTGGGGAAATGTGCAATGCTCCTTGCGAAGCCTACTCCTCGCTCCAGAAGCAACGCCGCATTCTCCTCGATGAGAGCTCCCATGTTTTTGGCATCCGTGGCACATACGGTGACTATGAGGCTTGATCGGGGTGGGATACTCAATTGTTTATCCAGGACAATGAGGGCAACATGCTGCTCCATGGTCGTCATCAAATGGATGCCTTCGTCCGACGAAAGCGTGATGAGCTTGGAATGCAGGTCGATGATCGCCTGATTTTCATCAAGTAAATCCATGCCGAGTATCACGTCGCGGGAACATTGCTGTAGTATTACGAAGGTCGCAGGATAGATATTTCTGTTGACGGTAACGCGCGCTGTTCACCTCCCCGATACCGTAAAGCGGTGGCCTCCGGCAGTGCGCATTTGTTGACCGTCCCAGGCTCTCTTAACTTTTCTCATCTGCGCGGTGAATGTTCCATTCATCACCAAATAATCGGCGCCCGTGTCGACAGGAGCGGCAACTTTCCCGCCTTCGATTGTCACTTCTATGTTCTGGCTCATGCGTTGCACGTCGTTTATGGCTTCGCGTCACGGTTTCGTCGCGTATGTGAATCGTGGGTACGGCTTGTTGTGGAAACTCTTTTGGGCGCCGGCGACGTCTTGAAGGCGGTTCGCATCGCGGTTTGGGTTTTCCTTGTGTGAGGAGTCGGTGTAGAGGGCGCAGCGTCTTCATACGGCATGTTCGGTGGAGGATCTTATTCGTTTCGCTCTTAAACAACCTCGCCTCCAAAGGGTGCTTTCCTTGGTTTCCCCTATCAGACAATCTACAAAAAAATGCCTGCGCTCTCCTCAGAAAATAGAGAGCGTTAGAAAACTTATCAAATACCACTATAATCACATTGCAGGAATTGAATAAGAAGCGATGCATACAGTATTCATTGCTCATTTACTTGTAAACAGCGACACCTTTTGTAGTAGATTCTGCTCAAACTTCAGTCTAAATTCAGCTCAAACAGAACGAAAAGATCTACAGCATTGCTAGTATGATGATTTAAGCAAACATCCAAGCTTGAGGATGGCCTCTCTCAAGCTCAGTATTGGGCAATTTTGCGTGTACTGCTGAAGTGGAACTAATGCAACGGGGACTGAATGAGGAAACAAGTTGCAATAACTCACAAGTGTTTAGAGTGCCACTCGTTGCCACAATGGCTTGCGATTCTTGTTCTGGGTGTTTTCATCCAGTATTTTGTTCGTTAAAGTGCCCCTGGAACTGGAAAACGGTGTTTGTAGTTGGCTTTGAAACGGTCTCATTTGTGGAGTACAGGACACCGAGCGTCCATGCGTCGCGGGAAACTTCAAAAAAGAGAGGATAATTTGCAACACATGTTTAACAGTTCCTTCTTTCTCATCTTGCTGAGCGAAAAAGTGCCGGGATTTAGCGGGAAAGCTGGCACACCACGTCTTGTCGTGCAAGGGATGTCAGGAGTGGAGGACTGTCATTGATTCTCCACGCCAATTCTTTTAGACTTCAAGCACCTACTATTGCCGGCTGCCAGTGCGGCGTGTGAAGAACATATGTTTCTCGCCCCCTCCCCCCCCCCCTTTCACTTTCCTCGGGAATGGCTACACGCGTCGCAGCCAACGGAGACTTGAGTGGATGAGGCCGGGAAAGGCGCGCGGCATTTCTGCGCGCAAAAAGTGACGAGACGAGAGGGAAGTGCCCCGAAGAAGCAGAAGTTGAAGTTATGAATTCAGGTAACTCAGTTTCTACAAAATGCATTGAAAATTCTTGCCGGTGGATATTTGTGAAGCTGCTGCCTTCAACAGCCTAAGCATATTGCAACATTATTGAGAACAGATTAAACAACTTATATCAGATCAGGTTGTTCAATCAAAGTGCTTTTGAATGAAAGCTAAACCCATGTTGCGATCGGTCTTCAATGAAAATTCGATGCAATGTTTAAAAGGAACTTGTGGCAATGATCGGCTTGAACGGATTTCATGAAATTAGCTCTCCGCGTTACCGCCAGCTGCTAGAGGAAAGTGCGCAATCACTCCGCTCTAGGATACGCTCGGAAGTGCCACGTGCAGCGGCAGGCACGGCCCACTGCGGTTGCTGTCGCCCACATATGCCGTTGAGTCTAACTAAACTGACTCACCTGCCTGAATGCCTTTCATTGCAACGTGCTTCAGGATTTCTACTTTTATTGTCACCCTCCTAACGCTAAGAGAGGTCTTCAGTTTTGTTTCCTCTACTCGGCTGATGTCTCCTGACGTCTACACGCACACATACCCGCTTGTACCTGAAACATCCGCGAAGCGACGTAGTTTACAGCTCTCAGACATGTGTAACACTTATCGGAATGTGATGCCGAGAAAAAATCCTTTTGCAACTGTGCCATTCAAACCGATGTCCCAAGTGGACAAAGTATTCACTTCATATCAGTCCTTGGTATTATATATTTTAATAAATGATGAGGAGAGGGTACACATGATGCTCCCTGGCACACGGTCGTTGTTCTTTTCGTTCCCAGCCACCTGCTGCCGCCATGACAGTGATTCAACATCATGAGCATGGATTTAGAGGGCGAACAGAAAAGTCACCGAGACATCCTGGCTACCGATGCTATGCATGTAAACATGGTCTCGCATCCAACGAACCATGTTTGAGCTGGACGTATTCATTAAAAAGGCGGTGGACTCACGGCCACTTATGGCTTAGCGTGACAAGCTGCGCGCACGTTTTCCGTCGCCCGGGCGGCAGCGACTACACCCACATGCAACGTCACTCCCAATGTTCAGCAGGTTATTAGCTTTGTGCTGTCAAGGCGGACACAATCCGGGCGGTTAGTTTAAACGAAACACGCCGTAAGCAGTCCTGGGGAGAGGATTGCGAGCGCAGCGGAGGCCCTGTCATCCTACCAGCACACATCGCGCTGCCGGCGGTTGCAGCCATCCTCTGAGGCTTTCCGAAACCGTTCCTGGGAAAGGGCCGACTTACGTGACCTGCACCGATGGTACGGCGGCGGCCATCATCAGGGCAAAGACTTTAGTGTTGCCCGATGTGAGTGACTGTGTATCCTGCAGCGCCGTTGTTTTATTCGGTTGAGCTCCGATTAGTGTTGCGTTGCTGTGTCCGAACCGTCCGGGTATTCTAAACGCCGTAGTGATGATTCATATGAGAATTCACGGCAGTCGAACAAGGGAATTCTGCCCCTCTTGGGCGACTTCTCTTAGTCTAGAATATACTGCTTTTTAAACCATCACTTGCGACACATTGCTCATGAATTTAGGCCACGGCATGAGGACCCCTTTAATTATAAAACATTGATTTAAAAATCCAGCCATGTGCACGCCAGAACATTCTTAATTTTATTGCCATATTCTGCAGTTGAAACTAGACGGCATAATTACAAGATGAATCATCTGCAGCCAAATTGCCTCTAATGCAGGACCAAGGCGGCGTACAACTGACGATTGCGTACGACTACTCTGCCCCATGCGCGACTTCCATGCCAAAATCTTTCTAATCTCCTCTTTTGACTTCATTCTCTGGTGCGTCCTGCTGCGTTTGCCTTGCATTGTAACCCGCTCCGTCACCCATTGGGACTATCGCCTGCATCTTTCAAGTGTTACATTTCATCTTCTTCTTCTTCTTCGTATTCTTCACCCCAGGTATATGGCACATACCCACGCGGGGGGATTGGCCAAGGTGTAGTTGAATAAACAAAGAAGTTTCCATGGAAGATGATGAGAAAAAAGTAGCAGAAATCGTGAATTGTGAAAAATCAATGAATAAAAACAAGAGAACAATATTGCCAGTTAAATAACAGACAGCATTTTGGTGAAAAAGAAGAGCTCGTAGAATTTTAAAAGAATTAGCACATCAACCTACCAGTTGCAATTATGTAATCGTGGAGAAACCCACAAATAGAACCCAATGCAAATCCCTTGGCGTTCGCATCAAACGATAATAATACTGGCAAAGATAAAGGGAGCCCTAACCTGGAGAGAGAGACCTCCAGATAAATCTTTCTCTGAAGTGCGAACTTTGGGCAGTAGAGGAGAAAATGGTCTAAAGATTCAACTTTCCCACATGCGTCACACAGGTTCGTCGCTGTCAACCCACACCTGCATAGATATAAATTCAAACTTGGAATCCTGCACCGCAACCACGTCATTGTTACCTCACACAGCCTGGATTTACACGAACGGACGTTCCAATTATATGCTAAGTACTGATAGTCAGTGGTATTTAGTAAGGGATCTCGTAACCTGGCTGATATATGTAGGAACCGCTGAAACCTGGAAATCGCCAGCGGGCTGAAATTCGGGGCGGGATGTGTCAGTGACCCGTCAAGAGCCGACCTTGCTAAGTAATCAGCCACCTCATTTGAATGAATACCTGCATGGCCAGGGACCCAGAAAAAACGGACCACCTTCAAAGTGCATGGGACAAAAAATCGCAGGATACGGCTCAAAAAATCTTCTTGTGAGGTGTCAAGGAAGACTAACACTGACAAACAATCAGCGAGAATAATAACATGAGACACATGGCATGGAATTTTGTGAAGGGCCATTCCAAGAGCCAAAAATTCCGCAAAGAATATAGGAATATAATCTGGGATGCGGACGGAATAGCTCCATGCCAAATCCTGCGAAAAGATGCCAACTGCCGCTTTTTGGCAGTTGACCGAGGCATCGGTAGCAAGCACCGTATGATGGGGGTATTTCTCTATGTGATCCGAGAGAATACCGTTTAAAATGTTTGCTGGCATGTGTTTCGCATGAGATGGGAAGATGTGGTCGAAATGGAATTCCACTGCTGCCGGCGCGTCATCAACCCACTGCAAAGAACTGAGATCAACACCAATCGTTGTTAAAAGGTTCTGCGTTAACATAATTTGTGTCATTTTATACGTGGCCAATGATGAGAAAAGAATAAGGCCGGCTGAGACACAAAAATAGGAGTACTGACATCAGTCACTGGGTCCATTGACCTGAGGAAAGTTCGCACCGTGAGTATTTGAAAACGGGAGGTTAGATCAGGGATACGGGCTTCCAGATAAAGCAGGGCGTTTGAAACTGATTTTGGGAGACCAAGGCAGAGGCCGAGAGCACGCCTTTCCAGTAAGATAAAGGGTTGAATCTTGTAGCTTGCGCTACCAGAGAACAGAATGCAACCAAATTCAAGTATAGGTCTTACGTAGGCTTTGTATAGTAACAATAACGTGTCGCGGCGCATCCCAAACTTTTTATTGGCGATTCTTGTCAGCCGGCCTAGAGCGCGTTCTCCTTTAAAAGCAATGTTCTTTATATGAAGGCTCCAATCTAATGCTGCGTGATAAGTAACACCCAGATATTTTACGGATTCCACTTGTGGAATCTGGAGAGAGCGATGGACTAATGAAATGTGCAAAGGCCTGTCTGGAGGAAATACCAAAACTCCGCATTTGTCTACATTCAGAGAAAATTAATACCCTGCAACCATACTCCAAGAACATCCAAGTATTCCTGCAGAATATGGTAAAGGGAGTGGATATCCCTGGCCGAGGCGAAAAAGCTATGTTATCTGCATACACAAAAACTGTGATATCAGGACGAATGGGGATGCCACTGACCAAAATATTAAAAAGCAGAGGGGATAGCACCGATCCTTGTGGCACACCTCTTGATTGATAATGTGTATTTGAACCTAGGGTTCCCTCGGCGCAGTAAAAGAATCTGTCCTTCAGAAATTCAGATATCCACGCATAAATGTAGGATGGAGGATGTAACTGAGCAAGTCTGTTAAGTAAAATAGTATGCTCTACACTGTCATAGGCCTTTGCTACATCAAGAGTGACTAAAGCTTAAACTTCTCTTCTGCGTAGCGAGAGCCGGATTCTCCTCTCTAGATCCACATGCGCGGACCATATAGAGCATCCACGTCGAAAGCCAATCTGGGCTGAGCTGAGACCGTTGATGTTATGAACATGTTTTGTGAGGCGACTGTGCACTATTCTTTCTATTAATTTGACTTAAATTTGAAGTCAGCGCAATTGGCCAAATATTATCTAAGACGTGTCCTTTTCCTACATCTTTCATTAATAAAATAATTTTCGCCGTCTTCCAAATGCTTGGAATCCATGCATTTTCCAGAGAAGCATTGACCATATCTAAGAGGGCGCTTGTAAACTCCTGGGCTAAAATTTTAATCATACCAACAGTGACACCATCTGGTCCAGGAGCTGCAGGATGCAACATTGCCAGGACTGAGAGGAGCTCTGATGCGTCAACCTAGGTGTAATCTGAAGAGGGTGAAATTGTGCACAAAGGGACGTTGCTCTGCGTCTGGAAGCGTAACGCCAATCCCTGAGGAATACACTCCAGGCTCTCCTGAGCCTTCTGTGGTGATAACACTGTTGAACTAGTGAGAAGAGGGACGACAGAACTCTTGTTACGTTCCATGAATCTATACAGGGCTTTCCGATGAGGAGGATTTTGGTTGTACTCCTCCTTGGCTTTTCCAAGTGTTCTTTTGAAAGATGCAGAGAAGAATTTGTAATTTAACCAATTAGCCGGACTCTGGTTGCAGGACAGCCTCTTCCAGGCCGCTTTTCTGCGACGATAGGCCTTCTCACATTCTTCTGTCCACCAAGGAGACGGTTGTTTAGTAGAGGCTGCTGCGGGCACAGCGAATATTGAGTGGTCTATTGCATTTTGCAAAAATGAAACCGTCTGCTGAGCTCTGTCATCCCGTCTTGTATTAACTAAAGAGGCAAGTGAGGCGGACATCAGATTTTTATAAATTTTGTGGTTGACAAATTTATGGGTTACACAACTAGCTTTAAAAGGAGATAACCGGATAGCGAAAGCTATAGGAAAATGATCACTAGACGTACCCGAATCCTCTGTCGACCAATCAGTCACATGTAGCCTACCTGCTGATAATGTTAAGTCAATGGCTGAGCGAGCAACCCCTCGCATAAAGGTTATTTCTCTAGAATTGCAGCAGCGTACAGCATTTGCAGACAGCCACGACCAGAGAAGCTGGCCGAAGGAATCAGTACGACTTCCCCAGTCACTATGCTGAGAATTAAAATCTCCTGCGATGACTGCACTGTTTGTGCCAGTCACCAAGCTGTCTAAACAGTCTGTCCTGTGTACACCAAAAGGAAAATAGACATTAGCAATTGTAATATCAGCACAATGCAGAAATGAAATTTTGATCGCTAAAAGCTTACAGTCAGGGAGAACAATTTTCTTAGAGATAGATGCCTGATGACATAAATTTTTAGATAGCATGGTTACCAAGCCGCCTCCCCTGCCAACATTCGATCTGACCGGAAAACTCGAAAGTTTCTCATTGAAAATGATTTATACGGTGATAACCCCGTTTCTTGTAAAAGTACAATATCAGGCTTATGCTTGTGAATAAGTATATCTAGATCTGGAAGAGAAGACAAGACGGAACGGAAATTCCATTGTAACACTTTGATACCTGCCATGATTATTGACCAATTGAAGAGGCCGAAACCGCCTCTTTAAGGATATCAACATGGGGATGAAGTTTGGGTGGTCCCTTTTTAGCTTTCACCTGTGGAGAACTAGAATTAGATGGTGATGAGGAAGCACGGCGCTTCTGCGTAGGGCACGACATTTCGACATCTGTTGTGCAGATGTCACTGCGACATTCACTGCTAGGAACAGAGATGTTAGGTGGGACCTGGGGAGCATCAGAAGGTGATGTAGAGCGGCTAGCACTAGCTGCAGAAGCTGAAACAGATGCAGACGTTGCTGCCAGGACGGGTGTTGATGGTGACGCAGACTGAACTGCCACAAACTGCGCCAGCGCCTCAGAGAAAGTGTTTAGCATTCGCTCAACCACATTATAAAGATCTTTTTCGACTGTGGTCACAATTGAGGCAGTCAAGTTGGACTCAATGTCCAAGCGCGCACACGACTAGCATATGAATCTTTTTTCCTGTTAAGAACAGCGTAAGCATCGGCTCTTGAGCACCGCTTCTCTTTGATAATGTCCAACAAGCTACGCTCTTCACTACATTTTGCGCAGTTGGCATCATCAGCTGAGTGACTGTTGCTGCAGAGGCAACAATGAGGCTGCTCTGAGGTGCAGTGATCAGCAGAATGACCTTTTCCACATAAACGGCAGCGGCTCTCCGACTTGCATGCTTTGCCACTATGCCCGAACCGCCAACAGTTGGTGCATTGAAGAGGGCGGGGTTCTAGAGGGTCCACACGGTATACAATCGGCCAGATGTTTAGTTCAGCAGGGCAGGAAGAGCCAGAAAAAGTTGTTATTATGGACTCAGTAGCAACACGCGAGCCGTTTACCTCTCTACTGCAGCGGTAAACTGAAAGGACCCCAACGCCTGCATCCTGAAATTCCTCTAGAATTTGTTGCGGGGATGATGCTGGGTCGACACCTCTTACGATACCCTTGACACATGCAAGCTGTTCGGGAATGAATGCTTTCACCGGCACCGAGCTGAAATTGTTGCACTTAAGCAAGTCTGCAACACAAGCGATGTCCGAGGACTTGCACACAATTCCTCGACGGCCAAATGGACGCACCTCAGAGATCTGCTGGTATTGGGCAGTCAATGATCTTAGCTGCAGTTGAATTAGTTTGGGGGTTTTCATTTTGATCACACCCTCACCGATTGGAACGATAGCCACGGGAACCGCATCAATGCCATTTTTATGAAAGGACTCATGTGGCAGGCTTTGGGCTGGCAAGCTGGCAAACCAAGCTGCCGACCCTCCACCTGGGGAGGTCAACGACATCTCTCCGCAAACGCACTCTCAGGTTCACATGAACTGCGTCTTAAACTACGCCTTGGCCAAAACTCCCCAACATAGAACAGGCTCACCAAGGATGAATATGCCGGAACCACCATAAGATGCAGAAAACAGCAGCGGCCAGCAAGAACCTTGCCGCGTGCTTCTTCTTCTTCATGCCCAATTTCATTGTCTTCATTTCTGTGAGGATGTTATTACATAAAAATTTTTTGCGGAACTCTTTCTGCTGTCTGTCATTTGTTTAGTGTTAGCCTTACCCTTTACTTTAACGTCATTTTCTCCGCCGACAGATATTTATTTTCAAACATATTCGTTTTCATCCAAGTATCTGAGCCATAGCCAAATACAATTGTATTGTACTTTACCATTGGGAGATTTTTGGTACGTTGATGAAGTAATGATAGCTGTAAAGGAATCCTTTTGGTTGTGCAGTTCTTCCTGGTTTTACTAAATCATGTCAATAATTTTGAAATAATTTCTCTAAAGGCCGGGCATAAAATTTGTTTTGTATAGACCTCCAAGTGGCAGCGTGCGTAACTTTCTTTCCTTTATTGACAGTTTTAACATGGTTAACAGAAAAAAGATTTTACTTGGTCCATGGCGGCGATATTAACATAGACTTCTCTACAGCCTTTACTCAGCAGCATCAAATAAATAACGAGCTAGACAGTAACGGTTTCATTAAAGCCATCATTAAGCCAACGCGCCTGTCCACATCGACCTCAACTTCAATAGATGCTTTCATCAGAAATTTTCATGAGGAGTCAACCGTGTCTGTAGTTTTTTCTGGCTAGGTTAGTGATCACCTAGCAATTTTTTACTTCATAGATAGTCGTGTAACGAAGTAAAATAAAGCTACTCAGGAACAGCGACAGTTAGTGAAAAAGGATGCTTTGACACACTTTCGGCCAAGACTTGAGCAAATAGACTGGAGTCCTTTTTATGAAGCTACAGATCCTGATAAAGCATGCCATCGATTTATAAACTTCATAAAACGGGTGTATATTGAATGCTTCCCAAATAGGAGCACCAGAGAACCAAAGAATGCTCGTAAGCCATGGATAAACCAAGAATGTTTAAAGATGATAAGATACAAAAACTACCATTAGAATTGTTTCAATAAGGATGGAAACAAAAATCACTTCATTTTATTTAAAGCGTACAAGGTGACGACTTCTTCGTAAGGCAAGGAAAGAATACTTCCACACTCTGTTCAACAAGGATGTTCTGAAACGAAGTGATAAAGTATGGAAACATCTTAATACGATTATTAATCCATCCAAAAGCATTATTGAACTAGCAATCATGATAGATGTTGAGAAGTTATCAGGAAAAGGCCTGCTGATTCTTATAACGATTTCTTTGTGTGTGTTGCGCATACTGTTCATGAGCCTACTTGCATGAGATATCTCGGTCACTCACATTTGTTTACTGCTTTCCTGGCTGCAACAGATCAAAATGAGATCAAGCGATGCTTTAATACCCTGAGAAATTACAAGTTGAAGGACGTGGATGGTTTCCAGATGCAACCGTTGAAATATGTAATTGATGTCCTTTGTCCTATGTCGAGGACAATGTCTTTAGCGGTTGTTTCACCCAGGGCACCTTTCCCAGTAGCATGCAAACTACAAGGTTCATTTTAATTCATAAAGGAGAGGATGCTAATAATTTATCTAATTTCCCTCCAATATATGTACTCCCTTTATTTTCAAAATGCTTAGAAAAAGCTTTTGTTTACCGGAATTCCAGGTTTCTGGGAGAAGCATAAGCTTATGGCACCCAGTCAGCATGGATTTAGGAAATTACGCTCCACTGAGATCGCTCGCCTCAGACTGAAGGTGCTGATTTTAGGTTCTTTTGAACACAAACAACTCACTCTAAGCATTTTTGTAGATTTTCGAAGGCGTTCTATTGCGTTACTCACGAAACTTTATTACCTAAACTATACACATTTGGCTTTAGAGGTTGTATGTATAGTATAAACAATTATAATTAGGGGCCCGTTTTCATTATGTTGTAACCAAAGACAGGTGACCCTAAGCGTATTCCTGCCGGCGCAACCCAGGGTAGCATACTCGGACCGCTAGTTTTCGGTCTCAGCAATAATGATATTGTAAACATTGACGCTAACATAACTTTTGTTATCTGCACTGATGACACCAGCCTATTTTCAAGCGCGAAATGTGTATCGGGACTGGAAGTACATGCTTCGAGGTGCCTACGCTCTTTAGACCACTGGTCCTTTTCTGATGATGATGATTATGAATTTTTATGGCGCAAGGGCATCTATGGCCAAAGAGCGCCACGACACAAGGTTTTTTGCATTTTCTCAACGTGGGGCCCAACACCTATTTCCCAAGCATTTCAACCTAAATAAGTCGAGCACCAGGCGGCACTGGGGATCCACTGGTCTCTTTCTAACAAACTGTATATCAATATAATCAAAACAAAAGCCCGGCTTTTTAGAACCCACAATAGGGCGGTTTCGGAGTTAACGTTATGAATTTGTTCGTCAAAGATGCACATCTCTTCCGTTAATAGCCTTGGTGTTACATTTCACGAGAAAATATCTTGAGATGTTCATGTTGATTATACAGCTTCCAAAATTTCAAGAGTGTTAGGTATCCTGTCAGAGTTTTGGTACTACTTTCCACAATTCATACAAGAACTCTTATATGCGACTCGTTGTTCACCAGTGTAATGAAAATATTTTTCTTAGTCTTGGGTACAATCACTGTCTTCAGTTCTACAAAACTCTATGTACTACAAACAAAAGCAGTTTCTTTCAATTAAAAACATTCCAAATCATGCACACGCCAAACCTGTCTTTGAGGCATTACACATTGTGCCTATTGTGCAAATGTACTCTGTCCTTTTGCGTAAAAAGTACATATCAAACATTAATCAAGGGACTGCATTTCTCGCTGATTTATCTAGACATATAAGTAGAGAACGCCCCTACAATACGCGCATTGCAGACAATTGATCTTTACCGCGAAAGCGAACTAACTACGGCAGACAAATGCTCTCCTATTATCTGCCATTAACTGTAAGCAATTGTGATAAATTGTAATTACAGAATGGTAACAATGTATCAAATCTTTCATAACAATACTAAGTAGACCTGCTGTTGTGCCTTCCTCGTCGAGATCAATGTTCGATGGTTATGTCTTTAGTGATGCCCTGAACATGTATATTTCGATGCAGTGTGCTCTTTATTTAAATATGCCACAGGCATATCATTTGCTGTAGCGTTCTGCGATTGTAGATTCTTGTGCAAAATGAATGTTCTGACTTAATGATTGATTGATTGCTCGATTGATCAATCGATTGACTGATTTTTGATTGATTGAGTCACGAGTACTCGCAAGATGCAGTGAAACCAATTCTTATCCTCGTTGCTATTCGACTCCCATGGTCCGGATGTGCGTTCGCGATTTGACGTACATAGATTCATGTCCGAACAACATGTAATTTCTCGCGGTCTATAGTAATCTGTTTACCATTTTTTCACGCTTTTCAACTTTTTCTTTTGCTGTGTAATACAACCTGCTTGACGGACTTGTAGGGTATTTCTAGTGAGTAATTTAGCAATGCGACAAACGTGCGAAGGCTGTAACATTTGTGGCAAAATGGACGACCAATCCTCTGCTCGGCTTACAGTTGTGGAAGAGAGCAGAGCTTTTAAAAAAGTGCACTGAGCAGTATATGGCAGAATTAAAAGACCCCGGCCCTGTGGTAATCCCACCTTGCTTTCATTTATACGCCAGGTTGTTTTGGAATGAAGAGCATTTTCCTTCGTCTTCTGAGGCAGGCATTCTTTTTTTGAGAAAGTGCCCTTTCACAATTTGTCACTGATTTCCAGGCTTAGTTGTTCTCAGATCTCGCTTACTCGTGGTTACTTTTTGTTATATTCGAAAGAAAGTTTCTGGACGACTTACAACGCATGGCGAGGAGCAACAAAAGACTACGAAGAAAAATAGAGAAAAGATAGAAAGAAATGAGCACGGGCAGAAGACGACAATGACACAGACCACGTGAAAGCCGAGCGTCGACATCTGGGGCAGGTAGCGACTTCAAACGACACGCCACATGTTACGCTTCAGCCTGTATCGTGCAGGTGGATATTTGCTGCCGAAGCGGTCGATCAACTGGATTTCATTACTATTGGTCAACGATTCACTAACGCACGTTATTTTCAGGCATTACGATGTTTTCATTATGTACGTTTTTGAACGAGTGGAATTGCCGTTGCAGTGCTTTGCCTGCAGCATTTGAGCACGCCCCTGTGGTGTTATTTTGACTTGGCCGTGGCCGCCTTCACTTGTGTGGTTTGCCTGATAAGAGGCAAGCTATTATAACTGGCAGCGACATTACGGTGATACGAGTTGTAGTGGTATTCCCAAAAAGTTTGGCTTTGAACGATTACTTACTACCTGTAGGTACGTAAATGTGGTAAAATTAGAAACAACGCAATCCCCTAAATTATGAACAGAACAGGGCCTTGTTATAAAAAACAAAGACGTGTCGCATGTAACATGAGGAGTAGTAGTTTGCTGTATAAGTGATCTCATCTTAGTATATATTTTAGCAAGAACAGCTGAAACACACGGAAGGTCTGCAAGGAAGAGCACATAAACTCGCAAAGCATTTTAGCTAGGGATAAAAAGAACTTCGAATGGAATTTTTTCAAAAAAGAAACTTCAGAAAAAGCTCAGGATGTCTTTGTTATAAACTTAGTAGCATCCTTTTAACATCTCTCTTTCTGCAAGCAGCATAACTGAATAAATAATTCATGCGACGCATACTGAAACGAGAGCTATGCGATCGCAAAGGAGTTTTTGATGCCATTATCACAAGTGGCGTCATGACCCTACACTCAATGGGCGTATTATATGGCCAAAGATGCATTTTGGATTTATGGAGCTTCTGATGATAGCGTCCTTAAGATTTTCAACCCTGTTTACTAACAAGCTTTAAAGAAGAAATTACAAAAATAAACAGGCTATATGCAACATTTTTGTTAAGCTCAAAATACTCTGTATCTTTAAATGTTTAAGTCCTGAAAAAGAAGCGAACTGAAGAGTTCACTTCCCCAGAGCCATCGGGCCGTGACTGGTGGAACAATAGGTGCATGTTTTCGCCTGTCCTTATGCTCACCTTATCTGGGGTTAAATGTTTGGCGAATAAGTGGATAGCCCACCTTGAGTACAGCAAAAAAAAAACATTGCGCTATGTCGGTCCACGCCTAACCAGCCACTGAATTGTAGAAATTCATAATAGTAAACACAATACGTGTAATCTGCTCTTGATTCCCGATCCGGTCGTGAGCACGCAGATAATCTATAGTACAAAATAATTACGAGCAGGAAACAGAATGCAGTCACTGTAAGTCAAAACAGCCACCCGGTACAAAAAGAAGAACTCGCCGATTCCTAGAAAGTCTTCTTCGTGCTCAGAGATTCTCATACGAATTTTCCTCTCATCATGATAATTTATCAGCTTGAAAACAAAATGGAATTATCTTTATGCCACCTGGCCCTGCCTAAAAATCCACTGTATTATTTAGTCATATAAGTTCACCAAGCTGCACCGTAGACGGCTTACAGATAAGACTCATGACGTAAGTCAGAGATGAAATTCCTCCGAGTTCCCGTATAATTTTCAAAGTGATGTGTTTCAGACGCTGTTTCTCCAGACACCATGGAAACTGCAAGAGTATTAGCCATTTTTAAAAGTGAGGATAAGCTGAAAATAACGAACTGAAGTCCGGTTTCAAATCTCTTAAATTTTTCAAAGGGTCTGGAGAAAATCATTCTGAATAGGCTAGTGTCCTTTTGCAGTAGATACCAGCTTAAATCCGAAGCTCAGCAATATTTTAAGTAACATTAGTCGACAAAACTAGGATTTTATATAAAAAAAATTATATATGAAGAAACTGAAGATCAGCAGGACGCTTAAGCATCGCCTTATGAGTAGACGCGATAGTGCCTTCTCATTCTTCTTCTTCGTTAAATAACTCTTTTCTTGTTCCTTTTCTTTCTTTCTTCTCACCGATTACCGATCCACAGCCAAAATTACAATTTCCAGTCAGTGTTGTCGTTTAAAATCACTAATCATTATCTAGGTTACATTGCACGACATACTACGCCAGTACATATTCATACAAATGCACAAACCATTTATATTAATTTAATGAAGCACCATGACACCGCGTTTTCATTCCGGGAAATTTCTGACACGTAAATAGCATAATTTATGTGGTTTTACATTTCTTTCAGTTACTATAAATAGAATTTTAAACACACGTTACTGAGTCACACACAGCACAACGCATTCAATAGGTGCCCATTTAATACGATCGTGTCAACGACCTTTCCTGGCCAATGCATTCTATTGTAGGCAGAAATTTTATACTACAAGGCGTAATTTCAATCTCCTTCTTGAAGACCGTTGAAAAATGTCCGAAACAAACACGGCATCAGAAAAAAATACAATAAGCAATGATTGCAAGTTTCTGGCTGCTAACACAATTGGCACTTCACTGACCATGGCACACAAGTGCCATTTGGTGGAAACCATGTACTGATAGGTGAGGTTGGCGTGTAAACTTAAAAAAAATAATATGGAGCCGATTGAACCGACATGCGTTGCACCCGCTTCAACACAGAAATGGAAGGTTTCAAGATTTCATGCGATCTTACAGTGCTCATGGGACTTTTTGATCTGTGGAAGAGCCGCTTGACAAATCACCACGCAGAGCCACCGCGAACATCGAAGTTTATGTTTAGAGAGCTGTGTGCTATGCGGCGGGAATATACGCTGCGCAGGATTGATCTCCTGCCTGGCTCCCTTACCTCGATGCATGCGTGTGTCTTCCGGAATTTTGATGTGCAGGCTAAGTGACAGCAACGGATGCTGCTGATTTTGTATGACGGGTTGTGGGATGCGACCTGGTTACGTTGGTTTTGAAGCTTCTTATGGCGGATATACTTCCATGGAACAAAGACCCTTTTATTTATTTATATCGGAATACTGCACGCCACTGCTTGTACCAAGCAGGAGCGATACCTACATTACGGTAGCATTTCGAGCCTTCAGCGTGGCGGCGCGCCACCCTGTGGCTGCGCAGCCACGTTGTCACGTGGTTAGGCACGTGGTGCGGAGCAGCTGCCGGGAGCGCAGCGCAGTGGCTGATCACGTGGTTCGTCACGTGGTTGGTCACGTGACCAAGTTCTACTCGGCCAGTTATAGCTTTCGCGTCACTCCAGGTTTAACCAGAGCTAAACCACAGAAATTTTTTTTCCCTAAGCGTTGCATGCCCGCCTGCATGCTGAGGGCTTTAGTTCAAATCCCAAACGGCGGCTATCTGCTTTTAGTAATTTACTTGTGTGTTCTGATTTCTCAGTATTCTGGGTTTTTTTTCTGACTCAGGACTATGGTTGACGACAGGATTTCCGCAGATCGAGCACACTGCACTATCGCGTAAAATAAGCTTTTAACTATCGTCAAAATTGTTTACTTTACTCAAGCGTCAGATCACATCGATCATGATATTTTGCTCATCTAGTAGAATGGTTTACTACAAGGCGTATTCAGTTCGCATTACTAACCTCCGATTACAGTGTATCCAATAAATCAGAAAGAAGTTTTTTACACGTCCTTAGAGAAATATTCTCGAGCCCCGGCATTTTAAAGGCTGACTTAATCATTTGGTGACTATCGATAAACCCGCAGCATATGTAATTTGCGCGGATCACAAAAAGTATCTTTTTATCCTCCAGTTATGAGCAATTGATCAGAATCCGAATGAACTTCTTTGTAGGCTCTCTATTTATTCGAGGCATAATTGTCTACATATCAAATTTATTAATCTAAACTTCTCAGTGTTCCTTCAAAAGGTAAAAAAAACTCAAAATGGCATAAAATAATTTTCTAGTGTATGCATAATGAAGTTCTCTACCCATTGAAAATTCGTGGCATGGCATTTTCTAGTACCGCACTAACGGATGGCTCCTGAGAGTCCATTATTAAAAAGCTCAGTAGTACAGTTAACAAACTCAGGCGTAACAGACACACCTGTCCAACTTCAGCTAAATATTGCTGTTTAATCCATTCTTTTGGTTCTAATATATATGGGCTCGAGCTGCCGTGGTGGTTGAGTGGTTATGGCGCTCGGCCGCTGGCCCGAAAGACGCGGGTTTCGATCCCAGCCGTGGAGGTCGAATTTCGATGGAGACGAAATTCTAGAGGCCCGTGTGCTGTGCGATGTCAGTGCACGTTAAGGAACCCCAGGTGGTCGAAATTTCCGTAGACCTTCACTACGGCGTCTGTCATAGCCTGAGTCGCTTTGGGACGTTAAACCACCATAAACCATATATGGGCTCATTCGGTTTAGGGTGCGACTGCGAAGTCAATCATAAAAATATATTACTCATGAAGAACAAAAAGGAAGGAGAGGAGGAGAGAATTTAAGTGATACAGGAGAGGTCTGCCTGGTTGTTAGCCTAGCATGCAACCCCAGGTGAGGGTTAAAGAAGAGAAGAGAAGAAGATGATGATGAAAAAGAGGAAAAGGAAAAAAAGGAAACGGTGAAGGGCGACATCAGGCATACTCAACATTCACGCACTCACAAACACAAATGATTATCAAACAGTATCCAGCAAACCCCTGTCTCTAAGAGACACTAGTAATGATTTCGTCCCTCGCAGGGCCGAAGCCGCATCATTCCATGGTCCAAACACATGCTGCAGGTGCATATGGTCATCCAAACGGAGTCTTTGAAGAACTTAACAGTGCCTTGTGATGGTTATTAAAGATATGGCAGTGGCACATCAAGTGTTGAAGATCTACGCGCACACGTCGGGCACAGATGGCTACTTAATGCATCGATTTTATGAACATAGAGTTTAGTTAAGGCAACGTAAATGCGAAATATATGCATCAATTATGGTCATGTCCACTTTAATTGCGTGCCGCTACAGCTAGGAAAGTACAGAAGGCAGTGCCCGAGCATTTCAGTTAACGTGATCAAATCTTCGACGAATTTGAACTGTTCGTTCTTCAGTCAGGCTTCAAATCTGCAAGGGACAGAAAATACAGGGAGGGACACCTAATCCGCAAATTTAAAACCTAACTACCATTAGGAATCAAAATTTTCAGAGGAAACTGAGGTGCTCTCATGTACATCCTGGCACTGACATAATTCATTGAAAGATGTCTCGCACATGGTCTCGCACCATTCATTTTCAAGTACTTCACAGCGCCGCAGAATCGTTTTTTTCACCCTAACCCTCCGGCCCGACCTGTAGTTCCCCCTTCAATCCTTTTCTCCTCTTATTTCTCTTTCTTTCTTCAATTTATTCCTAGCTTATTCCCCTCACATTCTGTTATTTGTTCTCAGGCACCCTGGGCTTCCGCATTCATTCCCCCTCCCCTCCTTCCTTTCGTGCCTTCTCTGAACTCTCCTCCATTTTCTCGGTTTTCTTCACTATTTTTTGTGCCCCTAGGTATTTCGTTCCATCATACTACCTAATTCCTTTCTCTGAAATTTTCAGGTTCAACGCAATCAGTAATACCAAGCCACCTGTAGCACCTGGACACAGGCTTTCAAGCCCAAGCTCGCTATCCATGCTCCGCACCCCCGGATTCCTTTCCAGTTAGCTGGCGTTTTTATTTTTCCAGTTTTGAAGGTCAGCCAGTCAATCCTTTTTAGCAACCATCAAGCCACGACAACGTTCACCCTACCCATCCTAACACCCTCCTTTCTTTCACCGCGTCTTTCTCTTCACAGTGAAGACCATATTTAAGCCCCACCTATGATAAACGCTTTCCCCAGACGAAGACTGTATTGCGCTCTATCCGTCTTCCTGTGGTCTTCCTGTGTCTGTCTTTTATGTGTGCATAACTCGACTTTAATAACAAGACCTCTTTTGGAAACTTTGGCCAGCACCATTAGGCTTTGCCCTCCCTTTTTTATTTTGTGATTACCGAGAACCATCTGCCTACTTTCTCTCAGTCAGGAACGTAGTACTTTAGTTATAACGCACGCAACTGGTTATAGTAGTCAAATGCCTGAAAATAATCCGCTTTAAAATTGAAATTTCACAGACAAAATTGATATTGATTTCCACAATATTACCCTTTCAGAATAAAACACTTTGGTACTGTTTTATACTAGAGGAATGTTCGACGCAATACCATTCGATATGTTTGTCTAAACTGACTTTTTACTGCATCCCTTTATGTTGCTTGTCTGGGAAAAAAAAACTGTAGTTTCTATGCTATTAAATTTTAAGTTTTATGTGCAAGAAAACTAAAGTTATTCGCAGAATGTGTATAGCTTCAATAATTCAACAAATAAATACTTTCTGAGATTTTGCAATAAAAAGTTTCCGAAGGCACAAGCACATGTGACCTAAAATTCAGCCTAAAGCAAGTGCTGTACCAGGAAAAAGAGTAAAACTAACGTTAAATGTGGCAGGAAAGGGGTGATGAATAAGCAGAGTCAACTTCCGGCGCCCTTTGCACTTTTTCACTATGTTCTCTTCAGTCGGCATTCTGCAGGAATCCTGGCTGCCTCTTTCTAAGGTAGGCGCTTCCCATTCTGTCGTAGGCTATACATTTAGATGGTTAGTTTCTGTTTCTCTACATCCTAATGTATTGGAAGCCAATCATTCCTTAGTATATAAGAAAGGCCAAGTGTACCAAATGCAAATGTCCCTTGTGTTTTGTTATCGCGCAGGTATAATTGTTGCGAACAGAAATAGAAAAGTGGCGCTGACGTCGAGACTTTTCAATGTCTCTTCAACGAGGAACGATAATTGCTCAAAAAATATCTTTCAAGTTAGTGTAAAGACGAGAACCGTTACACGGAGGTAATCTCGCCAAGTCATGCCCCATTTTTTTGCTTAAGATGCAGTAAAAAGTTGGCTTTGGGCAGTAGAGATGCAAGCCGTGTAAAACTTAATGGCCTTCACGCACCTCTATATTGTTCCTCGCTTTAAAATTTACTACGATCATCAGAATATTGAGCAGGCGTAAGCTATCCGCCTACTTGGAGGCACATATAAACGGAGATTTGCGACTCGAGAGAGTATTTTAACGTACATGATTAATCGGGAGGAAATGTGGTTACGAACCAAATCCAAACGTGTCTCCAAGGACGACAGTTTCCACAATAAAACCTATGTGGCTTCATGTTGCCTTTGAAAGTGATAATTTTAATCACTGATAATGCAAGTGTCTTAAACTGCAGTGGGACTCCAGATCAAACAACACCCACTGAGAAATGGTAGGCTCCAAATTAGACGCTTTAGCGCCCGCGAGTTTTCCGCAGTAGCAATAAAAAGAGATGAGCAAAGCAGACACTACATGGACGCTAGGAAAAGAATAAACATTAGTTCCAGTTTTTGCATAAACCGCTCTCTGTAATTTCCTAACTAGCTTAGTAGTTGTCCAGTCGTCAGAAAAAACACTTTATATCGTCTCTTGTTTTTTACATTTCACTGCAATTTATTTGCTGATCTTGGTGCTCAGCGCCCAAAGGAGCGTGAGTCAGATTTGGCCAGATGAAACACCTTTATATTGAAGTTTTTGGGAATTTCTGCGCAAACATTGCCAGGTTACGCAACTGCTGAGACCTGGTAAAGCCATTCAATAGAGCTAGATGTTCCCGTGACTCCAGTTAATTTCCAACAATCGAAATACTATCACGGTGCGCATGTTCTACTGACCTATAAAAACGAACTGACGCTGAAGTCTTGCGTTCACCGAAAAAAGATTGATGACTAAACTTACATGGAGAGACCGCTAGGCCGTGTAGCAGGAGAGTGGAATGCCAACAGCCACTATATACACAGCTGCCACATGGAAGATGTACGACAACGGGCTTCCTGCGTGGTGCGTCGTTGTGGGAACTGGAATTGTGCGTCAATTTTCGTCCTTCGCATTCTGTTTTCGACAGCGTCCAGAGTTTAATCTGCAGTTCAGACATGAAGCAGCTGTATCGGGCGCGCACTATCTGTCTTATCGTTACAGCGCACTGATTGCCTTATCATGTCGTGCCTGTGCCCCGCCCCATCATCTAAAGCGTACCAATCAACCCTACGGGTGCTTCTTGTTCCTGCCACCATGTAGTTGCCTCCGTTCCTTAGTTCGACACACATCACGTTACATGGTGTCAGAAGTGGGATCGACCGACAACGATGGAACTTCTGAAGGCGCCGCCACCATTGCGAATGACCGGCAACCTCACTGAAAATTGGAGACGCTTCAAGCAGAAATTCAACCTGTTCCTGCAGGCAACCACCACGAAGGAGCAACCTCGAAGCGAAGCTGCAAAAGCCGCGCTCCTGCTAAGCATAGCCGGCGATGAAGCGCTCGACGTGTTCAACACGTTCAAGTTCGAAGCCGCAGAAAGCAAGGACGACTACGCAACGCTCGTGGGGAAGTTCGAGTCCTACTGTGCCGAGGTGAGCAATGAAGTTCACGAACGTTATGTGTATCGCTCAAGGAAGCAGGCAGAGGGAGAACCATATGAGAAGTTCGCTCGTGACCTTAAAAATCAAGCCGCGCAATGAAATTTCGGAGAACAGCGAGATTCATTGATCAGGGATCAGATCGTCTTTGGCACGAATGACTTAAAGCTACGCGAGAAAATGCTTAGAGAAAAGCCTTTAACTTTGAAGAAAGCTGAACTGTCCAAGGTGGCAGAATGTGTGGCTCAACGAAACGTGGTCTGGAAAGCTGCGGACGACCGCGTCGAAGCTGTTACAAGGCATGCGCCACCATGGCGAAGCAAAAGTAGTGATGAGTGCAGTAAGCAATACCGCTGCAAAAAGCGCAATCGACGGCACAGGCTCAGACAGTGCCCAGCCTATGGGAAAAGGTGTAATAAACGTCGCAAGCTGCACCACTTCACGTTGTGCAGTCAAGGAATGTCTAAAGTTGGCCAAGTGAGCAAAGAAAGCAGTGACGATGACTTTGACATTCTAGTAGTTGGAACTTGCAAAGGAAGCAGCAAAGACTGGGTAGTCGAAGCTAAAGTTGCTGAAAGAAATATTTTTTTTCAAAATAGACACCGGGTCGCAGGCATGCCTGCTACCGCTCTCTGTGTACCGCAAGCTTCGCCAGACTAAAAGGTTACAGCCTGCAAGTGCGGTGCGGCGAGTTTACACCGGAGGCGTCATAACTCACTTGGGGACGACGACACAGGAATTAACTATTGGTAACGCTTCCACCACCGTGAAGTTCGTCGTAAAGAGTGACCGCCATGCCATTCTTGGACTGGATGCAAGCGAAGCCTTAGGACTTGTCCAGCGCACGGTGGCCACTGTAAGTGCTTCGGAGTACGAAGCAATTAAGAATTTCAGACATGTCTTCCAGTGGTTAGGCTGCCTGAAGCGACCCTACAGCATGGTCATGCAACCGTCTGCGGTGCCAGTCGCCCAACCAACCCGGCGGGTTCCACTGTCCCTGCGACAGCCACTTCGGCAAGAGCTGCAAATAATGGAGCGTGCGGGAATCGTCGTGAAAGAGGATGGCCCCACAGACTGCGTAAGCCCCTTGGTCTTGATCAAGAAAAAGGATGGAAAACTTAGGGTTTGCATGGACCCGAGAAAATTAAACGAGCACCTGAAAAGGCAGCATTACCAGCTCTCAAAGCGTGAAGACATGGAAGGAGAATTGGCCGGCGCAGCCTATTTTAGCCGTTTGGACGGTAATTCTGGTTTTCACCAGATACCACTTGACGAGAAGACGTCCAAAATATGCACTTTTGATACCCCCTTTGGAAGATATCGTTATCTCCGATTGCCGTTCGGCATTTCATCGGCTCCCGAAGTGTTTCAACAACAGATGAGCGAAATCTTCGATGGCCTTCCAGGTGTACATGTGTACATCGACGATATTTTGGTCTGGGGCGCAACCAAACAAGAACATGATCAAAGACTAGTGGCAGTCATGAAAGCTGCTGGGAAAGCTGGACTAACGTTCAATGCAGAAAAATGCAAGTTTGGCGTCACTGAAGTGCAGTTTCTAGGTGATATCATCACACAAAGGGGCATCTCGCCAAACCCGAAATTTGTTATAAGTTTGCTGCAGACGCCCGCGCCCAAGACCAAATCCGATGTCCAACGCATGCTCGGTGTGCTGAACTATTTTGGTAAATACGTTCCGCGCCTGTCCGAGCGAACTGCGTCACTTCGAGCGCTTATCAAACCGCATTTCGAGCTCGAGTGGACTAAAAACCACATGAGGGAGTGGAAAAGTGTCTTGCAGATTCTAAGCACGACGCCCGTGCTAGCCATTTTTGATCCCCGAAAAGAATTGAAGATAACTTGTGATGCTTCAAAAGACTGCATAGGTGCCGCACTGTTGCAGTGTCACAACGGTCAATGGCGGCCGGTGGCACATGCACCTCGTGTGCTAACGCAAGCTGAGCAGCGTTATGCACAAATTGAAAAAGAGGCGCTCAGCATTTCATTTGGCTACGATAAGTTTCATCAGTTCGTTTACTGACAAAAGACTCATCGAGACGGACTCTCCCCGTCTCCAAAGGTTCTTTTTAAAACTTCTCAGGTACGACTTTGTATTGCAGTATGTCCCGGGAAAGCACCTCGTCTTGGCAGACATGCTGTCACGATCGTCTCCGGTTGCTCAGGACGACACCACTGTCGCCACGGACGACGTGGAAGTACACGCCGTTGCTGTTCTGGGCTACATGGTCACGGATGCAACACGTCAAAAGCTGGTAAATGCAACAGCTCAGGACGACTACCTGCAGGCAGTCATCTCTTGCCTGTTAACTGGCAAGAGCATCCATCGAAGGGGAACTAAAGCCATTTTCATCTGAGCTTTCTGTCGTCGACGGTATTTTGTTAAAAGGCACGAAAGTGGTCATACCAAAAAGCATGCGGCGTGATATTTTAGCAAGAATTCATGCTGGGCATCTGGGACTGCAGAAATGCAAAGAAAGGGCTCGTCGTCTTTTTTTCTGGCCCAGTCTCAGCAGTGACATCACGATTTTGATCCAGAGTTGCCCCACTTGCCACGAATTTGCATACAAGCAACCGCAAGAACCACTGCTGATGCGCCCAGTCCCTGGATGAGCGTGGTATCGAGTTGGCGTAGATATTTTTTCTTTAGGAGGAAGTTCGTACATCGTGGCGTTTGATGCTCTTTCCAACTTCCCAGAAGTCTAGGAACTTGCGGATACTACGACAAGGACGGCAATCGCGGCACTGAGTGCTATGTTCGCGAGGTACGGCGTACCGCTTGAAGTGTGCACCGATAATGGGCCCCAGTTTGCAAGCCACGAGTTCGCAGTCTTTGCAAGAAATTTCGACTTCGCTCACATCATATCCAGTCCTCGCTACCATCAATCCAATGGACTGGCAGAGAAGGGTGTCCAGGTTGTGAAGCGTATCCTGAAAAAAAGTGAATGCTCACGGGAAGACTGCTGGCGAGGTCTGCTGGCCTACCGCTGTACGCCGCTGGAAGACGGCCGGTCACCTGGGGAACTTCTTCAAGGGAGATGCCTGAGAGCTAATCTTCCAGATTTTGCTGCTGTGCGGTGAAGAAGCACCTTCAGAAAAAAAGCGGAAAGCCACTACCACCTCTGTCTAAAGGATCAGTCGTGAGGTTCGGAGTAAATCATGGTCAAAAAAAGGCATAGTCGTCGCCACTACAGCTCCCAGGTTCTACCAAGTGCAAGCCGAGGATCGTCGGGTCTTTAGGCGCAACAGATGACATCTTCTGCAAACCCGTGAGAGGTGTCCAACAGACATTAGTGACGACGATAGTGATTCGCTCGAGCATGAACCTGTCGACCCCGGCCCAACTGCTCCAGACATCACGACTGCTGCCACAGCGCTATGCCATGCTCACTCACTCCAGCAACAGCCCGCCGTCAACAGCGCAGCGTCCGCAAGTGCTGCCCGCTGCATGTCAACACCTTCTCCTGAGCCAACACCGGCCCCAAGAAGGTCGACTTCATTACGATGCTGAATTTAATCAATTATCCTGAACATTGTTTTTATTACCCCTCAGTGGATGTATCGGGCATGTACTATCTGTCTTATCGTTACAGCGCACTGACTGCCTTATCATGTCGTGCCGGTGCCGCGCCCCATCATCTATATAAAGGCGTACCAATAAACCGTAGGGTCCTTCTTGTTCCTGCCACCATGTAGTTGCCTCCGTTCCTTAGTTCGACACACATCACGTTACAGCAGCTACTACAGGCAAAAGTACAATTGCACTCAAATTGTTCTAAGCCTGGCCGCATGTGCGATATCAAAATATGAATCTGCTACTAATATCTGGCCTGACCTCGTATAAAAGGACGTGGCGACGTCTATGTTTCGAGATTCAGGCATTTAAACTAAGCCGGCTTGCTAGCTTCTGCTCTTGGTTCACAATATTTCTCCCAGTTTATGCGCAGCGTAACGCTTTGAATTTCGCAAATCAATTGAAGACATTTCCTCGCTTTCTGAACGAAAAGTGCCAGCCTTGCATTGAGCAATTTTTGGCATGCTGTAAGCTGAGTAATCGCCTTCATTCGGTTCTTCAGCCTTCAACCTGTCGTCATCGTCACCAGCCTGACTGCGCTCAATACAAGACGAGGACCTCTCCCATTTATCTCCAATAAACCGGATCTGGTGCAATCTTCAGAAACCTTATCCCCGCAAACTTTTTAATCTCATCCACCAACATAAATTTCTGCCGCTCCCTGGTACGTTTTCCTTCGCTTCGAATCTAGTCCGTCCACTGGGAAGAACACCGCTTACATTTCCTTCTTTTTACAAAACTTCTCCGTGCCCATTTCTTCAGCATTACTTTTTTCTAGGATGTCATTAACTCGCGGCTCTTCCCTGACCCAGTCCAGTCTCTTCCTATCTATTAACATGCTGCCTTTCATTTTCCTTTCCATAGCTCCTTGCGTTTCCTGAATTTAGGTAAGCCTTTTTCGTTAGCCTCTGCCCTACAGGTGAGTACTAGTAAAATACAGCTGTTACAAACTTTTCTCTTGTGAGATACTGGCAAACTACCAGTCATGGGCTGAGAGTACCTGGTAATATGCGCTGCACGCAAATCTTAGTACTGTATTCATTTCACACTCGTGGTCTGCATCTGCGGTCACTTCCTGCCCTAAATAGATATACACCTATGCCATTTAAAGCTCCTCGCTACATGTTGTAAACTTCTGGTTCTTTCAAAGAATGTTACCTTAGTTTTCTGGGTGTTAATTTCAGGCCTGCCGTTTTCTTCTCTTTTTTTTAACGTCCCAAAGCGACTCAGGCTGTGAGGGACGCCGTAGTGAAGTGCTCCAGAAATTTCGACCGCCTGGGGTTCTTTAACGTGCACTGACATCGCACAGCACACGGGCCTCTAAAATTTCGCCTCCATTGGAATTCGACTGCCGTGGCCGGGATCGAACCCTCTTCTTTCGGGCTGGCAGCCGAGCGCCATAACCACTCACCACCGCAGCGGCTACGCCTGCTGTTCTGGCATGCTTGCTCTGGTCATCGATTATGCTTTGCAATTCGTCCCCTGGGTTACTTAGCAAGAGAACGTAATCAGCGAATCACACATTGCTAAGGCACTCTCGATTAACCCTGCTCCCTAACTGTTCGCAATCCAGGTCTCTCAATTCAGCCTGTAAACACGTGGTAAAAAGCACTGAATAGATCGTGTCTTCCTGCCAGCCATCGCTCTCTCAACTGACGTACAGAGCCCAATGCTCTGGTCTAGAACACGTTCTGGGCGTTTCTCTGGTTGAACACGCGTTATCTAGTGACAATATTTGGTTAAAAATGGTCTGGATGTAAGCATCCACAGTTAAATTGAGAAGTTCATAATCATTTTTTGCCCTTCTGGTCGCAGCGGCTTCAGTAACTGAATATTTTGCCTCTGTATAAGCACATTTTTAGCAATATTTTCTGATGAAACTGCTGCGGCACTCGAGGAACCTTTCTCCATCCATCCGTGCTTTAATTAATTTATTTTCTTTTGGGGGGGGGGAATTATTTGCTGAGTGCATAAAAAACGACTCATTGTAACGAAGTGAGCAGAATACAGAAATGTACGAAAACCGCGAACTCAGGCCTTGAAAGAATTCTCGGATTTAGCTCTTGGTTTCAAGCCGCAGACAGGTGCGGACATTTAAAGAGAGATAAAATAAAACTGCTGCGCACGTGTTTTTGATATGTTTAACTCAAAGCTTTGTGAGCACTCTTCAGATTAGACGCTGCCTTCAGCAGACATCGGAAAGTATCTACAGTGCGGAGCTAATGCTCTTAATGGAGCTAGTTGGTTTATGAATTCTCATATGCATGATAATTAGCGCGAAAACAACAAGGACAAAGAAAGAAGCGACCGGACAAGCGCTAGGCCTGCAACTGATATTTTATTACGATAATTTGCAGTACGGCTTTCCCCCTTTTTACAACCTATTGCTGTATCACCAGTTTCGAAGGTAACGTATAGCAACTAGTATGAAGGTGCTGGCATAGCCACCAATGCTCTACTAGAACTGCCGTTAGTGCGTTTGCCGTGTATTTCAGTGCAGTTGTATTAGCCATTGCTATATCACCAGTTCGACGGTAACGTACAGCTGCAGTATGAACGTGCTGGCATACTCACAAACGCTCTACTGAGACTGCTGTTTTTCATGTCTAAATTCAGTCGGTTGGCTTTCTGACCATTTAGTGCTTGCAGAGCGTACTATAGAGTTACACATAGAATTGTGGCCCTGCACGTTAACCTTTGCTTTATTCTGTTTTTTTTTTAGTAAAATGAGCACGTTAATATATTTGCTGCGATTCGGTTGTTGAACTGAAATTCTTAGGCTAATACACATGCAATATGCAGTTCTTTTATGGCGCGAGGGCACCTGTGGACAAAAAGGACCATTGAGCAAAGTGTTTTTCATCTACTCAAGAGGGGTTAAACACACAGTTCCCAAACAATTCTCTCTTTAAAATCAACGATCTCAAGGCAGAAAGCTGGGCTAGTTGCCGGTTCATGAATAACTAAAAAGTGCAGTTTATAAGACTGCTAAGAAGAAACTGAAAAAGAGAGAGGACTAGCTCTAAACATCAACTGAAGTTTACTTCGACAGAAGGTGCACTAATACAGTTCAGTGGCACATGCACGCGCACGATTAAAACAAAGCTCGAAACAAAGATCAGTATTCCACACGTGGCACACTGTTTCTCAGAAACATTTAATCTTTCTGTGACAAGGAAAGAGAAGGTGTGATAATGCAGCTATTCATTGCCCTGCTATTGTGCTTGGCCTCGCATATCTCACGATGTAACCTCGTGCCTCCCCTACCACCATAAACTTGCGGAGAGCCAGCAGACACCCACTGAAACATCAACCAGAACAGAAAACCCGGCTTACCAGAGGCTGCTTTATGGGTCACTAAACTGTTTAGCTGACCGGTTTATAGGTCTGCTCCGCTTTGCTGACCCGGTCAGCATATGCGGAAAGGAGGTCCAGCGAGGAAATTTTTGGGAACCGTTCCAGAGATACGACTAAGCGGAGCGGTTCCTTCTTGTGGCGCCAACTGACAGTAGCAAATAAAACTGATTTGAGAAAATTTAATCAAACTTTATTGCGTTATAATTCATGTATCCTTTTTGTTGCTTCCTAGGTTCTTAACTAATCTTAAGGAGGCATATTTAGGTCATGAAGCCTGATACGACACCTGCAGTAAAGGAAACGCGGCTCGCACTAGGTGTTGTGTGATCCATCCTGATAAATGACGTACTGTGGTGTTCGTTCGATTGGTTGCCTACAGCCGCTGTTTCACCGTTTGGGCGACTTCCGACGCAGCGCACATTATAAATTCTCACTGTGAGATTGTCCGTTCGTTCTGTAGCGACTAAAGCAGCGATAAGTTGACCTTCCATTCAGTTGAAAACATTTTCAGTAAGTCGAGGTGAACGCCTTTGCGCATGTCTGCACAAATATCTCCTGAGAAGCAAAAGAAATTGAAGCAGGCATGAACGCACCGGCTTACTTTCTCAAATTTGGTCTCCGTCCTGAAGAAAAGAACCGGGAAGCCAATTTACGCGGTTCTTCACAGCACCTCGATTGAAATGGCGCCTGACTGCGAGAACTACCCTTTCTGGCACTTGCGCCTATATATACATGTGGGCAGAGACGCTCAGAAGGATTCACCGTGACATCTTTGTTGATCTTCAAGCGCTTTTGAGCATTGTAGTCTGTAAAAGAGCCGTTGAGGTTGAGAAAGTTTAATGGGCACTTAGACGCTACCAGCAAGATGCAGGCGTTCGTCATTAAACAAACTCAAAGCCCGAGATGTTTCCGTACGGTACAACGCTGCGGAAGCCGACGCACCAGCACAACGCCGGCGCCGCAACGGTGACCCGCTAGCGGATGCGCGTACCGTGCATGTTCACTTAAGCGCCCGCTCCGCACAGCCGCAGAGCGAATCGGAGACCGGGTCAACAAAGACTGTCTACTCTTTGCGAAGGAGAGTAGGGTTGGTGGTGCTTCTTGAGTCATATACTTGTTGGGCTCTTTTACTTTTTCGAAAAAACGGGTTCAACGAGGTTTCTCTATGTAAAGTTCTCGCTTTGGGTCCGCGATAGCTTCAACGCCCGCCTCCTAAGTCTCACATCCCGCGGTCTGGCACGCCAGTATCCAAAAGTTTGAAATAGGCTCATCAAGAGGTACTCTCACAGAGTACCGCGTAGCGGGTGTACCAAGAGACAGAGAGCCCGCACCTGCTTCCGCTAGACGACGCCAGCGTTGTTCTAAACAATTTTCGCCAGCTACAATCAAGCCTGCATTTCACCGGAATTTTTGCAGCACAGTACAGCTGTGTTTCCGCGCGAACAGAGTCAAGTCTGCCTTACCCCAGCGCAGTGAGTCCGTCGAGCTCTCTTCGCGGCGAACTTGTTCTGCGGCAAAGGTTACTGAAGCTCATTTGTGTGACAATGCACGCATAACACCCAAGGCGAGTGCCACTCTTTGGAAGTAGCGCTAAACTCACCTGTGTGGCAAGGGTTACAAGATCATCAGTGTTCGGTGAAAAAATATAAGGAGAAACGTAACGGCATCTGTTCGGTGATTGCGCCAAGAGAACTACGCGGAAAATAAGAAAACACGAAGTCAGAGTTTGCGAGAGATTTTACATGTCGCCTTAGTCGAAACGTTTGTTTCATGAGAATATTCATTCCCGTTGTACATCCAGCGTATGACTACTTTATTATGCGCACCTTTTTAGCCACTATTCCAGCACACGTGGTAACTTCCTACCGGGACAGAACGGTACTTTGTATACTTTTAGTTTCAGCGTTTCACCAGTAGCAGTGCCGCTGGCCGCGTTCATAGTGGCTTTTTAGAATAGTAGAGGCTCAGTAAGCTATACGAAAATTGCAAGCACCTTCGGGAAGTTTGTAGTTTTGTGTCAGAATGCCCACGATGTTAACACATGAAAGTGCGTGCCGCCTGCTATTCTAGCATACAATTCAAACAGCGGTTGGTGTCAATAGGCCATGGCCAGCGGTATCCTGTACTACTCCGCTGACAAACCACAGCAGTACACGAAACAGATTTAGAATACTTGTTTGTGTAATACAATTGACAATTGCCATATTACCAAGTTTAAAATGTCCTCTTCTGTAACAATCTACTACTTTTTGTTGCAGAGGGATTTGTTGCGTAGAGTCACGTATGGGGGCGGACCTTCAAAGTAGAGTTGACTTGAAAGCGACAACATTCGCCGGAGCGCTAGAGCATACCCGACTACTGACGTCACAACTGTCGAGGTTAAAGCGGGATTCAAACGAAGGACGCCTTCGAGGAGGGGTGTGCGGGCGTTTCCTCGATGCATTCTCCTTTCTCAGTCCATTCTCGCATTCCAACGAGCGGCGGATGGATGGCAGTGTCTGAGAAGGATACCACTGCTATCTGGAGAAAGAGGTTCGGTGAGCGCAGAGCATAGCGCGTCTGTGTCACCGCTCCGGCGCTCCGGCGGTCAATCAGTCGCTCTACTTGGTTTGTATCGTTTGCGCTGCGTTTCGGTTTTTCCTGTAGATAAGATGCGTTCCCGAAGGGCTTGATGGTCGAAGTCATGTTTGACCTGGGAGCCACGTACTCCATATAACTGAAGAAACATGAGACTAGAGTCTCTCGATGCCAGAGCCTAAATGCAACGCGCCGGGAGAGTCGTGACATGGGCGTACGGCTGCGCCGGGCATTCCCGCAGACAGCGCGTCGCAACCAGCGCTGTTTGAAAACCTGTCGGTTTTTTACAGGTCTTCGGCATGCGTGAAAAGAAAAAATATTTCCTCATCTATCATGATTACCTCTGCCATAGCAACGAAACGCGCAAACACCACTATCCACCGCGAACAATTAGAAACAAGCGATTCGGTTGCCGCTCTGACGTTCCGCAGAGTGCAATCCGCGAACTTGCTGGGCGCGAGAAGAAACGGACGGTTACACCCGTCCAACCCGAACGCCTAGCCTAAGCACGTCACCCCGAAAGGTTCTTGGCGCCTCGCGCCGGCGCCTTAAAGGGACGCTGAGGAGAAATTGAAGTTGGCTTGTATCGATAGAACACCAGCTCCTGATCACAAAAACGCCGCTCGTACTGAAAACAAAGCTCTTGTAAGGTAGAAAATAGCAAGAACCAAAATACAGGTATCGCCGCCACAGGCCAATCTCGCAAGTACAAGCGTGGTGACGGCATAGGACAAGAGACGCCACCTTGTAGGAATTTTCCTTCCTACTTGGTTTCGCGAATCTTTGAGGCTAACAAAGGAAGGTTGCGCGGTCCAATATTGAAGTAAGTTTTGTTTTAGAATTGTTAGTGCACTTTTATCACACAAGGAAGGCAGACAAACGACAATATGGATGTTGGAAGCAAAGAAAACCGATGCTTGGCGGCGCCACAGGCGGCCAGGAGAGTTTCAATTTCTCATGGCGCTTCGCGTCTATGAGCTTTGCGTGCCCCGTGGTTTTGTTTTTGACGCGCCTCGATTTAAAAACGCCTAACAGCAGAGGAACTCCAAGTGCCGCTTCAAGTGCTAGTTTAACCTTTGAAGGAGCCTGTTAAGGCTTGTCAGATGATCACCAAGGTCGATGAAAAACTATGATGGCACGGTGGTCGGTGGTCGTACAAGGCAGCACTTGTGTATTCGCACGCTAGCCCGGCGAAACATTCCCGTCTGTGCCAGTCAACTTCAAACTACTTAAAGGAAATTGTTTAGGACGGAAGACAAAGTAAAAGGATGTTCAGAAAAATTGCTGATGGCCTAGCTCTGTTAGGCCAGGATATACGTAGCGAAAGCGCGGAGATTTCTGTATCAGACGAGTGCATTCACTAGATGCGCCTTTATTGACGGTTTCAACTTGAGCCGCCGTGGTGTAGTGGTTGCGTCTCCGCCTCAAACGCCTAAAGCCCTTGTTCGATTCCGAGCCTCAGCACAGGATTTTTTTTTTGTATTCACTGAGTGGGCGGGGGTTTCAGTGGCTGTCATAGATGCCGCCTCCGAATACGGTGGTTAGAGGTTAAGCGCAGGCTCTGTTAAAGGGCGTTTATGCTCCTGCGTAACGCGCGCGCGCGCGCTTCACGGCGACGTCACATCGGCGAAAGCGAGACCCTCTATACTCAAACTGCACTTGACCGCCGACGCGTTCGGCGGCTTCGGCGCACTCGGGCCGCACTGGCGGGGAGACTTGGAGCATGATTCTATTTCGCGCCCACTGCGCCAGCCGCCGCCGGCTCGGCCAGACTGATTCGGCTCCGTGGCGAGGTGCGCGTTGTGACGTAATTCAATAGCTTCGGCAGTTCGGCGGAGCTGTTCTTTTCGAGCTCGGCTAATTTAATCCATTCACAGTACATATCTGCAGGTACGTGCAAGTGGGCGAGAAAGCCCGATCCAGTGGATCCGTTGGATCTAGCGGAACCCGTTGAAGCGTCGTGCGCCGGCCTTGGTTTCAAGCCGCCGACTTTAAACGCGACCGCCCTCGAGCACCCATTTTTTTTTTTGTGGCAAAAAAATAAATAACTTTGCCCTAGCAACCGTGGGATACCTCGACGCCGCCTGCTGCGCCGTGCGACCGCGCCGTTCAAGGAATCACAATCCGTTGGCCGCAAAGCCCCGGCTAGCCTCCTCCGATGAGCGCAAGGCGCCGACCTTGTCCTGCTGGCCCCTCGCGACTCCCCGCACTGGGGTTTTGATATTTAGTTAGCAACGGCTGCTCACTGAGGAAGGGGGAAACGACCCGCCGGCGCCTAACCTGACCGTGCTCACTCAAAAGCATCGCCCGCTCTGTGGGGCTGAGGTCGCTGAAATGCAGGCCGGAGTTTTTGCGAGAACTACGTCGTCGGGTGCGGGAACGGGATCCATCGTAACGCTGGCAAGACGCCGGTGCAAACATAAACGAAGCGACGGTAGCGATCCCCGATAGAGGCTTTCAACGTGCGGCGGCGGTAGCTTTCATTTCGACAGCTGCTGGACCGCACTGCTAGCCTCCAGAAATCACGGAGTCTCTGTTTACGTCACGTTTCACGTTAGTTCCATTTCCAGTTCCAAAAACTTCTATTTCCATCAGAAATGGAGGCCATCTACTCCCTTACCCTGGCGCGCAGGCCTAGGGGCAGAGGCCAGGGCCTCCGCGACTAGATGCAGGCCAAGAGTTGTTGGCTCTTCGCGGCCTCTGCCGCCAGATGGATGGCTTTCTTCTGGGTCGCGGAGTCCGCGCTTTGCAGAAGGGTTTCCCAGGCTTCTCTGCTATCTATTCCTTCCCTCACCCCTGGGGAGTGTACACATTGGCAAATTATATGATCGAGGGTCCCCATCTCTCCACATTTTTTACATTTATCTTCTATGTCCTCGTCTTGTAGGACGTGTGACGCTCATACCGGGTTTATGAAATTTCCGGCCTGTAGCCTTCTCCAGGTTACTGCCTCTTTGTTCCCGAGCTCTTTGTCCGGAGGAGGGACAGTTCTTCTCTGCAGTCTGTAATTCTCTATGATTTCTGTGTATGTTTGTATTCTCTCGTCTAGTTCCTTGCAATCTGGCGGTTCCACTTCTGTTCGGAGGTAGAGATCTCGAGCTAGAAGGTGCGCCGCTTCATTGCCTGGTACTGACGTATGAGCTGGTGCCCATATTATGCAAATTTTTCTATTCATCTTTTTCCCCGTTAGAATCCGCACCGCTTCTGATGCGACTCTACCTCTTCTATAATTGTAGATGGCTGTTTTACTGTCATTATTATATAGTTTGCCTCTGTTCCCACGCAAGCAAGCGCTATTGCTACCTCTTCTGCTACTTCTGAATTGCGGCTGCGTATCGTAGCTGCTGATATTGCTGTACCCTTGCCATCCACCACTGAGGCTACAGCTGCTCCCAGTCTACCGCTCGCCGCATCCGTGTATGCTACCGTCTCCGTATTCATTTCGTTGAAGCGTCTCATGAGGGCTTCGGCTCTCTTTTGCCTTCTCTCACTGTTGTAGGTGGGGTGCATGTTTCTCAGAAGTGGGTCTATTCTGAGATGTTCCCTGACCTCCTTCTGGATGTCTTTTTTTTCTGCATGCCTCTGTCTGCCTGCAATCCTACCATACTCCGTTCTGTGACGTCATATGAGTTCTCCCTGACGTCATTAGAGTTCTAGAGTTTGAATCGCAGCGGCGGGAAAAACTTTTTAGAGTTCAAATCTAAATTTCTTTGAAATATACGCATCTTTCGCTCCCGGACAAGCGGCAACAAATCCATGAAATGCCGAACTATCAGATTTTGCTAATCAAAAAATTTTCATAGGGTTCTCCTCAGTGTCACTTTAAGGCGTCACGTTTCGGTGATGTGTGCACAACACCCAGCTCGAGTGGGGTGCACCTCTCTTTTTTGCGAATACCGCTTAACTTGAGGTGGCAGCCCGAGCAGCCGCGTTGGTAAGGCTGCCTGCGCGCATTCTTCGAGAAAATAAAGATGTTTTGAAGTGCTTATGGCATTTTAAGAGCATTAGCTCTTATTCATCACATTTCTCGATTTGGTGGGGTCTGCTACCACCTCCCTTCGGCGTGAAATATTCCAAGTCCGAGGAATTCAAGATGGATGCCCCCATAGTAATTCGATATAGAAAAAACAATTGGTGATTAATTTGTGACGTCTTTAGTATAACGAATTGGTGATTGATTGGTGGAGTGATTGTATTTGTAATGTCATAAATAATAGCCACGAGACTGTTTACTCGGTTACATACAGTAATTAATGAGGTCATCATAAAACGAATTAGATACTTGGAATCCTCTAGATGAGTACAACACCAATATTAACTAATAAAGTTAATATTTATTTACGGTTAGGCTTAAATTTAAATGCTAACAATAAACTCAACGATGGCGTCATTATCGAACCAATGGCATGTTCATAACGAGATCTATGAGTAGAACATGTTAAACAGCAATGTCGCCCAATTAGGGTAATATTAGTTATAGTGAGGTTAACACTGCGGTCGTGACGTCAGCACTCGGCGGCTCACAAGGCGGCAGGCGCCCGCTCGCCGTGAGGTATAGAAAAGTAGCCAAATCCCGTGGTAACAGATCGCATGAAAGCTAGATTGCGCTACCAAAAAGCTACCGCTCTTTACTTAAACGTCTTCCAGGTGGCTGTGGCATAATTTTTTGTGCATTATATTCGTGTCCTTTGGCAAAAGCTACAGCATATGGCAGATTTAACTGAATTTTTTTCACATTCAAGTACCCCTTTAACAAACGCGTCAAGTTATAAAAACCTTAAATCATAAGTATGTGGCGGTGAGAAACCCAATGACTCAAATATAACGCAACACACTTTTCCATCTCATCAACCGCCTTCTGCCTGATAAGCGGTTCTGAGCTATTATCTATAGATTCATTTCATTCTTACAGGGAAACCTCAACGCCTGAAGTTTACTGGGAAAAGAGCACCATGCGCCGGGATACTCAGAGTTCTCACCGAAGTTCTCGCAGCGAGGCCAAGGAAACTTTGCTGCTGGATGAATACTGGGGCGTTCCCGTGACGATGGCTTCTGCCGCATTTTTCATCTGCATGCCAGTTTCCTGCCTCGGGCTGGTTTTCGTCCTCTCCATGGAAAAGTTTGGCATCAGCAGGGAAGAAGCGTCCTGGCCGGAAAGCGCATTTTCCATGTGCGGCCATATTGCCGGTAAGACTCCACCCGGAACATGTACTGTTGGCCAACAGATTCGAAGCCAGTGGGTGGGTTGCTGAGACGCGAAATTGGGCTTTTACGGCACTCCTCCTACTGGAAAGCACTGATGCGGTACGCCTGAACATTTATGCTCCCCTGATTTGGAGCCTAGGATAGTTCTGCGAGGCGCACTGAACAGCCTGGCAGCTGTGCATGCAAAATTTTAATCAAGCATGCGCTGCGTGTAGGTAAAGGTTTTTCTTAGCCTGGTGACCTTTTTGCTCATTTGATGCGCCACAGAGCGCTCGCTGGTTTTCGCTTTTGTTCCTTAATATGAAGTAATACTTTAGTACCGCAGACTTTTTCACTGCTCTTATTCAGGTCCTGCTACGGACAAGACTTAAACTTGAGCATCCCTAAAAGTTATGTGAAAAGTTTGGTTCTTAAATTTGCCCCAAAAACTTTCAGTCTCAACGTTCGCACTCACTGAAGGCTGTGCATATAAAACATCTCAAGTGCAGCGAGTGACACAGAGAAAATTCTTAGTGCCGGGTGCAAATAGGGTGTATAAGTTCTCAGTAAACCATTCAGAATTGACCTACAATGCAGCGTGTTTCCAGTTTTTCTACTGTTTTGTTCTGTTTGCGCTCTAAAAAAATGTCGAACTTGAAGGAACTTTTCGAAGCTCATGTCCAGCCTCAACAGATTTATAGTGCACCGAGCTCTTGCCTATTTTCTAAAATACTACTTACCTCCTTTCGTGATGTGCAAAACTTGCGTATCCATTAATGCTACAAAAAATTTTTGGTCTAGTTGGTACTTCATGCTCACATCCTCACAGGACTACAACGAACACGAACAACAGACCGACACCACAAAGCACTGACGTCACCTTACTTTATTGCCATGCGATCCACATACAAATCGCGTTTCCTCTTGATGCGGCAGCGACCTGCAGTGCCGCTGCCAGAGATAACGTGACATGTCGTAGATTTCTCCTATGCATTGCGAGCGAGCTAAAATATATATAAAAATGTGCATCGTGCGATAGACACGGTTCAACGCCGCGCTTTGTGCCACCTACCTGTCGTTCTTGTTCGTTGTCCAGCTGTGTGAATGTAAGAATCCGTTACTCGCATGTGCTGCTTTACGAGATCCGGTGGAAGGTCATTCTCCTGAACTTTCAAACACTCTCTAGCTGCGTGCACTCTTAATGGGTACATTTCAGGGTAATGCTTAAAATTGTGAGGTTTGGATATTGCAGCCTGATTCCAACGAACTTTTATTCGATAAGGGCAGTTTTTCAAGGAGAAAAGCCCTGATGGGTTGCAAGACGAAACAGCATAGATGGTACCAAGTAAAGCAGCGCAACAGCACAAGGTCAAGAGGACACGAAGGGTGAAACCCGGCGCTAAGCTGACAACACAACTTTACTCAGGACGCAATCGCCATATATGCTCTAGCATCGCAGAAGAAACAGAAAGAACAGAGAAGAGTGACAAGCAGATCAAGGCCTGTCATAATGAGGATGCGGACGTTTCTTTAGTAAAGTGATGATGAGAAAGCGGATAGCTCAGCTCTCGTTTAAACATCTACCGGCTTGGACGATGTACGAGCTACAGCAACACAAAGGGATTGAATACACGAGACAATCTTTGCGCTTGCAGAGGCCCGCCACATCTGAGCCTCTCCTCAGGAAATTCCCACTGGAAACTTTCACAAATGACATTACAGCCTCAGTCACGTGACAACAACGCAAGAAAGGAATAAAATAAATCTATTGTCCTTCGTCGGAAAAGACATTAAATTTGCCGCCAGACAGGGGGCTGTTGCAGTGTTGGACTCTAGTGGGTTCTGCAGCAGAATTCGGTGCCTTATTCGTCATCTCCACTCATCTCTTCCAGAGCCTCTAAATTTCGACAAATTGGCGATCAATTTTGCGTGTTGGTGCTTACGTCACACACCATATTAAATACTGTTGGCCATTACGGTACACCATTCAACACAAAACGCAACACATCAGTGTTTCAGTAAAAACGGTCGGGAACGGGACGACAATTCGGCACATGCTATACAAGATTGTCCGGAGGAATGCAACGGGCAACGGCTGGCAAAGATACCCTTCAGCATTGCATTTTAATTCGACAGCCTTATGTGGCTCGTGTCGCAGAAAAGACGGCGTCGGCGCCGTCTTCAGCCGTAAGGGATAAATGGCGCATCTCGGTGGACACCTAACTACGCCATAAGGGAAAGAATTTTCCTTCCCTTATGGCGCGGTACGGGTGTCAAGCGAGAATTGTAACAGGGGTCATTTCCTTTCCTTAAAACCAATTTTAATTTCAAGTTTCTTCCCTTACGGCAGGGTTTGAGTGTCCACCGATATATGTGAGACAGGCGTTCTTTCCTGTCCGTAATAATTTTCTTTTCATTTTTCTTGCCTTACGGCACGGTTCCGGTGTCCACAATGATATGTTTCCTTTCCTTAAATTGTTCGGGCAAGGGGTCGCACCGAAGGACGATGGCGTTCCGTGGATTCCTTGGCAATGCTGGAACAGGCTGTCGCGTCCTGCTCTTAAAGGTGAAGCTTAAGCGTCCTCAAGCTTTTTTGGTAAGGAGTCCATTCAGAAGATTGGGAGGAAGAGGGGAAAGACGTTCGCTTCACGCCGAAGGTGGTGGCACATGATTCAAGCCGACAGTGCGCGTTTAAGATCTGTATAGCGCTGTAGAATTCTCAGCAAGACATTTCTGGAAGCGGGCGGCGGCCTCAAGGAATAGAGAAGGGCGCCGCAGCTGGCGTCAAGCTGCCCTTCTCTGCCCTGACTTCTGGAGAGCGATAGAACGATTTCGAACCCTTGGTCCGCGAACGCTGCTTCGCAGGGACAGGACCTTGAGGTGAGAAGAGCCAGCGGGAGCCTTAGCCTTCAAGCGCACACAAGAGCAATCTTTACCGCCTTTTTTTGCCGCGGGTCTCTTCCGCATTACCTCCCTTCACGCTACCACTTCCCTCATCGTTTTCTCTTTGCCTACGCCGACTTTCATCCTCATATGCTCTATGCGTTCGCCCTCCTTTATCCTTCGAAGCACTCGTTTGCTCAGTTACACCGAGGCCGGCGCTCAAGGACGCCGCTCAGCCCATGAACGGTAGCCTAAGCGCTACGCTCTAAATGTGTTTACAAGCTCAAGATGGGAAAGAACGAAACAATATTATGTAAGAGGTTGAGTTCCGGAAATGGTACTAAGAACGTAAAGAAACTCCTTTGAGAAACCCATTTGTTTTTCACAGAAGAGGTGCAAACTATGTGGTTGTGAAATACGTGCCAAAGTTAAGACAAAAAATCCTGAAAATCAATATTTCCATAATTTCAGCAGAAACACCTTTATGAAATGAATAACTCATTCCGAGTCAGGAGTGCCGCATGACTTGAGAAGAAATGTGGTGTTCACGTTATTAACAGTGATGGTATTTTAAAATCTGAGTTCACTTCTCCTCGCAGGAACCATTAGTTCTAGCGACGCGCAGTGTGAGGTTCACTTGACAATCACTCTGCACCAGCATCACAAGGAAGGTATAAGCTTGAAGATTCGCTACAAGAAAAGCTAAACATGTTATTTTTGAGCATCGTTAATAGGGCCAGTGGATCGAAATACTTAAACAATTTTTGTAATCGTGAGCTCGCGTAGAATAGATATTATTTAGAGTCATCATTGTCACCAATGGGACAGCGCTTCCCCCGATTCTACAAATAGCTGCCACGGACAGCATGAGCATAACAGGCTTTTTAATGCTCTGACAGAAATACCTGCGCTCTAGCAATGCAAGCAGGAATGGTGTAAAACTTCCAGGCAGCTCTTTGGCGTGCATACGTAGCGTTCTTCGTGTTTACGTGAAGTTCTCACGTAAACACAAGACCACACTTGTGCAAGCAAAATCTGCAAAGTAAACTGCATTGAGCATTAACTTCCATAGTGCTCCGAAGGAAACGGAGGACAGCGACCGACTGACCCTCGGTTCTTGTGCGCTCTCGGCGCTAACAGGAGATCACAGACAGCGCCAGCTGTGTGTGTGCTCGGAGCGAGCAGGAGATCAGGGACGGAGCCGGCAGTGTCTGCGCACGGCGCGAACAGGAAACCACTGACGACATCGGCTGTGGCTCTGTCGCTCTGTCTCGTATGTGCTCCTATATAGGCCTCCTGCTAGTGAGCCGGTTGAAAGACGGGAGCCTGAACGATACGGAGGACCTCTTGTTGCTGGTCGGAAAATGCGATGAGGCGTCAGCGACAGAGACGGGAGGCATGGCGTGGTGGAGAGTTTCAGGGGGGAGCCGGTATTCAACGATTACATCTTTTAGGCGGTCATTAGACATGGAATCGTGGCGACAGTGAAAATCAAGAGTCTAAAACTCGTCACTGCGCTTGATGATGCGAAACGGGCCATCGTAAGGGCGCTGCAAGTGCTTTCGCACTGCGTCTCCAAGGGCAAAGACATGTGTTGTCGTCTCCTAATCAGCAGTGATGTAGGAAGAAACACGGTGTTGTGGGCGAGGTTTCTGGGCACAAAGATTGCGCAGCGCGGTGCGCAGCTGCTCCACGTACGCCGAAGGGCCAGGGAAAGACGAGGTGGATGAAGCGTCGAACATTTCTCCTGGAAGGCTCAGCAGTGAACCAAAGACTAGGTCGGCAGGTGTACAGTTGATGTCCTGCTTTAAGGTAGCCCTAAGCATAAGCAAAAAAGGGGCAAGGAAACTCTCCAGCCGACCGTGTCGATTTGCGCCTTCAAGGACGCTTTCAGGATCCGTTGAAAATGTTCGGTCATGCCATTTGCGATGGGGTGATAGGCTGAGGTGCGAATCGTTTAACTTCCTGGCAAGGTCATGAGGTTCTTGGAAAGGGAATACTCGAACTGTCGACCGCGATCGGTTGTTATTGTAGAAGGGAGACCGAAACATGAAGCCCAACTCGAAACAAAAAGTTTTGCCGATAATTTCGCTCGTGATGTCGGAAATGGGAAACGCCTCTGGCGACCGAGTAAAACGGTCATAGCACGCCAGTCAGCATGTAGGTGTTTCCCTGTGATGATGGCCACAATCCCAAAATGTCAATATGATCCTTGTCGAAACGCTCCGAAGGTGGCGCGAAGGAATCGTAAGGAGTCAAGGTGGATGGATATTAGCAGTGGATGGCTTATGGGAGTTTTACCGTCCCAAAGCGACTCAGGCTATGAAGACGCCGTAGTGAAGGGCTCCGGGAACATCGACCCCCTGGGGTGCTTTAACGTGCACTGACATCACACAGTACACGGGCCTCTAGAATTTCGCCTCTATCAAAATTCGACCGCCACGGCCGGGATCGAACCCGCGTCTTTGGGGCCAGCAGCCGAGCGCCATAACCACTCTGCCATCGCGGCGGCCTATTAGCAGTGAATTCTGTGATGTACGCAAGGTGCGACTTTCACGAGAGGAAAACTTGCTACTGGCAGATTTGATGGAAAATATGAACGGCTTGTGGTCGGTGGCGCTTAAAAAACATCGAGCTTCAAGGAATTCCTGAAATGGCATAAAGCCATGTAAGCAGCGAGTAGCTCGCGGCCGAAAGCGCTGTAGCGGCTTTCTGTGGAGGAGTGCTTACGCAAAAAGAAGGCTAGCGGCTGCCACGATCCGTCATTAGGCAGCTACAACTGCCACATCAGACGTCTCTGTCATAAGACGGAGTGGAGCATCAGGTCTTGGGTGAACAAGAAGGGTGACGACAGCGAGCTGTGTCTTAACAGCTTGGAAGCTGTTACCGAAGCGTGGCCTTGTTGTAAAGCACCCGCCTTGCATTCGGAAAGTGCTCTGTTCGATCGCCAGTGCCGCCGGGTACCCACCGGTTTTTAAAGGCAACAAGATTTCCCCCGGCCTGGTGCTCGGCTCTTAAGAGTGAGATGATTGGGAAAAGTGTCTTGACCACAGTTGCTCTGACGGATCAGCGATAAGTTACGCCGTCAACAACGCTAAATCCGCCTCGTGCGGTAGAAGCCCATTTGTGTCCCTTTCTTCATTCTCGCAAAGTCTGCCCGCCGGAAAAACCGGACTTTCCCAGGACCGCAGTGATACTCTGAATCGCTTCTGACGAAGGACCTTAGTGTTGAACTTAGGTTAGAGCGTATGAGCCTTGAGTCGAACTCTTCACTTGGGAATGAAACACGAAGTACCTTTGCAGGCTGAGTTGTTCGCAACTAGGTTTGCCCTCGAAGGGGCGCATCGAGGTTTGCGGTGTCTCCTCCAAGTTCACATCCCTGAAGAAGCCGGGCGCCGGGCCGAGGTGGCTAGTACCCATTTTTACCGGTGGGTGTCCGGCAGTGGGTTTAGAACCAACCACCTCCCACAGCCGAAGCGGACGCCCAGACCACGAGGCCTCATCAGACAATGTAATGGGAGAGGATTTTTTCTTCCTACCCTGGAGCAGATAAGTGAAGGGTCGAATCCCATCAGCACAGCGGGGAATGAAACGCCGATAAAAAATTGATCAGCCCCAAGAAATCTCGAACCTTTCGTATGGAATTAGGCTGTGGGAAATCACGAATCACTTTCACTTCAGTAGGGAGTGGCCGTATGCCGTTAAGATCCACTTGGGGTCCAAGGAAGTCAAGATTAGAAACGAGAAAAGTGCATTTGGCCTTGTTGACGATATTTCGTACTCAACAAGGCATTAAAAAAGCTGTCGGAGATATGAAAGGTGCTCGTAGGCGTAGCGGCTAAAGTTGAGATCATCGATATAGGCAAAGCAGAACGAAAGACCTGGGTTGACTTTGTCAACAAACCGATGGAAAGTTTGAGCAGCTTTGTGGAAATCAGAGGGCATTAGCAGGTATTCAAAAAGACCAAACGGCGTTATGACAGGAGACGAGGGAATGTCCGAAGGCTCGACAGGTATCTGATGATACGCTTTGAGGAGGTCGATCTTCGGAAAAATGGTTGCTGCTCGCAGTGGTGACACATAGTGTGCGATGTTAGGCAGGGGATAGCGATTGTGAACGGTGGTCTTATTTAAAGCGCGGAAGTCACCGCAGGGTCGCCAGTCGCCTGGAGATTTCTATGGCACCATGTGGAGCGGTTATGCCCAAGGACATTACAAGGGTCCCACAATGCCAAGCTCGAGCATGTGATCGAATTCGGCTGGGGAAATCTTGTGTCAATAGGCCGCTAGGCTTCGTGGACGAGCATAGACAGGGAGTCCTGTGGTGATTATGTGGTGGGTAATGTTGTGCGTGGCGGGTAGGAAAATGTTGAACGGGCGAAACATGCTTGGAAACTCGTTCAGTAGTTTCTCATAGACAGATGAAGGCAGGCTATTAATAACAGTGCTCAGCACGGCTGCTGACGCTATACCTTCTACCACGAGGGAGTCGTAGCATCAACAAGACGCTTGCGAGAAAAAGTCCACCGACGAAGAAAATGTGCTCCAAGTACGGGGTCAGCCACGTCGGCTACGTGGAACACCCATCGGAAAACACGCTGGAATCCAATGTTCAAAGTGCGGGCACGTTCACCGTAATTTCCAATGGTGGTCTTCTTGGTGGCTTATAGCGTTACTGCATATTGGCGATTCTTCGGAGTATCGACGAGGTTGAGAAAACACTAACTTCGGCTACCGTGTCAACGAGGAAACGGAACCCAGACGCCATGTCCAAAACAAAAAAACAAGGGGCTGCTTGCTGGACCGCCACCACTCGCCGCTTCGAGTGGTGAGCCTGGGCGTTTCTCGAGAAAGTTCAGCGCGATGCAAACTTCTGAGCGCCTACACTGAAGGTGCGTTGGTACCAGCAATCGCCGGGATGCGACGATCGAAATGAAGAACGCCGACGGTAAGAGGAGTGGCGGCGTGACAAGGATCGAGAGCCTGCAGACAGGATAATGATTTGCGTGCATAGCTAGTCTGTCTGGCTGCAGAAGTCGTCGCAAAGGGGCTACAGCTCAGGAGGAGACGGAAAAGATGCCTCACTTTTCGCTGAAGTTGTGACAGTCGAAGAAATGGACGGGGAGGTGACTTCCATGGCGGAGTGGGCAAGGTGTTCGAGCTTATCCATGGACAACGCACCTGCTGCGGCGAGCACCATGCGGACGGTGGAAGGCAGGCGCGGCAAGAAACAGCTCAAGGAGTGGGCTTTGCTAAAGAAGCGGCCTTGTCAACAAGGAGCTGCTGAAGACGGCACAAAAGTTGCAAAGGCTTCCCGTCGCCGAGTTCTTCCACTTAGAGCAACTGCTGTAGTTCTTGTCTTTCCGTCCACGAAGTACGATTCAGGAGCTTGGCGATCAAAGTGTCGTAAGGATTTTTCCGGGGCGGAGAAAAAATGAGGTCTTGGAAATCGGCAGTCTCTGGAGGAAGCGCAGACACAACGTGGGGAAACAAAGAATTCCACGATGTGATTCGTTCTGTCATAAACTTTTGGTTGATTTTCGCCAGCCAGCCAGAATTTCGGCAAACGAACCGAAACAGCGGAGACCCCTTGAGATATTCCAGAGTCGGCTGTAGCTTGCTCGGAGTCGCTGGTGGGCTCTATTCTGGCCGCAAGTTTCAAATGACCGTGGTCACCAAACTTTTGTAGACGCAGCGGCCTTCGTGTTTCCGTGATAAAATTACGTAAACGCAAGAAAACGTATGTGCACGAAAAATCTACAAAGTGAACTGTATTGAGCAATTCCAGAGTGCTCCACAGTTAGTGGAGGGCAGCGACCGACTCATCATCGGTTCTCCTGCGCTCTCGGTGCGAACCGGAGATCACGGACAGCGCCGGCATAGACATTGTGTGGGCTCAGGCGAAGAGGAGATCAACGACGGCGCCGGATGTGGCTCCGTCGCTTCGTCCCGCATGTGCTCCTATAGGCGCTTATGAAAATGGCAACGGCACTGCCTTTTCGATGTACTGAAATTTTTCTTCCTTGATTGGTAATTTTAACTGGGTGGTTTTACTCTCACATTTCGAAAAGAGGATTTTCTTCTATCCTGTAAGGGTATTTCGCGTCTAAGCATGTTCGAAGGACACATGGTTTAGAAACTCCAATGTTCCACTGCCGCATAGAAACGTTAGTGCTAAGAATACCTCTGCTGCCAAGACGAACGGTAGAAAGTCTTTGGGAGAGGCCATAGCGTTGCAGCCGCTCGGCTGATGATGATCATCGAGAACTTCGAATGAATATAAACTCGCTTACATTCTAGAGCTTGGAAACTACTCACAATCACCAACCATGTTCACCGACAAACGCAAAACACCGGCCAGTAAAAAGCCGCAGCCAATTTTAAGGCCCGGTGCGTCTCGCCTGGCATTCTTGCCATATTAAGCAATATTTCAGACATGATGTCTGAAATAGGTGGACTCTCAGAACTGATGAATAGCCGCTATCATCACCAGCAAAACCACGCATACTGCCACACAAAGGCTTCTCCCAATGTCCCCAATTAACCCTGCTCGGTGGCAGCAGCGGCCACCTCACCGCCAACTTCTTAATCTCACCTGCCAACCTAATTTTCTGCCGCCCCTTGCAACTAAGGGCCATTGGTTATCGTACCTTTGAAGTATATGCTCTGCCCAATCGTTTTTTTCTTCTTCATTTCGAGTAGGTTGTCATTCACCCGTGTATAATGCTTGACCCACTCAGCTTTCTACCTGTCTCTAAACGTAACACCTATCAGTTTTCTTTCTATATCTCACGGCACTGTCCGTAACTTAAGTTTCCTCCTTTTCTTTAGCCTTCGAGTTTCTGTCTCATACGTGATTATCGGTGAGATACAGCAGTTAAATATTTTCTCTTGAGCGATATTGGTAAACTTCCTTTCATGATCTGAGAGAACCTGCCAAATGGACTCCACCACATTCTTACCACTCTATTTATTCCAATCTCGTGATCCGGATCTGAGGCCACTACCTGCCATAGTGGATGTATTCTCTTACCATTTCCACCACCTCCCTACCAATTGTAAACTTCTCTTCCTGTTCGTGACTTTTATGCAATATTTTTTGTTTTCAGCGTATTAATCTTGAGACCCACCGTACTGCTCTGCCTTTCTAACTCATTTATTATGTTTGCAGTTCATCTCCGGAGTGACTAAGCAAAGCAATGTAATGAGCTAGTCGCAGATTACTGATATTTTGCACTTGCTCTTATTCCCAACTCTTCCCAATCCAGGCCTTTGATACCTCCTGTGAGAAGGCGGCGAATAGCATTTCTGAAATCGTGTCTCCCTTCCCGGCGCCCTTTATTATTGAAATTTTATTGCCGATTTTATCCAGGAATATGACAAATGTGCACTCGCTCTGGATACCTCCCACTATTCTTACATAATGCTCTTCTACACGCTGATTCCGCAATGCCTGCGTAGCTACTCAACTTTTGACCGAATCAAATGCTTGCTCTTAATCTATAAAAGCAACATAAAATGAAATATTATAGTTTGGGCATTTTTCTATAACCTGAATGACAGTATGAATATGGTCTGTGGTCGCGTATGTTTTACGAAAGCCTTCCTGATCATTTGGTTGTTTGAATTCTTTGGTTCTCCGGACTTTATTTTCGGTTACCTCAGTAAATACCTTTTACGCATTGCAGAGTGAGCTGATCGGTCTGTAAGTTTTCAAGCCCTTCACGACTCCTTTCTTAAGGATTAAAATGATGTTAGCATTCCTCCAACCTTCTCGTACACTCGAGGTCATAGGGCATTGCGTAGAGAAGGTAGCTAGTATTTCTAGCACTAGCTTTCCTCCATTCTTCAACAGATCGGCTGTTACGTGATCCTCAGCAGCTGCTCTAACCCTTTACATTTTTCCTAAGGCTTTGTTTACTTACACTTTTTTTTGCTTGTGGAATATCCTATTGCTGTGCTCTACTTCCTTTCTCATTAACAGCCTGATTACATAAGCTACTGGACAGATTTGTGTAGAACGGTTTGGCTACTTGAACTATCATATTCATATTGCTAATTACATGCACTCATTGTATCTTAATGAATCCATCTTGTTTTTTCTATGCCTAGTTTCGTCTTCACGGTTTTAGCAAAACGCATGCTTGGTTCTCTCCATATTAAACTTCCTTGTGTCGGCTGCCTTGCTTTCACTGATTAAATTTTACAGCTCTGCTAGTTCTCTTTTATCTGGTGGTTTAGAAGCCTTTATGCTTTCGCGTTTCTTAATCAGGCCTTTCGTCTCCTGAGATTTCTTGCTGGTATCCTGTCCAACCAACCTACCGCCTACTTATACCGTGCTTTCCGTAATGATAGCTGTGGGATTATCGTTCACTGCGTGAACTTTGGTATCATCATCCTGAGTTAAAACCAAATTTATGTTTTGCAACGATATTCTGAATTCTTGTACTTTCCCTCTAAACGATAACTGCTTATTAGGCTTCCTCTTCACTAGTTTATTCCATTTCCTCGTCAAGTCTAAGCTAATACAAGACTTTAGCATCCTGTAGTTGATACGGCGCACTTTTCCGAGGACACTCACGTCCTATTTGATGCCAAGGTGCTGCATGCTACGAATTCTATTTCATTTTTGGTTTAAGCATTGGGGCTCTTGTATGTCCATTTCCTTTTTTCTGTTTTGGGAAAGAAGGTTCTCATTATCCATAATTTTGATAAATTCGTAAAGATGAATAGTGCCACGACGCTAATCAGCAAGTCCCGTTACCACCATGAACACTGCGAAGTCGTGGTAAAAGGATCGACAGTCGGACTGCCTCCTGGTCTGCGTATAAGACTAGGGAAAACCTGCTGCTGCACTGTTATGCGCAACCTTTATGCCAGACAGGCGTTGGCGTTAAAGCAGTGTAACAGGGGAAGATTCGAGCCCCTCCGTTCTGTATATGTGGACTTGAGCCGACGTGTCAACGCGTGCATGACATGCGTTAATGAAATAAAGCACGTCCTTCCTCGCCGCGAATGTGACGTTTTAAAAATGGTGCTTCAAAAACACCCGCATCATCGCGCGTAGTCTCCGTATCTCCTCCAGTGCTACGATGGGCCGCGAAAGATGTTTGTTTTGTATTCGGCCTGTTTCTGTGCCTCATGCCACGTTTTATATCCTAGCACTATCAACCATTTACATCGGCTCGTCGCTACTGCCTAGAGCATTTCCTCCTTGTTCATGTCGCTTGACATGCGGGCCTTGTTGTTAGGGTGCAGAATGTTTCATTTAACCCTGCCCTCGTTCCGCAGCCATATACGCTAGACCAAGCATCACTACTCCCACCTGTTCGTCTTGAACGCCGGTTACTGTGCCATTTCCCGTATACCAAGCCATTCAATGTCGCTGTCCGAAGCACTCCCTGGTTGCGAGCTGCAGCAAAGAAGCCAACAATCCGTTCAGGCTGAATAATAACCTTTCTCTCTATCGCGTACCTTAAAAATGGCCGATTTCTTTCGAGCGCGGGATTGCCAGCCGTTTAGTGTGTTGCTCCTGCTACCTACTGCAACCTGTTAGCGAGTTAACTACCTACGCGTGTGCGACTACCCTGTTAGAGCCCCGTGAACAGAATGTCGCCTAATCGGGCGCTAGATTTTTCCAACCGCCAACACCCTTGACGCGGCCATTCTGTTTCTCCTTTGTGGCATCGTCTAAGCGTGCAAGCAGAAATGACTTTAAAGACTATGGCAAGCACTGTGTATTTTTGAAATGTACAAGACTCTTCTCTCAAAAGCTTGAGGTTAGTGTTCTTGTAGCCGGCGTAGACAAACCTACCCTCGACAACACCTTTGCAGCTGTGCCCATCATCAGTGTGAAACTTTGCTGAGATCTGAATCAGTGAAGCCGGCTTCATCTGATTTTGTAGCGATAGCTACATTGCGCTAGTATTTCGAGCTTTCAGCGTGGCGGCGCCACCACGTGGTCACTTGGTGCGGAGCACCTGGCAGCGGCACGGCGCGCAAGCGAATCCGAGGAGGTGGGGAGGGAGTGGAGAGGAGGAGAGTGTGAACCACGTTCAGGGACGGCGATGAAGAAGAAACGCCCAGCGAAACGGGGCAGCGAAAGACTGACTTTGAAGTTCGACTGAGCGAGTTCCACTCGGCCAGCTGTAGCTATCGCGTCACTCCAGGTTTAACCAGAGCTAAACCACAGCCAATTGTTTTCGTTTAGTACCGCAAGCTAGTAATGTGCGCGTGGCTTCGGCCGCATGCACGACCGGTCACATTGAGGCAGCCAAGCACTCTATAGAATTGGTCGCTCTGGCTTTTCTTCATGTCATTGCGATTTAACATCACCTGGTGCCATCCGTTCGCACCAAGAATATATTCAAGACAGCAGGTGAGTTTCTTGCTTTTTCGCCGGGGCGGTAGACGGCACTCCCACTTTGTGAAGTTTCTGAAAGGAGCAGAAGATCCCGAGTTTTCGACATAGCCATCCCTCCTTCGTTTTCCAGTAATTCGGAAACTCCTTTTTCAAAGGAACTGTTTGCGCTTCTCTATGTTTTCGCTTTTCATTGCACGACCTTCATACCGCAAATACAGTAGAAAGGCGCTCAAAAAACGCGCGGTATATACAAAACGAGTCTTAACCATTCGCCATCGCTTAATTCGCGGCCATGATCAACACAAGCCACCAAAAAAAATACATATGCGCGACAGTCAGAATAGCAAGAACTGTTTGTGCTAAGGATTAAAAATCGCTCTGAAAATTATGAAAGTACTTCAACGCAGTGACCATCTCAATCTGCACGCATAATCTCAAAAGATTCTAAAATCTAGCGTAAAACCTCATCGTGACCTCTATACAACATCACATTCCTAGAACACTAGATAGTAGCAACGCACTCTGCGCTTCATGAAAACATGGGTATGTGTTACCCGGTGAGCATTACCTGCGCGCCTTGCTCCCCACTGGTTGCACGTTGGTCATGCCTGCGTATTAGGAGTTCCTCGGTTCAAAGCGAGAAGACCGACTGCCCTACCACTCAGAAGAAAGGATACATAAACTATATAAATATCGTTGTAAGTAAGCTATCGGTGTTTTGATGAATGGCTGACATCGGTCATTTTGTTCCCCTCTGTTTTTTCGCCAATTTTTTCAATGCCATTTGCACTGATCGCTTCGCAATTGGAGCTTTTCCGCACCTGAGTGCCGTTAACTGAGGGGCTTTAGGACTTAGTGGAGTGATTCTGGGATCGGCTGATCGTGCCGATCTATGGAGCAGAATGCGGCCGTTTGCGTTTTCTTGAGTTATTGCGTATTAAGTCGAGGGAAGCTCCAAGGAAGGGGCTCTTCTGCACAGCAGTTGAGAAGGTGCGAAGGCAAGGCGTCGTTGTAGAGCTGGGAAGGGGTTAAGAACGTTCCCTGAGACGTCAAGCCAGCCGTAGTTGACTGGCGGTGAAAGAAATATAGAGGAGGAGCTGGTTTAGCGCACTCAAGCTCAGGGTATTAGGACCCGACGTTTCGAAGGACGGCATAAGCGTTGCTCGCTGTCATTAATTTCACTTGCGTTGAGGAACTTAGGAGAACTCCACCGTGTCATGCATGCTATCTCTTACAGTGCTTTGCTTGCGATTCTGGCTCCATAAGCGCATCACAATCAAGGCAGCATTCCCGAGGCAGCATGGTCGCCTACGAGCTCAGCCACGTTAAACCTGTTGCGATGCTTGCCTTCCTCGGCGGGAATGTTAGGCGATATCTAACCACGCGAGCCAAATACTTCCGCGGTGAACAAGTGTTCGGTGAATGAGTCTTTGCATACGAGAGCCGTGAGCTGAGGAGCGTTGAGTCGATTTATTCTGCACTGCCAAAAAGTACTTGCTTCTTCTGAGCCGACACTAAAATTTCGTCGCTGTGTCTAAGGCAGACCTTTCGACGCTCCCGTTCGTTGAATCTTCTCAGGGCCGCACAGAACGCTAAGGCGTGCACCTCCAGAAGTACGACATCCATCTCGTCAATCACACTGATATCCCACCGTGCTTTCTGTTCGCACCTGGAAGCACTTGCTCCTGATGCCTTGATTGCGCTGACTTGTCTCTCGTGGTCAACAACAAAGTGGCGAAACAAGTTAAGGATTGGTGATTGGTTTCTTTCGTACAATTTCTCGATAACCATTCAATATCTATACATATCTACGCAGGATATTTTTAACGCAGACAATATATATGCGTCCATTCAACTAAACTTTTTCTCTTATTTATTCTGTGCGTATCAATTGTGTACGTTACAATAATCCTCTTTTAGTTGTGTCGCGTGTGTCTTTTTTGCGCTGCAGTTATTAATACTCTGCGCATGTCGGTTTCATTTCTAACATATTACGCCAATCCATGCTGAAAGCTATGTTATACATCAGTACTTTAGTCCTCTATTAATTGAACTAACAAAAAATTGAAAAACCCGTGAAGAAAAAAGCGGCTCGGTGCACATAAACAAATTATATGGCGCGCCTCACAAACAAAACATTGAACTTGAGCCAAAGTGTCTTCAGTAATACATCGAGATCCAGACTCAAAGAAAAAATTTCATGTATTAAATCGTAAATGCACATCAAAGCGTTATTAAATTTATTTTTCTTTGGGTATGACTACGAGGCAGAGGTAACAGCAATGGCGCCATTGGGCGTGGATGCATTGTTTCAATACTTTTTCTCCCACGTGGAGTAATTGAAGAAAATGCCTTACGTTGACAAGATTATTCAAGTTTGTTAGTTTCTGCTTTCTCCAAGGCTCATTAACCTCTGCCAAAAAAATGCATATAAGTTTGTTTTCAACTCTGTGCAGTGTTCCTTAGAATACGGTCATTGTTTTACGTGACAGCGGGCTTCAACTTGAAGATGCCAGTCCATGTGCCAGCTCTATTGAGACAGCGTAAGGGCCACGCGTCAAAGAAAACCCGATGTCGGCGTGACGTAAAAATGCGCATTGGTCCGAAAGGTAGCTGTTACAAGAGGCTCCCATAGAAGATGCCAGCAACACCAGCGGTGCATCGGATATTGAGCGAATAGAGCAACCGCCAGCAACGGGCGCCATGCGTACTGGCCATCGGCAGCCGTCTTCCTCCTCACCTTCATGTCTACGCGGAGCAGACGACGACTAACGTTGCAAGCCTCGTCTCTCAAGCTGCGACGCAGCAGAGCAGTCGATTTAATCCTAGTGACAGCACCTATGTAGCCTACACAGGAATCGAACCACTGGCCTTCGGGTTGCGAGTCACACACTCTATTGCTACACCATGCAGGCACGTCCGTACGCTTTGGTTAAATAGAGGATTTATATGCAGGTATGCATATTATGCGGTAGTTCGCGTAATGACTTTGCCTGTGAAAGAAGCAAGTGTTCGTGTCTGCGTTGGCAAGAAACGCTGTCGCCCCATGACGTTAAAGGCAGAGCTTCAATTTTCCCCGAACTTTTCGCCATACAGTTAAACGCCGTGTCCTCCCCCTTCGCTATTATGTTGCCCGCATCTATGTATTAAATTAATTTTCACTCAACTAAAACCTCTTTTTTGGAAGGCAGGATTTTAAATCAAGGTAAAAATGATGCTATGTAGACGTTTTGAACACTTTAACATCCAGCATTCAGCCATGCTTTAAAATTACTTTCAGGATTTCTGGTTTATGTTGCGCAAGGCTACGTGAAGACATCTAACATTATTCTACTGAGCACCATTGTCGCATTTCTGGGAGTAGTCTTGTCAGCATTTACCCCAAATATTACCTGGATGACGACAGCTCTTGGAGTAATTCATGGTGAGTAACTAATTATCAAGTCTTATGTGTACGTACAAAAGTCAGACATTTTTGCTTATTTGTTAACCTCCTTACAGCTCAGTCCTTTTATTTGCAGTGTTTTTATCCTTTGTACCATTCGAGTGAGGAATAAGTTTGTGTAGTGGCAGATGACATATGTCTTTTTTTACTACAAGACAAAATGAAGCTCTTGTGGCTTTTCGCGTTTGTTGTAGTTGAATGTTAACCTTTCAGCACGCTTTCATTTATTTCTTGAAATATCGCTGTGAAGAAACGGAATGCCTAGCAAGCTGTACATCTCGATATAATTGATTATTTTAGCGGCTAAGTGATGATTGGTGGTTATACTTTTCTTCTTTTCTTTGTTGACGTACTGAATCAGCGATGCCATCTCACGTGTTGACTGGGCTTAGTTTTTTCTACGCGTTGCGCCATTATGGCAATAAAATCATCAGACGTAAGTTTAGCACTTGTGCCTGTCCGCTCGTTTACTCCTGCCTATTTTGAGTTGTACTTTTTCTCGTAACAAAGAATAGTAGAAGTGAAAGGTTGTACGAGTGGGTTGCGCTTACGCTGGGAATCGTCGTGTTAACTCGCAGTAAGCCTGAGCACAGCAGACGCCTTTGAAGTTTTGCATTGCGGAGCAATGGACGCTTCCCTTAGAGCGGAAATATATTATATCATTTAGAGATTATACTTTCAATTTACGGTTCGAAACAATTTAAGACACGATTGATACTAGTAAAGAGAGCAAGCAATACCATTAAATGCTCCAGAAAATCCCTGAAGTTACCCTGCACACAGAGGAATGTGAAATATTTCGCGCTGGTTCAGCTCGGCATTTATTTTGCTCGCCATAGTGGAACAGTGCCAGTGGTGTTTCAGCGCTCAGCTTCACCTAGCAGTTTCAATGCAGCGAGTGGCATCCGCATTTCAAAGTTTAATTTGTAAGTAAAATTTTGCCGAAGTTATTATTCTGGCTGCCTAGGAAGTACGAAAGCATTCGTCATAGGTCTGACGAAGCAACTTAATATGAACAAAATGACACCATGTAAGTTTCTTATTGTGTCGGTGTCCATTGCACGCGCTGCAAGACAATCAAAACTCATTTGGCATGAACTGCTTCCCAATTTAGGTATTGGCCGCTGCAGTAAGCGATTGCTCAGGCACAGGACCACGCCTAAACTGGCACACCTTTAGTGGCCTCGCCTAGCGTTCGTCGGTGCATCCGCAGGAGCGCTGCTGTCGGACGGGTCCGCGAATCTGTTGTAGGCCCTGCTCCTCGCATCGGCCTACTTCAATGCGTATCGGTTGTGCACGGCGCCTTCAGATTAACGTCTTCTTTCAAATATGTCCTCTTCTTTGTGCGATGGCCCTTTGCGAAGCCCCTCGTCTGACTGGACGTGTGTTTGAATGTTCGGTACGGCAGCAGCGCACCTACTGGTCGCCCGCTCGGTGAGCCAGCGCCTTGCGACGCCAGATAAGTCGCGCAATCTCGGTGAGGCAACGAGTCAACGCTTGCCATTACAGAAAAACATGCACTAGAATTAAGCTGAACCGTAAGCAAGAACAGAGTGTAAAAATTGTTCCGAGTCCCTTCATTGCAGCACGTTGATTCAGCACGTAAAAAGAAATTCTTCTATTAATTCGTCATTTCTCTTCCAGGATGCGGATTTGGCGTGTTCACATTGTCTTCAATCTTGTACACAATGCTTTACTTTCAAAAGTACCGGGCCGTTGCTGGGTCATTCATCTATGCTTCCTGGTCGATTTCGGGCATCGTCGGGCAGTTTGTGTTCGCCCGCCTGGTGGACACGTACGCATTGGAAGGAGCGTTACTCATTTTGGGAGGAGTATTGATGCACGCTACTCCCATTGTTATGCTAGCCAGGAATCCAAATTTTCTTCACTGCAACTCAACGAGGAGCGAAGAGTCGCTTCCGACAACTTTGACCACGGCCGCTAATTCTGCTGAAACTACTTCAAACGGTGCTTCTCACAGGTGACAGCTTTTCCTAATGTATGCAGATTAGTTCCATATATAGTTCCTTAAGGAATTTTTCTATTTCATTTTTCGGGATGAAACAGCTCATAAAGCTGCAAAGAGTGATTGAAGCCCCCATAGTTGTCGAACGCTGACTTTTCTCAGCTAGTCTGTCACATCCCTAGTAAATTTCCTCTTCTTATCCTTTCTGCACAGAGGGAGCAATAGGTAAGCTTATCATACCTTTATGCTCTTTGTTCTCAAGGACACTTAGAAAACAACTATCGCGGACTTCGTATATAAAGCTTTTTAGAAGAAGTGCGACTTGCCCGTTCGAGAGTTTTTATAAGGAAAAAAGTTTTAATAGACATACTCTATGTAAATGCAAGTAGAAGTGCAAGTTATTTGTTTAATACTGGCATAAATAGCACCTTGATTGTCTCACATGAGCAATATAAAATACCTTCAGGGCTTCAGATAAAAAATATTTATTTTTGTCATTTTGTGGGTACCACGCTAAGCTATTTATGAACGAGCAGCACTGATGGCCGGACTTGTGAAGATTATTGATGTAAGCTTAATATCTATCAGAGCATAAATTGAGTCTAACATCGTCGCGAGACGTGCCGACGACCTGGCAGAGGTAAGGCCAACCAGGCTAGCCTCATACTCTTGCACGTCCACTCGATTTAACTACATTATAGCCCTTCCACTGTTTTTTATCGCTCTTCTTGCTTCTGCCGCTGCTTCGCGGATTTCTGCATAAAATAAGAATACCTTTTAATTCCACACATTGCAAGCTTACAAAATTGGCGCAATTTGTTCGTAATAGAAACAGTATGCGTTCATTTGTATGGATACAATGTTGGATAAATGCTTTGTGATCAGTTTCACTCACGTGTGCCATTTGACATTTGTTTCATCAATTTGTTTAGTACAGTTCGTTCCCATTTCGTAGCCATTGTTCACGGTAGCCAGTCAAGCATACTACGAGGGGGACGTTTTCGTCCTCGAGTTTGAAATCTTAACTTGCAGGCACTCTTTAGAATGCCAAAAGCAAAAAAAACTAATCACAAGATCCTCGGCAATTTTCATGCCAGCAAGCACGCAGCTTGAACAAGAAATGAAAACAGCAATGATGACTTTATTCCGCAACCACTTTACGAAGAAACAAACGGCACCCGTGAGAAAATATATTTGGATTTACTATCAGCAATGAATAAACCACGAACAAGACTGTCCGAAACTTGAACACCAAAACGAGAAGACCTTACCTGGGCAATGCCTATTTCTAGCGCATGCTAATTGCACTGCGAAGACTGGAAGAGAGTGCCTGAGAGGTGTTAATCAACCTCGCTATTATTTACTTTTCAGGACTTAGTATGTTTCTGTTTTGCGGCGGCATTACATTTTACTTGCTCGCGTGTAATTTTCTGCTGATAGTACTCTCGACTATTCGCGACGCGGATTGCCTCTTTTGCCAAAAAAGAAAATTCATTGTCTCAATGTCTATTTTTTTCACAAAGGAAAGACGGAATCCTGGAAAGTGGCGAAGACAGAAGCCTCAAGCCTCCCGATATCGGTTTTTTGAGACATGCAGTGGCGCTTCTCAGGTCGCCAGCCTTCTACATCCTTATGGTGACCACCAGTACCGCGGACTACACATACGTAGAATTTGCCAAGACCATCGTGGATTATGGAAATGACAAGGGTTTGGAACTCGATAAAGCCACGCAGCTAATCACCTACTCCTCTGTGGGACAGCTTGTAGGCCGTGTCGTGGTTCCTTTCCTGGCGGACGTCAGACCAGCGCTCCGCGGACCCCTCTATGCACTAAGTTTCTTGGCAATGTTCGCCTGCCTTACAGCACTCCCTCACGCTTCCAGTTTCCCATTTGTCGTGGCTCTTGCTGTCCTTGTGGGGATCGCGCAAGGATACATAATGTGCATCAAGTACGTGATCGTTGCGGAGTTTGTTGGAGTCGAACGGACCTCATTTTGCGGAGGCATAGAGGGCGCTATCCTGATTCCGGTCAGCCTGGTCAGTCCCCTAATCACTGGTAAGCGAGCATTATACAGGTACGAAACAGAATATCGCTTTCTCTCTTTATTATTGTCCAAGTTGCACATACATTCTTCTGTTTCACAGATACGTGTATTGGCAACATGCATTTAAAGAAAATATTTTATTTTGAGAAATGATAGAGGAGTACACGGAAATGAAAACAAATATAGCCTACTACAGAAACTATGGAATGAAGGAGGGAATAAAAAAACGGCACATGTTGAAGCATTTTTTGTTGCCCTCATGGGAGAGATTTAAAGCACATAGTTCAATCATGCAAATAATATCTGATTACGCTTTCAGATTAATTCATTGAGAGTATCACTTCCATGACAGACTGAGAAATAGATGCGTTTCTTCTTTGCAACATGACAAACGATGACAATTAATGCTGCATAGCGAACCGTCATGCGTGCAGTTAAATAACGTCACTTGACAGCTCTGTCAAATTGTACTGGCGTGCCGAGGCTCCGCCAGGTATTTAGCCTTTTGCCTCGGCTGAATTTTTGGGTGTGAAACAAGAACTAAACCAAAGAAAACAGAATATGAGATATATTAAGGCTGCAATGCCAGAATAACGTGCCACCAAAAACACCACGCTATCGCTCTTGATTTCCGGACCTATGGTAGGTGTTCCGGGAAAGCTATTCATCATTAGATTCATTACATCACTGTTGAGTTCATGAAAAAACCCATACAATATACGGTGGTTAAACATTAGTCATTTGAACTTCCTATGTACTGTTTCTTCCGAGACAATATTTAAATCAGCAGGAAAAGGCCGCAAAAATGTGAGTATGAATTTCAAAAAGTTTGGAAATCGGTCAGGTTTGCGAATGCGGGCACGTTTGGGTTCTACGTGAAAAAATTTTGATGGCTTGCTTTAAAGGCTCCATTGTCGTCTTCAAGATTGGGAATGCTATGAACGTAATAGATTCGTTGATGACTAAAATGAAGCCTTGGTTTGCCTTTGTTATCGGAAAGTACTTTTAAAGATTAATTTAGAACGCCTATAATCGCGTAGAAACGGTGTTCCGTAAAAGCTTGCGTCCACGATCGTAGGCTCAAGTAACTGTACACGTTTTCGATGGAAATTTTGCGTTGTTAATGTTCAGTTTTTTGCGCTGTGTGCGTTCAAGAAGAGCGGCCAATCTTCTCCAAAAACAAGCAGAAGGTTTGACTTCAGCTGCTACGTAGTGATTCCGCAAGGAAAACAAACATCATTTGGGGATTTTCATAAGAAAACCGAAACGAGATGGGAAGTGACATTTTAAAGTCGATGTGAAATGGTTCAATCTTCATCACGCCTAATACCTTACGCATTTGTCCAGTATTCTAGGTTGTGGTAGGACTCAAACACCTTTGCTGAGAAAAATATTTATATCAATAAGTGAACGATTGCTATTTGTTAAATAAAGCAACATTGTATATAAGTAATACACCTTAGGTTTTAAAATTACTGATGTTTCTGCACATACGCCTTTGTTGCGGCATACAATTTGGCTCAAAGAGAAAGAAAAATGATATTAAGTGAATTGATTTATTCTGTGTAAATCACCAGCAAAAAAGAAACACGATAGTTCCGGATATCTCATCAGAAATAGCTGTATTCCAGTACCATTTCGTAGACAATTTCAAGCATTCATATGGACGCATGCACTTCTAAGTATTTATTTTTTTATTTATTTATTTGATACCTGCTTCGCCTTTGCAGACATTACAGCAGGGGGATACATGAAATTAAGCATCACATTTGAGACGAATAACGAAACTAATTACACCAAGGCCGATAAAAATCATCATTAGAAACAATAGATAGAATAATAGACGGAAGATCATTCCACTCTAGTATAGATTTAACAAAAAAATTTATAGCGCAAGACGTCACGTTTAAAGGAAAATTCATTTACTTTGAGACAGTGGTCCTTTCGTTTGGGTATGTAGGATGGCGCTTGGATTTGCTTTTCCTTATCGATTCCAGTTTTGGAATGGCAGATATTATGAAAAGTTTCAACCATAGGTTTCATCTACGATCTTTCAAATCATATCATTTAAGTTTACTTTTCCTTTCTCTCACCCTAAGTTAACGATCCCAATGACCTACAACGATTTGCACTGCCCTATTTTGTATTTTTTAAAGCGTATCGGCGAGCTCTTTGATATACGGATCCCAGCAAACACATGCGTATTCTAATAATGCTCCCACATGTGTGAAATACAATTGTTCTTTTAAGTTAGATGGAAGTTCGCTGAAATTTCGTCTTAGAAAACTCAAAACAGGTGCAGCCTTAACTTTTATGCAGTGAACGTGCCTAGTCCCCCTCAAATCACTTGTTAAATAAACTCCTATATATATATATATATATATATATATATATATATATATATATATATATATATATATATATATATATATATATATATATATATATATATATATATATATTCCCTCGCCGTGCTTAGTGTAGAGTTATTTACGGTATACGTAGTCAACTGTTCTGAGCGTTTCCTTGTAAAGGTGACATGAACACACTTTTAACATTCAACGACATTTTTGAATGGGCACACCAGGATGCTATTACATTCAAATCGTGCTGCAGGTATTCGGAATCACGTCCATTACTTATAGTCCTGTAAACTGCAGTCACCCGCAAACATTCTGAACAAAGATTTGAGGCCAATATTAACATAATTTATATACAACCGAAACAAAAGAGGGCCCAGGACAGCCCTGAGGAACTCCTGAGGTCACGGGAACATATCCGAAAGAACATCCGTTGAGAACGATCGACTGCTGTCTTAGAGACACTCGGCTATCCATGCAATAACAGATTCATTCCGTTTACAGCAACGTAATTTGCTAACAAGAAGGTCGTGAGGAACAACGTCGAATGCTTTTTTGAAGTCCAAGAAAATACAGTCAACTACTATACGCTTATCTATTGCTAGAGCCAAATCATGCATGAACTGAAAAAGCTGCATTGAGCAATCTATATTAGTAGGAGGACCTACCCTTTCGAAGCGTCTCTGCTGTAAATCGTGAGAATTAAAGCACCGGGGTTTTTGCAGGAGGTAAACACACGCGGGATCTCACTGATTACCGCATTAAACCGCAATGTCTCCTATGCATGCAGAAGGCCAAGGCCAGCCTTGCGCCATTCTTTAGTTGTGGTCATTCATTTCTTTGAACATTGACGGTGGCTATAGTATGGCTACGCGAAGAACATCGCATTTTAAATGCGGCTTACGATTTGATGTTTCAGTAGCTAATTGAGATATTCGTAATATTGACCTATTTCGACTCATCATCTTGCTGTTTTTCTCACGGTCTTGCAGGACATTTTCGTGATGGACAAGGCTCCTATGACAACTACTACCGTATGCTGGGAACAATAAACGCCGCTGCAGCTCTCCTTTTCTCTCCACTTTTTCTGTGGAACCAGTGCCGAAAGTAATGCACGAGACCAAACCCTGATTCGAAGTCATGGATTAAATTTCGAGGAAGGAAGGAATTTTGTCCTACTTGCGTCCCTGTGTTTGCAACGCCTTACGTTTACTGAGAAAGACCACCCACTCCTTTTCGACCGCGTATATCATTACTCCAGTGCTGTCTCCTCGGTGGGCTTAAACGGAGTACGCCTGCCATTCATGCATGCATAATTTGTTTATTTGGTCAGTCACTGCCCTGATAAAGTATCTTGCTAGACGCGGCGCCTGCTGACCTGTCATGCCTATTCCATGACTGCTAACTTGTGGGCAATCCGTGAAGACGTTCCCCTACCGTGATGACCCACTCCCACACCACAGCGGACCACCTGTGGGTGAATTTTCACCTTTAGCACCCCGAACCCGGGACCGCGCCATCACTTATACGAAGCTCCAGGCGATCATCCTTGGACCGACAAGCTGCCCAGTTGCCACCTATTTGGCCCCACCAGGTGCATACGCCCGAGGTATCATTCACCACCAATACGTGGATGAGACCAAGGAGGAAATCATGGAGTACTTGATACCCCAGAATCCAGAACATTGCATTCTCTATACCCGCCGTTTAGACAAGACCCAATCTATTGTCATTACTTTCGCAGTGACCAAGGTCCCCCGCCAGGTCTCCTACGCGGGCAGTGCAGTGCGCTGCTATATCTCCAAGAACAGGTGGAAGTCTGCCTTAACTATCGCAAAAAGGGACACCAGAGGACATTTGCCCGTGCCCGAAGATCTCCAGTGTCCTCACTAAGGAGCTCGTGGCGCCTACCAGGCCCATGAAAGCACAGCTGCAGCACAGATGCGCCGAGTTTTACAATCTCAACATGAGACACGACGTCCAGTCTTGTCTCGTGTTGTGATTGTAAAAGTGAGCACATTTGTACTCGATATATGGAATACCAACTGGGCCCAGTTGTCGCCTTGTTAGTCGTTAATGCACCCCTCCCCCCTCTTGCGTAGTTTATTCTGGTTCTCACCAGACTGGTTCCTCCAAGCGCAGACGCCGCTACAAAGTGCCTCCTCTCGTCCTACAACGCCAGCTACACGCTGCGAACTCATGTTGTAAACCAAGGTGTTGATAACACCTCTGCCAAAAATAGATTCCGGCACTCCTACCTGTGCTGCAGCCGGCACCGCTCCTGGTCCATCCCGGCCCCTGGGACTCCAGGTTGTCTCCTCATCTAGAATCCTTCTCCACGAAAAATCAGGTGGTCTGGGTAGTCGCGGCTTCTCACTCTCCGGAAACTCAGTCTCGCGATTATGAGCTGCAAGCCCTGCGCGACGAGATAACAGTCCTTAATGTGAGCAACCATAGCAACCAGCTTCGCCATCTCAAACAAATTCTACCCTAGCACTTCAACCTTCTCCACCAGCTCGCCTCTGGCACCCAGATCCACTCTCTCACAACCCAAAAGATAGTACCTTGAGTCCCCTCCCTCTAAGAGGAAAGCTACCTCCTGCTCAGAACGCTGCGTTAATTTTGCCGACGTCGAAAAATTTGAAACAAGCCTAGCAGACAAATGAGAAGACGAAATTGATGCTAAGCTCGAAACGACATTTCTGAGTTCTCCCGACAAATCCAACAACAAATGCACCAGTTCCGGCAAAAAATATAGCAGCAAACCGAAAAGCTTAACACGCTCATGCAACAAATCGAAACACGCGATGCAGGCCTCGAGTTAGGGGCGACGTTAAGGCCGCCCTACCCACACGCGGTTAAACAATACGATCCCTTGCCCCCCCCCCCCCCCCCCCGTTCCAACTCCCAAATACATCCTAGCTTCACCCACACTTCACTATGGCACCCCGCCAGCTACTTAATGTGTGGCAATGTAGCTGTAGGGGATATCACCGCAATGAAGACAACCTGCAGTAGTTCACCGAAAATTCGGAAAACCTCCCAGATAACATCGCCCTCCAGGAAACTTCATTCTTACATTTATATCTTTCAAAAAACAGAAGACGTGACTTCATTCCACTTCTTTCCCGTGTCAACAAGCTGGCGCACCATTCGGGTCTCCTCATTGGAGGATATTTCAATGACCACCAGCCCGCTTGGGGTTACCGCCCCGCCAACCGAAAGGGTAACAATCTGTGGCTACGAGCATGTGACCGGGGCTTCACACTTGTTACTGACCCTCACGGTCCCATCTGCGTAGAAAACAGCGTTTCTCTCGACGCTTCACCTGATCTAACATTCTGCAAAAACGTGCTGATTGATCGGTGGCTTAACACAGAGGATACCCTCGCAACGGCCACTATCTCCTCGTGACCACCCTCAGCAGATCCCGTACCGTCGGAAAGGCCGTCCAACTCTAATCACCGTTTCGGAGAAGTTTCGTTCCCTTCGTGCTCAGAACGTCCCTACCCGATTAATAACCTTGACGAGTGGATCTCCACCCTCCAGGCAGACATCCCTGCTAACACTAAAGAATTACCAGCTACGGCTGATCAAGCCAGTACAGAAGGCCAGGCAGAGTGCCCTGTTCGCCCTTTCTGGGTCTTTTATTTACATAAGAGACCAGTATCTTGACCTCAATATTCAAGGAACAATTTGCAAACTAAGAGTGCCTGACCAGTATTTTCATCACTTCCTCCTCTTCGATTAGGCTAGTTGGCACATGTTATTCGGCATTAAAGAACCTGAAAAAAAAGACAGGGCAAGCGAAGAGCCCGCATGCGGATCGACAGTTGCTCACTATGAACTCATCACAAAATTAGTGAGATTCGCACACTCTCCGGACGCATTGCGCAGTGCTCCTTTCCCGCTGAGCCGTCAACAAAGGCTCAAAGCCGCCTGGGCAACACTATGATGTCTTTATGCCCGAGCTGCACTCTTGTAAAGACTGCGCTAGTGCAAGGGCGTCTACGGCCAGACTTGGCAGCCAATCATATGAAAAAACGGTTCAATTCCAATATGTTTCAAGTTTTTATAAATCTTCACTCAACTCACATTGAGCTTGAAGCTACGGGACGGCGCCCACTCCCTACGACACTCGGTACGACCATGCCGACGACGGGTCAGTCTAATCATACCGAAACCTTTACCAGAAATATGATAGAACCATTGCACGCGGACAGTCGCGGGTAGCACTTGCCACAGCTATTTCGAAACCTCGGCCAATTCGCCATTGCGCTCGGATGCCAAATAAACAGCCCTATACGGGCAAGTCCAAAGCGTAAATTTACACAGAATAATGTATAGTCGCGTGGCGGCATCGAATAGAATGCCTTGTCAGCCTATTTATTTGCAAGAGTTTAGTTTTGGCTGTTTTATTCAGCATTTCAATTTCTTACCTCAGGAATTTAAGACCTAGGCTCAAGCTAGTTTTTAGAAATGAGAATCGCCCGAATAACAAAGTGGCATGTGCAGTAGAAAACTGAACAGCAAAATGGCGCTTTCTTTCAGGGGTCGCACACCGCCTCAGTTTGAAGTTTACACGTAATCTGCGGGCCAATCCGACGAAAAAGCTTAGCTTTAGACTTTCAGTAGCCTTTGTATGGCACGCCACATCACTCACATCTCCTTACATCCACCTTTACTGCTCACTTAGCCCTCTTTGTACTTCCCTACACTGGACGTTCTCTCACACATGGTTTTCCATGTCATGTCTAGTCTCCAGTATTCATCGCCGCTCGGTTCGGGAGGTTGTTCGCAAACAACCACTTCGACGCAAAGGTGGCATCCGGCGTACGTCTACTGCTCTGCACTCTCAGTCTCCCTTCTCATATGAATTTCCTCCTCACATTCCACCGTTTTCCGTAGCCACCTGTCGTGTTTTGCCGTGGCAATCACCTTCAGGCTGCGCATTCCTCCTCCCGCGCTAGAAACTTCTCCGTCGACGCTGACCATTCTTTGGGCTCTTCAAATAAAAACCTCTTCCAGCCTCTCACTACTGTCCCTTGCAAGTGGAGAGGAACGATTTCCCTCTGATCAATTAGCCACAAACTACCATGGCAGGCGGCTCTTGGGGACATCAGAGAAAACCGGGCAATTTATCCGGACATTGGTGCTCCAGTGCTATTGCATTAAAAAGTGCAGCCCTTATGCCTGCGTTCGGTATTTCAGCGGGATTGTCGATACAAAGACGAAATGTAGCCATGTAGCCGTGTGGCTGCGCTTGGGTGGATGTCAATGAGTAATTACTTCATTATTACTCCTTCGCGTTCTGGGCTCCAATAATCAAACTGCACTTGTTCAGTATGCACACATTAAGATAGCATTTTTATCCTCGTTGAAGACATTTCTGTTGGAACCCTGTAATGTTATGCAATCAAGTATTTTTCAAATATATAAGCGGGATTGTACTGTATCTGCAATCATACAACGATTTTACACGCGATGTGCTCCCCATTACACACGATGTGCTCCCCAGAAACAAAACAGAAGTCTTACTCGCATTTGAAGAATCCGAGCTAATACACTTTACTGTCATTGCTGTCATTACTGTCATTGAAAAAAGAAAATAGGGAATGGACAAGTCCTCGCACGCTTTTTCATCCCTTCTAGAATACAAGGATACTCTCACTCGTAAACAACGCACTTCCAAGCTCTGGTACACACGAGGCTTAAGCGGCTTTATTCAGCACACACTGGAAAAAAACAAGAAAATATATGTTACAAACATGTTAAAAACACAACTTCCTACACAAAAGGGTATTTTTCTCAGTGGGACCTTGCTTTATTCTTTCAACCAAGATGGAATTTTGAAAATGCTCTTGGAGATAGTTGGGATTGTGGTGCTCTTGTCGTGAAATTAATACAGCGTTTGTAACGGCGAGAAAAATTTCCGCCGTTGAGGAAGCGGCCGCTTCAAGGAATTACCCGGTGGCAGTTGTCGACGCTCAAAGGGACACAGAAAGTAATGCCAGCATATTTTTGTTATCAGAATGAAGTGATTTTATGGGTCTTTCACCTTAATGTGCAATTTTGTTTGGCAGTAAAATAGGCACCTATTGCTGACAAAATAACATTAAAGATTTTACCGTCAATCAACACCAATTTTTCAGTTTATTGCCAAAGGCACAGTTCAGCTTGTCTTAAGTCTATATTTAGTATATAGGGTGAGCTGGTCTTATCTGCTGATAAGAAGTGAAGTGGCGTTCTTTCTTGGCTACAGATGGCGAAGAATTCTCCTGCACGCAAATTTCTGTGTGGTGTTGCCCACTCCTCCTTTGCTGAAACTAAACGAGGTCGAATTTCGCGAAACTTCCGCCATGCAAAATGGTGTTTTCACCAGTGTCCTTAAGCTTCACTCGTCGGAGGCCGCACTAACGGAATCTATTTATGTACCCGCCTTACTCTGACCGCATTGAAAGCGGACGGTATCGTTCAGCAGCTTTGCATTGTTTCCTGTGTTTTAGGAAACCTAAGTGCGGACGTCCTGAGGTGAACTTGTGCGCTGGTTACTTTCGATGCACAGGTAAAATACAAAGAAAAGAACTGTGACGAACAAATGCATTGCTCCAAGCATTCGGTAGAAGTTGTCGTAAGATCTTCCGGCGTCCCTGAAGAAGCCTGTGAGAGGAGTATAGAGAACAGTAAAAGAAATAGGTTTATCCATGCAGTAAATAAATTGCGGCTTATTACTCCATTCATCTAACTCTATGAACACCGTAAATACTGGGATATTGTGTGAGATTACACACAGTGTCCTGAAAATGCAAAAATGATTTTACTTATTTATTTACACGAAATGGAATTCCATCCCGAGTTATTGCACGAAGGGCACATATAAGCTAGACAGGCAAATAACACAGTGAAATGGGCTTGGCTTGCAAACATGTGCGTGTTATTAGTAAATTGTTGCGAACTGAATAACAGAAATATAAGTGAAAAACGGGAGGATTGGTTTGATAATTTACATATTCATATCGCTGTGCAATTTTCAAGAACTAGATTAAGAACAAAACTCCAAGAAATGAAAAAAATATATATATTAGCGAGGTCACATAAAAATCCTGCGTGAGAATGATGCTAAAATGTCACCCTTCTCTTCCAATGCCATTCCAATTCTATTTTACTCCTTTGCAGTTGGAGCAGTTCTAAGTAGTAGGAATGACTACAGCTGGTTAACATATCTTGTTTGCTCACCTTTGAAGTCGTCACATCGTTTTGACCAATCGCGAGTTTTGTAACGCCACCGCTTTTTGGGCGAAGTCGTGTTTTCGTTTTAATAAAGGACCTAAAGCATTATCATTAATAAAAATGGCTGCGGTTTAGCTCTGGTTAAACCTGGAGTGACGCGATAGCTACAGCTGGCCGAGTGAAACTCGATCAGTCGAACCGCCAAGTCAGCCTTCCGGCGCTCCGCTTCGCTGGGCGTTCCCTGTTCTTCGTCCCTGGACGTGGATTCACTCTCTGCCCCTTTCCACTTCTCTCCTCCCGCGGTTTCAACGGCGCTCCGTGCCGTCGGCAACTGCTCCGCACCACATTAAGCTACGTGACCACGTGGCAGCGTCGCTACGCGGTGCCCCCATGCAGAAGGCTCGAAATTCTAGCGTATTGTAGCTGTCGCTTCAATATTGGTCTTTTACAAGTGTACCTTCTATAAGTTGTCCATAACCAATGAACGCCGCTATCGTTTCAATGTCGGTTAAGAATTCATGTATGCGAGTTTTTGTGTTCAATTATGGCTCTTGGTAAAAAAGGTGAAAATTTGAAGCAGTCAGTTAGAAATGGTTTTTCAGTTAGCGTTTCTGAGTAGAATGCCAGGCTAACAACAAAGCACACCTCACTGTGCTAGCACCCACAGTGGCTCAGTGGTTCTGGTACTGGGCTGCTGACCCGAAAGACGCGGGTTCGATTTCGGCCGCGGCGGCCGAATTTCGGTGGAGGCCAAATTCCAGAGGCCCGCGTAATGTGTGATGTCAGCGCACGTTAAAGAACCCCAGGTCATCGAAGTTTCTGGAGCTCTTCACTACGGCGTCTCTCATAGCCTGAGTCGCTTTCGGACGTCAAAACCCGATAAACCAAACCAAACCATTTCTGAGTGTCTGCGCCTGTGTGGCTGTCTCGTTTATCATGTGTATTGTTACCTGCGCTGCTCCTATAGATATCCAATATGAACACAGGCCGACACATTGCTTTTGTGAACTTGTGCTCCTGTTCTAACATCGCATACCCACCTCTCATTTACTTGAGGCTCTACAGATTGCCCTTCATTTCAATAAATTCAGAATTAAAAGTGGTGGCGAAGACAGGAGCTAATTTAGTTTTAGATGTGATTTTACTGCCGCAGCATTCAGTGACGGGCCGCGTCAGCAATTCAGCATAATCCGCTTTGATAAACAAGAAGCAGTCTATAGGGCACTTGACACTCACACTACCTCGCAAAGGTTTACAATATATTTCACGGATATACTTTTGCAGTGGGACAGGTGCAAATTAGTAAGAAATCGACCACGTTTTGGGCGCTGCAGAACCATTTACTCTACTTCTTCATAAAGTTTCTGATGACTTTGCTGAGGTAATGCGTCTAAAAGTAATAAAATAAAATAAAACCAGCATACTTGCTCTTTATTTACTTACTGAAGTAATCATTGGCTGCATTTCTTTAAGCGCACTTTTTTCTTATTTCTTCGCAGATGTGTACCGGACGTTATCATGGGTTGCTGGCATTGAGCTTGTTGTGATGGCTGTAACGCGCAATAATTATGGGGTAATTTCCTAGAGAGGGTGCGTCTTTCAGTCGTGCGTCAGGGCGGTAGGTGCTGTGGACATTCCAATAATCACCATCAAATCATCCAAAAAGTGCCCGTCGCAGGCGTACTGCTAAACTAACATTACTAAACAAACATTACCAATAAGGCCTCCGTGCGAAATTTAAGCGTGAGCAAAGAGCAGTTTATGAGGAGAACTTTTCTTCGTTTTCCTCTGAACGATAGAACACTCAGCGTATATATTTTGGTGCGCCTCTCATCATAAGAACCACTTTTCAAAGTAATAGTGGAAGCAATTTCAGACATCAGAAAACAGGCGAAGACGAAGCATCTGATCGCAAACAGTTATATAGTGCTTATCTAATAATATAGCACTCAGTGCTTCACTTCAGGCACGTCACATTAATCAAATTATCGTAGCTGGCACTTAGGGGTAGAAATATTAGTAAGCAGGAAAACCTAGCTATTAATCTGAACAGCATAACCTTTAGCAAAAACGCTGTGGCTCAGTAGACCAGCGTTTGTGAGTGCAAGACCTAACTTTGTCAGCTTCATCTTTTCTGCCTTTCCTGCTTCGTCGGCGCAGGCCGCTGGTTTATGAGTCGACCGAAGTCGACAATTTAACGGCCGCAGCGACGGTGATCAGCCGCAGCCGTGAAGGGCTGGATGAAATAATTGACTTGGGATGTTTCCTGCACAACGTGATAGACCCCATGGTATTTGCTAAGCAATTTGGTAGCCTGTTTCAGGGCTGGGGGAGTGCACCCAATGCCGCACCAAGAAGCCGGGATGATAAGAAGACGGCAGACATGTAGAAGCGGCAGCGTGGGTACTTTTCTGGCGGTGCTGGTCGTGAGACGTCACGGTTGCCGGAATTCTTCGACATGCGTAGCTTGAAAGACATGTAAATTCGGAAGCATCTGGGCGGTAAGGAAGGATGACGTCCATGAGGCAGGAAGGATCCCGTTCATACAGAAGAAAAAACGGTTCGAAACCAGTATTTTCTTGCGTTGGACAGTTGTAAGCGTAGGCAAATTAGGCTTATCGCGGTCCTAGTTTGAGTGAACGGAAGAAATGGACTTGGCCATCATGTAGCCCGGATAATGGCTAAAGTGCTCTGTCGTGCCCTTTGTCAGCGAACGGCACGAAGACGTTGCGCGGTGCATGATATCACACTCTAAAATAAGGGCTTTCACGACGCCGCACAAGAAGACGGAACCACGATCGCTGCGCAATTCTTGAGGCGCTCCGTAAACGAAGTATGTTGTATTGAAGTATGAAACCGGTGGCGTCCCATGCCGTCAAAGATGATAACGGGGCAGGTATCGCATAGCGCGTGAGATGATCAATGGAGAAAACGATCTAGCGGTTCCCTGGAGAAGTGCTGGGAGGAGAGCCATAAATGTCGATCCCAATGCGGTTGAATGCCGGGCTGGAGAAAGTAAGGGCTTTAGAAGAGCAGGTGAATGGGTGGGGTCGTTCTTTCGACGCGGACACTTGAGACAAGATTGGGCCTACTGTCGAACAAAACGATACATGCTCCGTCAGTAGTACCGAAGACGCAGGCGGGTACCAGCTTTCAGCAGGCCGGAATGGGCACATTGCTTCTCGTCGTGATAACTGGCGAAAATGACGCAGTGGATATGCCTTGGAGTCACGAACAGTAATTTGCGACAATCTGGTATGTAGTTCCGACGCTACAGCAGCTGTCTACGCACGACATAGTGATGGGCTGGACGACAGAAAGCTTGAGAAGGGAGGCGCGCTGAGCGGTTGGCTAAGAAATCCAAAACCACAGCAACTCAAAATTTCATACGCTCCTCAGAAGTCATATCAATAGTCACAAGAAAAGAATGTTTGAGGCTGGACAGGGATGGTGGGTTAGGATGAGAGAAATTAGGACAATGGGAGAGTGTCGTCATCTCAGTTCTTTTGTCTGGAGCGAAAGGTTATTGAATGTCGTAACCTTTTAGACAAAAAGCTCAATGAGCGAGGCGGCCTGACAGATCTTGGAGAGAAGACAGACAGCAAAGGGCATGATAATCTGAGATGACATCGAATGGGTGCCCTTATAACTAAGGGCGAAAACTTGAGATCGCCCAAAATAATGGCCAAGTATTATTTTTCCTTGACTGAATAAGTAATATTTGCTTTTGTGAGTGCACGACTGGCGTAAGCAACGGCATACTGATGAAAACCATGTTTCGGCGGAAAAAGAAAGGAATCTAGACCGATGCTGCTGGAATCCGTGTGGAGATCTCTAGGGGCATAAGGACCGACATGACGCCATATCGAGGGAGAGGTGAAAAGACGGCGCAGCGTTGTGAAAGCTTCGGTGCACCCAGTAGACAACTGAAGAGGTACCAGTATCGAATCTCTGCTCCTCCACCAAGTGTGAAGAGGCAAACCCAACAAGTAAAGTGAATAGCCACAGCTTTTGCAAAAACGCTGTGGCTCAGTAGACCAGCTCTCGCGAGCGCAAGCCCCAGCTGTGTCGGCTTCGTCTTCATTCTTCCTTTCCTGCTCCTTCGGCGCTAAACGCTGGTACCACAAGCGCACAGTCTCTTGCTTACAGTTTAAATGTTTTAAAAACAAAAATATTCTGCACCCGAACTTGCACGGCCAGCCGTAAAAGGTTCTGCATAAAACACAATGTTCTAGCCATCGCCTGGGTGCTCACCTGGACGTTTTTGCGTTTTACATACAACACAATGTTCTAGACATTCCCTGAGTGCTCACCTAGACGTTTAGGCGTTCTAGGTACAACATAATGTTCTAACCATCCCTAGAGTTCTCACCGGGACGTTTTTGCGTTCTACGTACAACACAATATTCTAGCCATTCCCTGAGTGCTCATCTGGACGTTCGTGCGTTCTAGGTACAACACAATGTTCTAGCCATCCCTTGAGTTCTCACCGGGACGTTTTTGCGTTCTACGTACAACACAATATTCTAGCCATTCCCTGAGTGCTCACCTGGATGTTTATGCGTTCTACGTACAACACAAAGTTCTAGCTATCCCCTGAAAGCTCACCTGCAAGTTTTTGCGTTCTACGTGCAACACAATGTTCTAGCCATCTCCTGAGTGCTCACCTGGATCTTCTTGCCTTCTACGTACAACACAATGTTCTAGACATCCCCTGAATGCTCACCTGGACGTTTCTGCGCTCTACGTGCAACACAATACTCCAGCCATTCCCTGGGTGCTCACCTCAAGATTTTCTTAGTTCTATGTACGACACAATGCTCTAGCCATTCTCTGAGTGTTCACCGGGACGTTTTTGCGTTCTACGTAGAAAACAATGTTCAAGCCGTCTCCTGAGTGCCCACCTGGACGTGTTTGCGTTATACGTACCACACAATGTTCTAGCCATCTCCTGAGTGCTCATCTGGATCTCCTTGCCTGCTATTTACAACACAATTTTCCAGCCATCCTCTGAGTACTCACCGGGACGTTTTTGAATTCTACGTGCAACACAATGCTCTAGCCATCCCCTAAGTGCTCACCTCAACTTTTTTTAGTTCTAGGTACGACACAATGTACAAGCCATCCTCTTAGTGCTCACCGGGACGTTTTTGCGTTCTATGTAGAAAACAATGTTCTAGCAATCTCCTGAGTGCTCACCTGGACGTTTTTGCTTTCTACGTGCAACACAATGCTCTAGCGATCCCGTGAGTGCTAACCTCAACGTTTTTTTAGTTCTATGTACGACACAATGTTCTAACCATCCTCTGAGTGCTCATCGGGACGTTTTTGCGTTCTACGTAGAAAACAATGTTCTAGCCATCTCCTGACGCTCACATGGACATTTTTGCATTCTACATGCAACACAATGCTCTAGCCATCCCCTAGGTGCTCACCTCGACGTTATTTTAGTTCTATGTACGACAGAATGTTATAGCCATCCTCTGAGTGCTCACATGAATCTTCTTGCCTTCTACGTACAACACAATTTTCCGGCCATCCTCTGAGTGCTCACAGGGACGTTTTTACGTTCTACGTGCAACACAATGCTCTAGCCATCCACTAAGTGCTCACCTCAACGTTTTTTTTAGTTCTATGTACGACACAATGTTCTAGCCAACCCCTTGGTGTTCACCTGGATGTTCTTGCGTTCTAGGTACAACACAATGTTCTAGCCATCCCCTGAGTTCTCACCGGGACGTTTTTGCGTTCTACGTACAACACAGTGTTCTAGCCATCCTCTTAGTGCTCACCGGGAAGTTTTTGCGTTATTCCTATCGTTTGCGGTTAGTGTCAACAGTGCTGTCTGCTTCACGGACTTCGTTCACCTAGCCTGATGTTTGGCTCCATTGGAAGGTGCAAATATTGTCACTGGAGAACTTTCGCCGGATACTGTCACTGTGTAACATTATTCAAAATTAGAAAATGTTTGGTTTCGTATATGGGAGTTTATAGTCGCAAAGCGACTCAGGAAATGAGCGTGCCAAAGTGAAGGGCTCTGCAAATTTCGACCACCTGGGGTTCTTTAACGTGCACTGAGATCGCAGAGTACACGGGCCTCGAGCATTTCGCCTCCATCGAAATGCAACCTCCCCGACCGGGATCGCACCCGCGTCTTTCGGATCACCAAGCGAGCTCGCTAACCACTGACCCACTGCGCGGCTTAAAGTTAGTAAAGGATGGTGTCTCTTCGTGGTTAACAGCTGGCATTTAGGCTTTTGAGCCATGTACCAGGGTATAAAAGCTGGTCATCAAAAGCATAATGCTAGAACTAGCCTTTCTTGTTGAGCTGCCATGTTTTGCGTTTTTTAGCATACTATTGAAATCTTTTTCTGGAACACTGTGGTCACTCAGGCATCAGTGTGATTCATTTTCATAAAATATCTAATGCAACTTGTTCAAATTTCCTCGCAGATGAAAAAAAATTACTTTGCCAAGATGGCAGTTGCACTGGGGCTATCACTTCCAGACGTCGAAGAATCGCTTACAATTGGGACCATTGAACGTGTATGGATGTTGAAACACCCTGGTTAGATCGTACGAGCTGAAATTCTTCACAGTAACACGCACCACCTTTGCATGCTAAGGTGTTTGAAAAAGGGTTTGCCTTCGAAAGGGCGGAGCGGCGTTTGTGGAGCCTCCTCTATGCGCACACACCTAAGGAAGCCGGGCACCATGTCGGGGGACGCTTGTACATATTTTAGCCGGTTGGTGTCCGGTGGTGTGTTGGCACCGACCTCCTCTGGCAGCCTAAGCGGACGCTCAGACCACCAGGCTACGACTCATGGAAAGCAGAAGTGGTCATCTCTCTAATGGTATTGCTTAACGTTTTATGCTAATTATAGTTGATGCTTATTATCAGTAAGAAATCCGGTAACTTTACTAATGTAATCTGATGTCAGTGAGGAGACGACGCACATCTTTGAATTAACCGCACTCCATGTGCGCTTGCCTCGAGTCAAGTCGAGTCAATGATTGACTCGATGTTCTCAGGATGTCGCAGCCTGTCAAGTGAGCGGCTCCGCTCGCCGCGAATAAAATTCGGCTGCCAGACACTGAAGTTTGTCCGCCCGTTCCGGAAAATCGAGGCAAGTTCCTATCCTAAAATATTTGTCGGAAAACGCAGACTATCATATATTACCTTGTAATCGGTGGTTGAGCTAAAATAGGCAACGAGTTTGCAAAGGACAATTTTTACCATCCAGAGAGATAAATACGGAACGTATGGTATCTGCGCATGTAGGAAGGACGTAGACGACAGTGATCTGTAATGCTACACTATTGTGCTCTTTAGGGTGCAGCTCAATTTAGCTCATACTCTGAGCGATAGTAAACAGACTGGCACCAAGTATCTAAACAGATAACGTGCTGGAACGGTATAAGCGCTGTTTACGGCTCATATACGTGAGAAAATGGGTTTCTTTAAAATCTTTTTCTCGTTCTCGCACGAATCTTGAACTTGGTGAAGCTAAATATTTCGATTACTTTAACTTGCTACACATTTGATAATGACTTCTTTACTTGCAGTACGACAGGCGTTCATAGCTCACCTATTATGGATGCATTTGCCAAGCCCAGTGGAATGATGCCGAGTCCGATCATGCCGAAGCAAACTGCCGTCCGTTCTATGCCAACGTGCTCAGCAATGACCACGTACTTTGCGCATCGGAAGTATCCCGCTGCCAGTCCAATCACTGCGGTGAGTACGGCCACACACGAAATATCCACCACTTGTGGCATAATTATCAGACATGCGCTGGTCAATGCAAAGCTGGTCACGTAGAGCGGCGACCTGCTGCGCGGAACAGCGTCCGCTAGCATGGGCAGCAATGTAGAACCGAGCGACTGACCCAAGGACGAGATAGTGGCCAGTTTCGAAGCTTTGCCGAAGCCGATACCCTTGTCCCTTCCGTAGTCCACGATTGTGGCCTGGAAAGCAGATTCACTGTAGTCTGCGATTATGGTGGCCAAGACCAAGGCGTAGAAGGCTGGCTTCCTGGAGAGCTCCATAGCATGTTGCAGAAAGCTGGCCTTTCTTTGCTCTCCATCTGATGTACAGTGGCTATTCGACACTTCTTCACATGTCTGCTCGGGGTATGTATGTGAGCTTTCATATCCAGTACACGGAATTGAACCACTATGATGCTCACGATCTGGAGACGCCGTCCTCGCTTTCAAGACCACCGGCCTTCTCTCGAAGCTGCATTTTTGCTCGGGATAGAGCTGTTTCTGTAACGATGGCCCACTAACCACTGGATTTTCTGTTCCTTCGGAAATTGAGATGGCGATCTTAGGCGTGTCATTACCGGGCATCGTCTTCCTTCGGCAGCAGGGAAAACTAAGCGGCTCTGGTCTTTTGAGCAGCATGGATATCGGAATGGCGTGCGCGATAATAGCACCGCATATGAGCAAGGCCCCTTTAAAACCGAATTCATGCATGAGGTATGAAAAAATGATAGGGCCGATAGTGCCGGCGGTCCCCCAGCTCGAATCGATGAAAGACTGCGCTGTTGTGCGGTATTTTGTGAAAAAATTGAGTGAGAAGATGGAGACCGCCATCACGAAGGTCTTGAAGGTGAAACCTAGAAATAAAAAAATCAACATCACAGTTGGAAGTGAATGGTGGCGCGCTGGGACTTCAAAATGCGAACATGGTGGAATAATAAAGGAATAATAATAAAGCAATCAAGTTTCTCCGCAAACAACTTAAAACAACACCCCTTTTGACCGCACGCCTGATTTTAATGGGATGGCTGCTCACACTCACAACAGACGCCTTAACATTCACAATTGCCACATAATATTCCCGGAAAAGATAGAGGCGTGTGTCCATGGTGCGACAACACCCTGTCACTCTAATATATAATGTGGGTCTGTGTCGGGTCATAACCCGCAGAAATAGAAACACGCCTCTCCGAGCAGCAGTGGTACGCTCCTCACACTGCAGCTCTCCAGCGCTCACCTGGAGACACATCGCCAAAAGGTATCCCTGGCCCGAACAGTATCCAAGGCTACTGGTGTCCCGAAATTAGGACTCCCCCCATATTGTATTCTTCCTCCTTTTCTAGTCCTCTGTATATTAATGTTCTCAACAACTACAACAACCGGCTGCGCTTTCCTCCTCATGCTTCCGCTGTAGCCACCACCGCCCCTCCTCTTTGCGCTCGCTTGTCTATCGCCCTCTTTCCTCCGGCGCATTGCTCTGCGTACGCTTTCTTTTTATCTTCCGAAACTGCCGTTCGCTCGGTTACGCCAAGGCCGAAGCACACCGCCCAACGCAGGAAGGGGAGCATAAGAGCTGCGCTGTAAAATAGCATGTTCACATTATCTGCGACGTGAGAAAAAAGGAGCATGACCGAGTGGCTGCAGAACCGAAAATAATAGGCCGTTAGGCGCACATGCACAGGCTGGGTATCATCCCAGATACCGGTGAGCTGTAATATGAGGAACCACCTCATGCCTCGTAGTGGTGTAAAGCGTCTTACCACTGGAAGGCTCAAAATTTAAAATTCCGTTAAATTTTCTCTGCATGGACGACTATAAATTCGAGATGTTTGGATATGCACAAAGCTCTCCGCGGGGGTAGATATGTTGTGGTGAGCGAAAACTACCACCTCAGGCATTTCTGCAATGACCGCACTTTATGTGGTTTCGCTTAGCTTGGAGAAGCAATCGTCATGTTGCTTCGCAGCCACGGTGACTGTGGCAAGGTTTTTCTTCAGGAACCTTTTTACGCTGCCTCTTTAGACTGAATGATTAAGGTAATTTTTTCGGTGACGAGAGACAAGGGTGCAAAAATATTACGAACATTTTGCAACTGAAGAAAAAATACATTGCCAGGCAGCAAGCACGTCGGGCAACTAAAACCCCAGTAAACGCTCATAGCACACATGCATTAAACAGTATTGTCACATGCACATTAGTGTGTCACGTAGATCTCACAGGTAAGAATTTAACAAATGCCTATTTCGCGCCCAATAAAACTAAGACATCGACATTGTTGTGCTATTCTGTGCTATGTATAAGCGTCCGATCAATAATACTTGCGCAAGAAGGTCAATTTTCTGTTAATCAATACAGTATGCCGATGCTCGCTCTCTTAGAGTCACGCTTGAAAACGTATCTTAAAGAAAATTTCGCGCATATTTTTTTTTTACTCACCATGAAGGGCGCCAAGAGTTACGAGCAACCAGACCATGTTCGGAGCAAATGCCGCCGCCGATATCGCCACAGCCGTTAAAGCAGCGCTGAATACAATAATCCGGTGCAGGGAAATATGCCGCTGAAGCAAGGCGACGCTCAGACCTGGGGAGAAAATCTAACTAGTGCCACGAGCAAAAACGATTTTCGATGTGGCATTTCAATATCGCTGATATATATTTTTAACAATCATCCCGAGGAGAAATGTTGGTTTCGTTACAAAAAAAAAAAGAGAGAAACCGCGCATTTGGCTAGCCGGGATATGTTGCCCAACAACAACGAGCGCAATCGCGCTTTTATAAAGTATGACCATGAATATGGGCACCGTATTTCCGGCACTTTAGTAATAACTTGGTTTAAATTCGGAAGGGCTTGATTAGATAATCTACGCCCGGTGCATAGTCGGTAGGCACAAATTTCGGATGAAAATTTGTTTTTTGTTCGACAGCACATGTTTCAGGCAACCCTGATTAACTTCAGATTTTTCAGGAAGGTAACCCACATAGTGCACTTTTTTATCGAAGTTAAAAATTCTACTTCTGCTGCTAGGTTCGATTTTGCTGCTTGCACACGCTCAGCTACTAAACTGAGTTTGAACGCTCCCGGGAAGGCACTTTATAATATTAATAATAATAAATTGTTTTAGGGAAACGAAATGGCGCAGTATCTGTCTCATATATCGTTGGACACCTGAACCGCGCCGTGAGGGAAGGGATCAAGGAGGGACTGAAAGAAGAAAGAGGTGTCGTCGTGGAGGGCTCCGGAATAATTTCGACCACCTGGGGATCTTTAACGTGCACTGACATCGCACAGCACACGGGCGCCTTAGCGTTTTTTCCTCCATAAAAACGCAGCCGCCGCGGTCAAGAAGCACTACTATGACCTTAGCGTTATCCATTGAGGCGTTGAGAATATTCGCTCAGGTTTCCAGCACTTTTTGACCTGTTCAGGCTGGTGATGTACTATCGTGCCTAACTTCGCTGCGTCGCGGAGGCAATGGAAAGCGGCGCGCCCCGCGTGACAGAGCACGGGGCTCCAGCAACCGCGCACAACCAAAAAGGTTAACGGTGAACGAAGCGCCCGCACTGCTCTATTGAAAGCGGATACTCTAACAGGCGTTAATTTACAAGAGGCGCTGGTCAAGCGAGCCCTCTGTGCCTCTGCTAGTTGTGGTGGCGGGTGCCGAGCGACGTTCGACTTGTAGCTAGGGCTCTGCTTACAACGCACAACCTCCGGCCGCTGTGACGTTCTCGCGCATACTTGCAAGCAATCCATGCAAAGGAACAATGACACCTCACGTCACTCGCGCAGGGGATGCGCTTGTAGGAATGTTATTGTTCCTCCTGTGTCGCCGATTTCTCTCGGTTTCTTCCCTTAATCTGATTACGAATAATTTATGATAGGTTTCCTCATTTCACCAGAAGTGAATTTACTGACGCAAGCATCAAAGTCGCTGTCTCGCTCTGCGTTCACTGTACGCGATGGGCGGGGTGACCTGAATCCTCCGCTCCAGTGCATTTCTTTTCATGGGAGGTGTGGAGGAGAGCGGGCCGGCGGCAGCTTGTAACGCGGTGGTTCCTGAAAGTCGTCGGTACTGATTCAGAGCTAGCGTTGAGTTTTAGACGCTTCGTGGAGCGGCATCAATAATGACAGTTTTATTAGCAAGAGAATTAGGAGGACAGGAATACGAAAAGTGCCCCTCGTCGGTATCTATGCGTAACCTCGATTTGCAAACCGTGACAGGCAGCGTTTAGGAGATTTCTCTCTCTCCACCTGCCATCTTCAAACCGTATACTGTCTCGACTCTGTCCCCTTTTCCGCCTCTTCTTCACTTGTAGGGAATGGAAGGGAGACGCTGGACTAAGAATGATTCAGCTAAAATGACAATGACTGAGACGAAAATGACTGAAATCATATCACCTTATGTGTGATTAGAGAGCTTAAGCGCTGCACCACTCCGCCATTACTTTCATGAGAACTGATAGCAACCTATGAACGTTTAGACCAGCTGCCACAGCTACGGTTAGTGGACAAAACCGACAGAGGATCAGAATTGAGATATATTGCGGAGTGAACCAATGCGATCAAATTTCATAGAACGCCCCTAATTTTTTTACACAGGAATTTATGCTTCCTCTTTATCCAGAACTGAACCTTAATGCCCGCCTCCGTTTCATACCTGACAGATGGCCGGTCATGACGAACACACTCTCCGGCCAGGAAGCCTCTTCGCGCGTTGCTCCATATGCTTCCATGATGAGGACAAATATGATGCCAAAGCAGGTGCTCGGCATGGCCAGCAGGAGGTTCGAAGCAGAGGAAAGTAAGGGCACGCTCCAACAGCGATCCATTCTTCGAGAAATTAGAGGCCTGCCGGCAAAAGGGCGAAATTTTAACCTTTATTGAAGTAGGTCGCTCTTATAAGTTCTCTATTAGCTTAAGTAATCATATGCTTTCTTTTCGGGCCTGTCTTGACGTGGGCAAATAGTTTGGATATCAGGCCTTGAAACTAAATGTTTTCAGCAGGAACGCCCACTGGTACGAAATTTATGATGAAGAAAATTCAAGAAGTGCTTTGTATATAAAAGATCGCTTCTTTCCTTCTTCTAAACCCACCTTCTCTCAGAAATGTCCGCACATTCATCCTGTTTCCATGCCGCCCTCATTGTTTTAGTGATAACGTCTTTCAGCCCTAACGACTATGTCCGTGCTGTCATGCAGTTTTGTACTATTTTTGAGAAATTTTCACGCAGATCACTTATAGAGGATTTGCAAAGGGGTCCTCCTCGATTGTCACCTATGCCTAACCATTAGCGGCGAACGCAGGGAACCAACAAGTAAAGAGAAGCATTCTAATATAGACTTGCCCGAGACGGTTTGCCGTCTACTAATAGCCGTCCTGTCCGGACAGGCCGCCATTGGAATCTGAACCTGGCAACGTTTAACGCTAGAACTTTAGCTAGTGAGGCTAGCCTAGCAGTGCTGTTTGAGGAACTAGCGGGAATTAATTGGGATGAGATAGGGCTTAGCGAAGTTAGGAGGACCGGTGAGGCGTATACAGTACTAAAGGACGGACACATACTGTGCTATCGAGGGTTAGAGGATAGACGAGAACTAGGTGTGGGATTCCTCATTAATAAGGATATAACTGGCAACGTAGAGGAGTTCTACAGTATTAACGAGAGGGTAGCAGCTGTAGTAATTAGGCTGAATAGGAGGTACAAGCTGAAAGTGGCGCAGGCCTACGCACCCACATCCAGCCATGATGACCAGGCCGTTGAAAGTTTCTATGAGCACGTAGAATCGGCAATGAATAAAGTAAAATCGCAGTACACAGTACTGATGGGCGACTTCAATGCGAAGGTGGGCAAGCAGCAGGCTGACGACCACGCGGTAGGTGACTATGGGATAGGCTCTAGAAATAGCAGGGGAGAGTTATTAGTCGAATTCGCGGATAGAAATAATTTACGGATCATGAATACCTTCTTCCGCAAACGAGAAAACAGGAAGTGGACCTGGAAGAGCCCCAATGGTGAGATTAAAAATGAAATCGACTTCATACTATGCGCTAAACCTGGCATCATTCAGGATGTGGCCGTCCTCGGAAAGGTGCGTTGCAGCGACCACAGAATGGTAAGGTCTAGCCTTAGCTTAGACTTGAAGAGGGAACGGAAGAAGCTAGCGAAGAAGAAGACCATTAACGAGTTAGCCATAAGAGGGAAAGCACAGGAATTTAGGATAGCGCTGCAAAACAGATATTCGGCTTTAACTGAGGAAGATGACTTTGATGTTCATTCAATGCACGATAATCTGACATCAATAATTACGGAGTGCGCAGTAGAAGTAGGCGGTAGGAGAGTTCGAAAGGATACCGGGAAGCTATCTCATGTGACGAAAGATCTGATTAAGAAGCGCCAAAACATGAGGGCATCTAACCCTACCGATAGAATAGAACTAACGGAGCTATCAAATTTAATAAATAAGCGCAAGGTAGCCGACATAAGGAAGTTTAATATGGAGAGAATCGAGCATGCTATAAAGAACGGAGGTAGCCTAAAAAAAGTGAAGAGGAAACTAGGCATAGGTAAAAACCAGATGTATGCATTAAGAGACAAGCAGGGCAATGTCATTAGCAATATGCATAAGATAGTTAACGTAGCCGAAGAGTTCTACACAGACCTGTACAGTAGCCAATGTAATCAGAGCGTTAATGAGAAAGACAGCAGTGCACAGGAATGCGTCATCCCGCCAGTAACGAAAGATGAAGTAAAGAAAGCCTTAGAAGCAATGAAAAGGGGAAAAGCAGCTGGGGAGGATCAGGTAACAGCAGATCTGTTGAAGGATGGAGGGGACATCGTGCTAGAAAAACTAGCCATCCTGTATACGCAATGCCTTATGACCTCGACTGTACCAGAAGCTTGGAAGAATGCAAACATTATCTTAATTCATCAGAAGGGAGACGCCAAGGACTTGAAAAATTACAGGCCGATCAGCTTACTACCCGTTGCCTACAAAGTATTTACTAAGGTAATCGCTAATAGAGTCAGGGCAACGCTAGAATTTAATCAACCAAATGATCAGGCAGGCTTTCGTAAAGGATATTCCACAATAGATCATATTCACACTATCAATCAGGTGATAGAGAAATGCGCAGAATATAACCAACCTCTATATATAGCTTTCATTGATTACGAGAAAGCATTCGACTCAGTGGAAACCTCAGCAGTCATACAGGCATTGCGTAATCAGGGGGTAGAAGAGCCTTATGTCCAAATACTGGAAGATATATATAGCAACTGCACAGCTACTATGGTCCTCCATAAAGTCAGCAATAAAATTCCAATGAGGAAGGGCGTCAGGCAAGGAGACACGATCTCGCCAATGCTGTTCACCGCATGTTTACAGGAGGTATTTCGAGTCCTGAATTGGGAACAGTTGGGAATAAGAATAAATGGAGAATACCTAAATAATCTGCGATTTGCTGATGACATTGCCTTGCTGAGTCACTCAGGAGGTGAACTGCTAATCATGATCAATGAGTTAGACAGGCAGAGCAGATCGATGGGTCTAAAAATTAAATGCAGAAAACCAAGGTAATGTTCAACAGCCTAGCAAGGGAACAACAGGTCACAATTGGCAGCGAGAGCCTAGAAATTGTGACGGAATACGTCTACTTAGGGCAGGTAGTGACAGCTGATCCGGATCATGAGAGGGAGATAACTAGAAGGATAAGAATGGGGTGGAGCGCATATGGCAAATTCTCGCAGATCATGAGTGGCAGTTTACCAATTTCCCTCAAGAGGAAAGTGTACAACAGCATAATCTTACCGGTACTCACCTACGGGGCAGAAACGTGGAGGCTAACGAAAAGAGTTCAGCTTAAGTAAAGGACAACGCAGCGAGCCATGGAAAGGAAAATGATAGGTGTAACGCTAAGAGATCGGAAGCGGGCAGAGTGGGTGAGGGAACAAGCACGGGTTAATGACATCCTAGTCGAAATCAAGAGAAAGAAATGGGCTTGGGCAGGGCATGTAATGCGAAGGCAAGATAACCGCTGGTCCTTAAGGGTAACGGAGTGGATTCCAAGAGAAAGTAAGCGTAGCAGGGGGCGGCAGAAGGTTAGGTGGACGGATGAGATTAAGAAGTTTGCAGGCAAAGGGTGGATGCAGCTGGCAATGGATAGGGTTAATTGGAGAGACATGGGAGAGGCCTTTGCCCTGCAGTGGGTGTAGTAAGGCTGATGATGATGATGATGATGATGATGATGATGAATAGCCGTCCTGTCCCTATGTATACCAATCATACATCTTTTCTTGAGTATCACTGCTGGACAGGACGAACATTTTGAGCAAGTGGGCATGGATCCAAAATGGGAAACAGTTTTAGGCATGCGGTGCAGCCTTGTTATGTCTTGCTACTACAGCTTGACCATATACAGAAAGTAAGAGAAACTACCCTTAAATCTGACACGTATAAGCATGCTTTATTCCTAAGGTCTATTAGCGATTCGAATAGGTTATCTGGACAGGCAGCGCTGAATATATCGTATCCTTCATTTGCTTAATGTGTTATTTCTCCCACTGTACTGCCGTACTGCGGCACAATTTCTGTCACAATAAATAAATCACGTGCTGGCTTATTTTATCTGGGGGGGTAACACGTACCAAACCTACTAATGCTATCAGGGACACCATAGTGAAGAGAGTACACAGACATCCCAACAGTACACGGGTCTGCAGGGTAGGTTAAGCGTTAATTGATGGTTAAAAAACAGTGTTCGTGTCTGCGAAGTGCTGCACAGGACACTAGGGCTCCAGAGGACCTCGGACCGTTCAAGAGGCCCATTAACGCTATCGCATCGTATCTTTAAGGCTCGGTTTAAATGTCTTCTCAAGATTTTTTTCTTTTGATTTTACTGTTTTCGGGAGTAACAAGGTTACCGCGTCATTACTATCATAGTTATTTTTTCTTTCTCCTTCTCTACCAAAGTGGCACGTGCTCTTAAAACGATGTACCTGAAATGATTGCTTGTGCACAGCTCTGTGTGTCCTAAGCAATATATAATTAAGTGCACTAAATTCATAAGCTCCTATGCTATGCATTATTTACTATATATCTATGATGATTGTCGTCTATGAGGCAGAAATGCAACGAAAAGCACAGATGATCGCGCATAGCCACTTGTAGTCAAATGATTAGAAACTACCACCGCGGTGGCTCGCTAGTTACGGCGATCAGCTGATGAACCTAAAGACGCGGGTTCGATCCCGGCTGTGGCTGTCCAGTTTATAAGGAAGCAAAATTCTAGAGGCCCATTTACTGTGCGATGTCAGTACAGGTTGCAGAACCCCAGCTGGTCGAAATTACCGGAGGCCTTCACTACGCCATCTCTCATAGCCTCAGTCGCTTTGGGACGTTTTAACCACAATAAAACCATAAAACCAATGAATCGAAACTAACTATTGATGCGTTATAAAAAGTTATGCTCTTGAGTTACACAGCTTGTGCCCAGTTTCGGTAGTGTCTAATAGTGGAAAGATATGTGCCAAGACAAAATGTTGAGAAAAAGAAAGTTGACTCAGCCTTCAACGCCTGCAGTCGAAGGCAGCCACGGAGAATATAGTTTGTTTTATGAGTTCAAATGCTACTCCTATGACGTCTTGAGGCTCTGATATCTACAACTTCCTCTGAAACTCCCTACAAAACACTCCTTCTTCTGCAAAAAACAAGCATTGCCTGTGTGGCTTATCACAAGCACACTACATGAGATAAAATGAACCATAACGGTGCTATATAATTCAACAAAAAACTGCTTACTATTCTTGAGAACGGAACTGCAACTTTTGCACTCTCTCACTTACCTTGCTTGTAGGCAATGAATTGCACGTGCAGTTGACCAAAAAGAAACCGCCGTTGAGAGTAAGGTCGACCAAATGGCGCTTTGTTCACGAGTAGCAAGTGAGCTGGCTATTGCGGCAGTGCTGCCGCGAGTGTTGCGCAAGCGTCCGAAAAGCACCAGAGATATATTGTCGGCTGAACACGACAACACAGGAGACACATTATACTTTTGCCATACAAGCGTTGCTGAGGAAGTCAGGAGAACATTATTATACACTTGCGCCATTGCAAAAGAGGCAGCCGGGCAGGCTGACGATATCCGCATGCCCGAGAGTGTGTGCAACCGCATAGGTATAATTGAAACAGCTGGCCAGCAAACGTTGTAACACTCACATACGACTGCGTCAATTTTGAAATGAGCCTCCCGTACATTTTCGAGGATGTCATGCTCACAATGATCTACTGCGAAGACGCCACGCAGTTCTGACGCCGTGCTGTTCGAAACCAATGCGTTAGTGGAAGTCAGGTAATAGCAATGCAAAAGGCGACCACCAGTCGCATCTCTTGCCTCTCTACTCCAAAGCCTTTGCGTGTCCAACTCAGTTATGCGCGCGTATATGTTTTCGTAATCATACTGAACCGTGCGGCAGCAGATGTGAAGATGGAATCTTGGCATCTTAGGTGAGCACAGTAGTTCGCTCCGGCCCAAGAATACGTTGAGGTAAACTACCTGTCGCAAGCAAACATTGCCATTCAGCGTGGTAACCAGTTTGCACAGAATTATGTCCACCACAACAACTTCTGGACAGAAAGCGCAGCTACCCAAAGAGGCTGCTTCCCTTGCGCGTACTGCCCACAACAAAGCAAAATAACTGACGTATCTCTTCAGTCTCTTTCTGACAGCAGGTGCCAGCATGATATGGTTTTGCACAACAGGCGTAGCAGATTCCAGGACACATCAGAAACCCTGCTACTAGGCGCACTCTCTCAATCGAACTCGAGGCATTTTGGTATGCACTGAGCACACGACTCTCAGTCTGATGAGCGAATTTGGTGTGTTTGTGTGTCTTCACACAGCTGTGCCAATTTCGAATACCCGCATTACCCTGGGGCAAAAGCGTGGTGCGAATTACGTTTTTGAGAGCTTATGGTTTGCTCTTTGTGCTAATTTAGAATGCGGATACCTTCCTGATCAATATTCAGTGACTCACGTGCTTTCCCGCCTTTTAATAGTCATAAAGACCCGGTTTTCAAAGTGGCGAGTAGGCGCGGTCGAATTCTTTGCACCTTTTTGCTCCCCTATATTTTCTATATAAATTTGATGTGTAACAAAATAAGCAAACATTTCAAAGCTCAGTGGAGCGTTTAGGGCGAGTAAGATAAAGCTGATATGAATGGTATGTTTAAATAAACGGTGGTCTATTGTATTCATTCTTTGTATTCCTGCGTGTTGGGCGCATGATTTGTTCAATCGCGTGTGGTTATGTTGGTAGTTATTTTTTCGGAGACAAAATAAAGCGTAAGGCTCTTTTGACCAAGTTTTTCCACATCTTAGATAGCTTGAGTCGCTACTGCCTGCCTTGGGCTGTGTCTATTCTCCCCGATGTTTTGTGTACGCACAAGAGCCACATGGCCATGAAATTTGGTGCAGAAATACTCACCAAATACAAATGTACCATCTCAGTTTCTTTCAGCAATTAGCTTATCCCTCTAGCAATTAGCTCATCCGGTGCGTACCGTGCTTTGAGGCACGGTACGCATTTTCCTTAGCTCTTTAGGGCGTTTAAGTTTGATATCGCCGTGAAGGACGAACACAGAATCACACAGGACCACAGCTGCTGAATATCTTCTCCTCTAGACTGCTGGGAAGATTATATGAGAAATCACAAACCTGCCAAGTTTCCTGAGTTAGCTTTAGACCTCCTCGTACACAACTGTGTACGCTGTGAAGTTCCAGCTTTTTTCTGATTGTGCGCTACATAGCCCTGATTTACTCGTTTCAGACAAATTTTCTCTCCTTCAAATTGCAAATAAGTTCTTTTTGTACAAATTGGAGAAAAGAATATAGAAAAATTTCTGAAACCAGTGAGCGTTCTAATATGCCCGACGCCTTTAGCCTGGAGATAAATTTTACCGGCACTAAAGCCATTTTTTGTTATTTTTAGAGTCTTTTGCTTTCTCGAAAAATAAAGTGATTCCGGGAACCATAAGGAGAAAATTTTGAAATCGTGTTATTTTATCATTACAATTGTGAACTATATTAACACTGCATGAAAATATTGTCACGTAGTGGTGACTGTAGTCAAAGCAGCGATGAAAACGGACATAAGGTCTTCTAAAAGAAAACTATTTATTGGGCTGACTTGCACCCAAAATGGACTGAATCACTCGGCGGCGGCGAAGCGACAAGCGTGCTCGGCGGTCGTCGAACCGAATGCCCGCCGCTGTCGGCCGTGCTCAATTTAAAGCTGATAGCGAACTTTCGAGATAAAGCGTGCAAAGTTACAACATTTGGGAACAACGTAGAATCAGCTCTACTTGGCTGCGATCAATCGAGATAAATCTAGTCGCGTCTTGCGTCGCAAACAAAGCGATAAGGTGGTGTCGCGGCAGATTTGAAAAACGGACAAACACTGCAAATATTGGCGGCATTACTCTCCTCTCAAAGAAGCATCGACCCGATGCATTAAAAAAAATAATGCGACTAGTAAGGGAAAAAACGGATCTTGCGAAAATAGAGCATGGAAATGCAGCGGCCTTTAGCGAGCATAATACGGCTTCAGACGGACTACATGGACAACTTCTGGTCGTACGCGGCGTCGCTGGGATGCAGTCATTGCGTCAGGGATGACTTCATAATCCAGTTCACCCAGCCGACGAAGAACCTTGTACGGGCCGAAATAGCGGCGCAAAAGCTTTTCACTCAATCCACGGCAGCGAATGGGCGTCCACTGCCAGACTTGGTCTCCTGGCTTGTATTCCGCGTTGCGTCCTCGTAGGTTGTAGCATCTGGCGTCGGACCGCTGCTGATCTTTGATCCGTAATCGCGCAAGCATTCGTGCTTCTTCTCCGCGTTTAAGGTAGGCTTCAACGTCGACGTTCCCTTCTTCTGTAACGTTGGGCAGCATGGCGTCTAGCGCAGTCGTGGCCTCCCTGCCATGGACGAGTCTAAAAGGCGTCATCTGGGTGGTCTCCTGCACTGCTGTGTTATAGGCGAAGACGACGTAAGACAGGGTGACACCCCAGGTTTTGTGTTCTGCATCGACATACATGGCGAGCATATCGACGATGGTTTTGTTCAGGTGCTCGCTCTGTCCGTTGGTCTGCGGATGGTATACAGTTGTCCTCCGGTGGCTGAATTGGCCGTAACGCAGGATGGCTTGCGTTATTTCCGCCGTGAATGCTGTTCCTCCGTCCGAGATGAGCACATCGGGGGCGCCGTGTCGCAGAACAATGAACTCCACGAAAATTTTGGCGACTTCTGCTGCTGTTTCATTCGGTAGGGCTATTGCCTCGGCATAGCGGGTCAGGTAGTCGGTCACTATGATGATCCACTTAATTCCAGACGTCAATTTTGGCAAAAGACCAAGCAAGTCCAAACGATCTGTTGAAAGTGCCTTGAGGGAGGTTCAATGATGTCCAGATATCCTTCTGATCGTGTGGGAGTGGTCTTTCGTCCCTGACAATCTCGGCAGGTTTTCACATAATGTGCGACATCGGCAAACATTCTGGCCAATAATGCTTGTCTTGAATGCGTCAGAGAGTGCGAGTAAACTGAGATGTCCAGCGGTCGGCTCGACGTGTGAGATGTGTAGAACTTCTTCGCGGAGACAAGCAGGTACAACAAGGAGGTAGGCTGTTTTATTCGCTGCGAAATTCTTCATGAGGACCTCATTCTGCACACAGAAGGAAGAAAGTCCTCGCTTGAATGAAGCGGGAGGTGAAGAAACATTGAATTCCATGTATTCGACGAGGCGTTTTAGGTCGGAGTCCGAGCGCTGCCGCTGAGCAAAAGATCTGGAGCTGATGGGTCCGAGGAAGGCGTCCTCATCGTCGTCTGGCGGCGGTGTATCTACAGGGACTCGTGAGAGGCAATCAGCATCAGAGTGCTTGCGTCCGGACTTGTAAACGACGGTGACGTCGAACTCCTAGAGACGCGCACTCCATCTAGCGAGGCGGCCAGAGGGTTCCTTCAAATTGGCAAGCCAGCACGGCGCGTGATAATCGCTGACTACCTTCGACGGTCGTCCGTACAGGTAGGGGCGGAATTTTGACGTAGCCCAGAAGGCAAGGCACTCCTTCTCAGTTGTAAATACTTGGTCTCGGCCTTGGAAGTGGAACGGCTAGCGTATGCGATGACTTTCTCCAGCCCGTCCCTTTTTTGAACGAGAACGGCACCTAGGCCCACGCTGCTTGCGTCGGTATGAACTATAGTATCGGTGTTTTCATCAAAATGCGCGAGGATCGGTGGGGACTGTAAACGACGCTGAAGTTCTTTGAAGGCTTCTGCTTGCGGCGCTTCCCATTTAAACGGCACATCTTCTTTCGTCAGTTGAGTAAGGGGCTCGGCGATGCGCGAAAAGGATTTCACAAATCGTCGGTAATATGCGCACAGTCCGAGAAATATGTACACGGCTTTCTTATCGGCCGGCGGTGGAAACTGTTCAATAGCAGCTTTTTGCCGCGGGTCAGGGCGTTTTTATTTTTTCCTTGCTAACAATGTGGCCTAGAAACAGCAGCTCTTCATTGGCAAAGTGGCACTTCTCTGATTTCAAGGTTAGGCCAGACGACTGGATGGCGTCTAGCACTGCTCGAAGCCTTTTGAGTTGCTCTTTAAAGCTCGAGGCGAAGGAACGACGTCATCTGAATATACCAGACAAATTGGCCACTTCAGGCCTGCCAGCACTGTATCCATTACTCGCTGAAACATCGCTGGTGCGGAACAGAGACCAAATGGCATCATCTTGAACTCAAACAGACCATCCGGAGTGATTAATGCTGTCTTCTCGCGATCTCTTTCGTCGACCTCAATTTGCCAGTAGCCGCTCTTGAGGTCCATCGACCAGAAATATTTGCCGTTGCAGAGGTGGTCCAGTGTGTCATTGACGCGGGGGAGGGGTTAGACGTCCTTCTTTGTTATGTTGTTCAAGCGGCGGTAATCAACAAAGAATCGAAGTGCGCCGTCTTTCTTTCCCAGTAGAACAACCAGTGCCACCCATGGGCTGTTTGAAGGCTGGATGACGTCGTTGTGAAGCATTTCTTCAACTTAGTCCCAGATGCCACCAACATTTGCAGTGCTTCTTCATTCTTCAAATCTGCCACCACACAACTTTATCGCTTTGTTTCCGACGCAAGACGCGACTAGATTTATCTCGATTGATCGCAGTCAGGCAGAGCTGATTCTACGTTGTTCCGGAATGTTCTAGTAACTTTGCACGCTTTATCTCGAAAGTTCGCTGTCAGCTTTAAATTGAGCACAGCCGACAGCGGCGGGCATTCTGTTCGATGACCGCCGAGCACGTGATTTAACCGCACCCCGAGGCTGCGGTTAAATCCGAGGTGCGGTTAAATCGCTCGGTGAGGCCGTTGGTCTGCGGATGATAGGCGGAGGTGGTACGATGGATTATGGTGCACTGGCGGAGCAGGGCTGTGACGACATCGGACAAAAAGGCGCGTCCGCGGTCGCTAAGCTGTTCATGAGGTGCACCGTGACGAAGGACGAAACGTTGCAAAAGGTAGGAGGAAACGTCTGTCGCTGTGGCAGATGGAAGAGCGGCAGTTTCGGCCTATCTCGTGAGATGATCAACCGCAACGATAGCCCAACGGTTGCCGGCGGCAGTGTACAGAAGCAGGCCGTGGAAACAATTCCGATACGGTCGAAAGGGCTTCGTGGGCAAGGGAGTGGCTGCAACTCTCCAGAAGAACGATTAGGAGACGGCTTGCGACGTTGACAGGCGAAACAGGCGCGTACGTATTTAAGTACGAAGGTGTACATGCCGCGCCAGTAATAGCGCAGCCGGATGCGGGTGTATGCCTTGAAAACTCCCGCGTGACCGGATTGTGGGTCAGCGTGGAAATAGGCGCATATGTTCGTGCGCAGGTGGCGAGGAATAACGAGCAACCACTTGCGGCCGTCGGTGCTGTAGCTCCGGCGATAGAGGAGGTTATCGCGAATCACGAAGTGGGAAGCATGGCGGAGAAGAGCACGGGATGGAGAAGCAGTCGTAGGGTTGGAGAAAAAGTAAAGAAGAGAAGCTATCCAGTAGTCAGTACGTTGCGCTGAGGGCATGTCGCTGATGTGAAGGGACGACGGGGAGTAGTCAGAGGTGGAAAGGCTGGCGATATCGGCTGGAAGTGGGCAGCGGGACAGGGCATCAGCGTCTTGATGCTTGCGGCCGGAACTGTAGACCACGCGGATGTCATATTTTTGCAGACGAACCGCCCACCTGGCAAGGCGGCCGGATGGGTCTTTCGAGGAACAAAGCCAACAAAGCGCTTGATGGTCCGTCACAACGTCAAAAGAGCGGCCATAGAGGTACGGGCGGAATTTGGCAAGGGCTCATACGATGGCCAAACACTCTTTTTCGCTTACGGAGTAATTAGTTTCAGCCTTCGTAAGTGTGCGGCTTGCGTAGGCAACAACGTATTCATCAAAACTGCAGATGCGCTGGGCGAGTACGGCGCCGAGGCCGACACCACTGGCGTCCGTGTGGACCTCGGTAGGAGCGGTCGAGTCGAAATGGCGCAGTATTGGCGGCGCTGTGAGGAGGCGGCGCAAGGTGTTATACGCATTGCCGCACGCCGGAGACCACATCGATAAGTCGGAACTGCTGGACACTTGTGTTAAAGGCGCAGTAATCGAAGCAAAGTTGCGAATACACCTCCGAAAATAAGAGCACAGACCTAAGAAGCTGGGCAAGTCTTTGATGGAAGTGGGTTTGGGAAAGTCTGTGACAGCGCGAAGTTTAGCTGGGTCGGAACGAACGCCTTGCTAAGAGACAATGTGTCCTAAAATTGTCAGCTGATGCGCAGCAAAACGGCATTTCTTCAAGTTGAGCTGCAGGCCAGCGTCAGTAAGGCTGGTCAAAACGTGCTTCAGGCGGGATAGATGGATTTCAAAGTCTGGGGAAAACACGACAATGTCGTCGAGATAGCATAGACGCATTTTCCACTTCAGCCCACGCTAAATGGTGTCCATCATCCGTTCGAAGGTTGCAGGGGCATTACAAAGGCCGAATGGCACCACAGTAAATTCATACAATCCGTCGGATGTCACAAAAGCAGTTTTGGGACGACCGGCCGCTTCCATGCGTACCTGCCAGTACCCAGAACGTAAATCCGAGGGAGGAAAATAGCTCCGCCCCTTTGAAACAGTCCAGAGCGTTATCTATGCGGGGGAGCGGATACACATCCTTGCGCGTTATCTTATTAAGGCGGCGGTAATCGACACAGAAGCGTATGGAGCCATCTGTCTTTTTCACAAGGACAACAGGCGATGCCCAAGGGCTACTTGAGGGCTGAATGACGCCGTTTTGAAGCATTTGGTCGACTTGCTCTGTAATAGTTTGGCGCTCGGTTGGAGACACACGATAGGGGCGCTGCTGCAGCGGCGCGTGGGCACCAGTGTCAATGCGATGGGTGACGGTGGAAGTTCGGCCCAAGGAAGTCTGGTGAGCGTCGAAGGAGGAGCGAAATTGATGAAGGAGGTCGAGAAGCTGTGTTCTGTGCGGCGGGGGAAGATCGGCGTCGATGGAGCGCAAGAACAATTCGGTAGAAGAGCGATCTGGCGTAGAGGCAGGAGGGCTGAGTGCGTTCATGGCGAGGAGCGGTGTATCGTCGGTCTCCTCGCGGATGAGTAGAGATGCGATGGGCTGCACACTGCCGAGGCATTCACCAAGGCGTAGAGCGGTAGGGTAGGAAAACGGGTTAGAAACCAAAAGTATCGAAAGGCCAGCGGACACAGTCAGTACGGCGTATGGCAGAGGGAGACACTTGCGGTGCAGAAAAGTATGGCCTGGAGTAAAGAGGACAGTGTCGTCACCGATAGCGTCGCAAGACAAGTGTACAAGAACGGAAGAGCACGGGGGAATGTCGATGTCTTCGGCAGAGAGGGCTTTAACACAGGCAACAGGAGGAGTAGCGTCCAGAAAAGGATTGGGCAGAGAAGAGCACCCGACTTCCGCTCGAGCACAGTCGATGATAGCTTCATGGTCGGAAAGGAAATCCCAGCCCAGAATAACAGGATGGGAACAGGAAGGCAGCACGACGAATTTTATTGTGTAGAGGCAGTCCTGAATCACAACTCGAGCGGTACTCGCTGCGGACGGCTTGATGTGCTCAGCGCTGGCCGTAAGCAGCGACAGTCCAGCAATCGGCGTCTTTACCTTCTTCAACGAACTACAAAACTTTTCGTCCATAACAGAAATCGCAGCACCGGTGTCGACAAGGGCCAATACAGTAATGTTCTCGACAGAAATTTCGATCAGATTAGCAGGAGATATGTGAGGCCTTGGGAAAGTTCGACGGGGACGCAGTTCTCGCCTCAGGAACTGCGGCACCTAGTTTTCCTCCTGAGGGAGATTGGGGCGACGTCGCATAGGAGAAACGGAGCGGCGCCTCGGTGAAGGTGAACGGCGTCTAGAAAGGGCTGAACAGTCTGGAGAAAAAGGACGACTAGACGGCGGCTCAGCAGATCCGGAGTACTGACTCGGGGAAGGCCAGTACGCGGGAGCTGGAGGAGGTGGCGCGTAGACTGGAAGACGGCGGCGGCAAAGCCGGGCCACATGACCAGGCAAGCCGCAATTGTAGCAGATAGGCCGGTTGTCAATGGTGCGCCAGGGATTGCTGAGTCGCGAAGCCGGCCGAAGAGAAGGAGCCACCGCTCGCGCAGGTGTTGGAGGCAAAGCATTGGTAGGCGGTCGAGGTCTGGCGAAAACGTCCGCGTATGTCAGCGGAGCGGCCATAGGGGGCGGCGTCTGGGCGGCAACGTCCGCGTATGTCAGCGGAGCGGCGACAGGTGGTGGCATATGGGCGGGCGGAAGAGCCTCGGCAACCTGCTCTTGGATGGCGTGTCGATGGGCCGGAGCCAAATCTGGAGCTTGTCCTGTAGGGATCGGCAGAATAGAAAGCGGACGCGCCACTTCTTCCCGAACAAAGTCTTTGATTTGTTGCAGCAGCGATGAGGTGTCAGGTGCTGGTGTCAGTCCAGCAAGCGACTCAACCTGTCGAGGGTGCTGTCGAGTCAGGAGCCTCTGCTTCCGCAGCTCCTCGAAGCTTAGGCAGAAGGTGACGACTTCAGCAACGGTGCGCAAGTCGCGCGCTACCAGCATCTGAAAGGCGTCGTCGTCAACACCCTTCAAAATGTGCTTAATCTTGTCAGCTTCTGACATGTTGAGGTTGACACGCTTGCATAGGTCAATGACGTCTTCGATGTAACTGGTAAAGCTTTCGCCGACCTGCTGAGACCGTTCACGCAAGCGTTGTTCGTCGCGGAGTTTCCGGACAGCAGGACGACCAAACACTTCGGAGAAGGTTGTCTTGAAAGCAGACCAGGTGCGAATGTCCACCTAGTGGTTCCGATACCACAGGTTAGCCACGCCGGTGAGATAAAAATTACGTTATTTAGTTTGGTGGCATCGTCCCATTTGTTGTAAAGGCTCACCCTCTCGTAAGACGTGAGCCAATCTTCGACATCCTGCTCATCGGTCCCACTGAACATGGCCGGGTCCCGTTGGCGAAGGGAGCCGGCGCAGGTAACAGCTGGGCCCACTTGCACGGCTTGATGTTGAACGTCGTGAGGCATCGCAGGTGGCGGGAGAGTACGGTTGCGCAATTCCAGGGCTGTTACCCGGCTCCTCCACCAAATGTAAGGCGGGGGTTTATTTAAAAGAGCTGGGAGGAAGGGAGCAGCGGCGAGAACAATCCGAGGGCAACCAGGTCGGGAACAGAGACACGTGGCGATAGCAATACGGCTGACGCGCAGGGCCATCTTCTTCGTTTTCACGAGTCATCAGCTTTGTCTGGGTCATCATCTTCTTCACAGTGTCTTTTTATATGCAGTAAATGAACCCGCTACGAAACATGTTGCAGGGAAGGGCGCAAGTTGAATTTTTTATGACTGGCTTAAGTTTTTATTTTATGTATGTTTTTTTCATTTTGCACCGATCAAAATGAGGCTGTCGTGACATTGTGGTCAGTAAGAGAAATCTCATGCCACAGAACAACACAGCGTGTCAGCCACGCCTATCTCTGCTTTCATCTGAAAGCTATAGGTATGATTAATTTACATTACTCTGATATGCAACTCTATTTACACTGGCATACCTTGCTCAGTAAACTATATGAAAAAGCAACGAGCTATCACTAGCCGTATACAATTTACTCCAGGTAAACACGTTAACCCTTCATGCCTGCCACAACCTACTAAGCACATGCTCACCAGTTTGACGATTTCCATACTGGCAGTACAGGGCAATGAAGATATTCCACTCAAATGGGTCATAGATGCATCCCAGACAGACTTCTTGTGAGCTGGTATCTTCGCCAGCCGGATCAGCACACATGTAAAAAAAAATGCAGAAGACTCCTATATCTTTGTTTTCCGCCTGCCCTTGATGAAATAATTAAAGGAAAAAAGTTTTACGCCCTCCTGCGGTCATTTCCACCTTACTGCTGTGTAACTGATGTTGTAACATTGCTATAAAAATTTCAGCTGGTGTAGCGAAATTACCTTTGTGTGTTTCATTATTATTGCCTAAGCCCGGTTCTAGTATTCTTTTAAGCTTAAACGCAATTTTTTTTACACTTAAGGGAACCACTGTGTGCTGCACATACTCATTTGCCTGTTTTAAGTCATTTTCAGCTTTCATGCAAAAGGGATGAGAATGATGCTACACAATCTGTCACCGCTACAGCTTTCGTTTTCCTAACCTGAACGATGCTGGAGGCGTCACGTTGCACCGTTCCCGACAGACGTTTACGCTGTCTTGCTGACACCGCTGTGATCCGATAGTGCGCCAGTGCACACGGATATCTCGTCGGAAAGCCCGACACATTCCGGAAGTTTGCTGCTCGGCCAAGCGAACACCTATCATGTCATCCACTCATCACGCGCGCAAAGCCCATCCGTTCAGCGACGTTCACTGCTGGCGATCGCACCTTAGAGCTCGAAAATTCGGCACTGCCTCTCACCGCAATGCATCCTTGCATAGCCAGCCGCCATACGCCTCGTCAGAGCATTGCAAAGACGAGTTGTCTAGTCAGAGACAACTCGAAATTATCTAGGTGCTATCGAAAGTAGCTCACCTCTCGCAGTTCTAGGATTTAACAAACGACAGATAAATGCAACGATCTGCAGAACTCATCAAAACTCTCCGCCAGCGCCACTATTATCATGGTATATTACCCGCACGGACCGATGATTTCTCACTGCGAGCGGAGGGTTTGCAACGGGAGAGCAGTTATCGCCCCTATGCGGCTGCACATTTTAGCTCTGGCTAATAACGCTCTGTTCCCTTGCTTATTTCACGTGCCCCTATGAGGCGGTTTCATTGCACTGTGCATACAAAAGAATTTCATAAGCTTGGTTTTGGCTTCAAATAAATACCTGTTAAACTGCGGCGACCCAACGCCGTATACATCAGAGTCAACTGCATTCGCTGATTTTCATAATTCGGGTACCTTTGGTCGGGCGAAATTATGGCGGCGAATCGCAGCCGTTTTTAGCAATGGCGGTACATTGCAAAAATGATTAAACATCAATTTTACATCACTCCATAATCAAAGCGTATCACGCGTTTCACGCGACATTGTTCCAGCCAATCACATTTCAGGAAGCGGCCAATTTTAGTATGCATCTATTTTCTCCAAATTGGCAAGTCGAGCGCATGCGTTTTCATACGTACCACCTGTACCTTTTTTGCCCTTCACAATTACATATATTTACCAGCCGGGCACCAAGAATAGCGCTTGTGAACATGTTTTTTCAACGCCACGTCAATTTGACGTCAGCGCAAAAAGTACTTCTGCAGCAGGCGATAATTGACACCCAACTTGCGCTGCCCTCTCGATGATTGACCCTTCTGAGAGTCAATAAGAGAGGCAACGTGGCGCCGCCAGGCGAATGTGAATATTGAGAATCGCGCACCGTCACGGTCTTCTTTATAGACGGAACTACGACTCACGCAATCTCCGCTCCGAAGTTCGTACTCGTCATCACGTTAACCACCAAAACACACATGCCAGCGTCCTAACAACAAATCATCGCCTTCGCAGGTGCGACTATTGGCGTAGTATGTATAATTTTGTCCGTCGCTGCTTTCGCTTGTGCACCGCCTGTCAGCAAAGGAAGGCATCACCTTTTCGTTCAGCCGGCTCGCTGCAGCCCTTGCCATGCCCTCGTAGCCTTTTCGAACATCGGCATCATCCTTGATGGCCCGCTTTCCTGCTCTTCAACCGGCAACCGATGGGTAATCGTTGTCGTCGATCACCTGAGCCGTATTGCGGGGACACTCGAACATCCCGCGGCGACGACTCATGACGTCGCTCACTTCATTCTCCATCCTTTCGTCCTCAGTCACGGCGCACCTTGGAAGCTCTTCAGTCTTTCTGTTCGATGTAGTTCAAGCGTTCCTCGCAGCATGCACATCCGTGCACCATGCGCGTACAGCCTACCACCCGCAAACAAACGGCATGGCTGAGCGGTTCAACCACACTGTGGGTTACAAGCTCTAAATGTACGTTACCTCAGGTCATTCCAAATAGGATTAGATACTCCCATTTGTCACTTTTGCATACAATTCTGCCGACGAGAGGTTTCTCTTGCTTCTTCTTTATATGCGGCTATGAACCGTCCTGTACCATTGACACGATTTTACCCAACCGCCCTGAACCTTCTTAATACACAGCTATCTCAGGCATCGCCTATAGGGCTTAAGAGAGTCATCAGCTGGCCAGCTCCTTTACTTTCGACACCCAAGGCCACCATAAAGAGCTGCACGACAATGCCAAGCCTGCTTCACTGTTCACCGACGCCTCCCTCGTTTGGCTTTGGGTTCCTACCGTCAGCAATGTTTCAGCCAAGAACCATCGCCCTTTGCGAGTCGTTCAACGTACGTCGTCTCCCGTCAACTGGCCCAATAAACCAGTTAAGCGTTCCTCAGACCAGCGCCGCCGTGGTCGCGAGGTTGTCCACGTTAGCCACCTCAAGCCGTGCTATAACCGTCTGCTCGTCTCTTCGATGTAAGTCGCTAGGATGGGTAATCCTCTCCCTCGGGACCATTGTAAGAAGAAGGTGCCGACGTCAAAGCGCAGGCGCGCTCCGCCGATATCGATGGTGACTAGGACGCGAGTCTAGTGCTGAATCTGCTGCCTCCAGCTGGCTGTTCTGTTCTGCTGCGCCCTGACTGCTGCCTGTGTTGGTCGCCGTGATCTATCAATAAATCCACTATTAAAGCTTATTTAGCATACGTTCGACCACTGCTCAAATGCAGTTGTGCAGTATGTGATCAATGGCAAATTACAGGGAGCAATTAAATTTAAAAAAAAATCGCAAATTGAGCACCAAGGTTTCTCCCGTGTCCGTACTCGAGAACCTGATAGCTGCACTGACATGAAAAACAAATTTGGATGAGAAAGTCTTTCTCCTCGCCGAAGCAAAACACGGCTTAATCTCCTGGTTCAACAATATCATTACAAAGCCGGCATTTGAAAAAAATATCCTCACATAAACTACGTCACGCTATTAGCTTGCCCTGGTCATTTTTTAGGATTTTGGAATACCGTGTAAGAACCAATATGCTAGATAATTTTAACAGCTGTCGCTGTGAGTTTCCCGTCCCTGGCCTTCGCGTCGTAGTCGTCCGCCGCCGTCAATGTCTGCGTCGCTGTCACCCATCGGTTGCCCCGGTAAACGTAGGTCGCATAAGCCTACGGGTGGCTCTGCTTGGAACAGCCGCCTGCCAGTACAGGGATGCATCTCGTGAGCGCCACACCAGTGCGCCAGCAAAATATCTCCAAACCTAAACGCCTAAACAGCTATCGTTGAACCTCGCTTACACAGTCATAACCGTCTTGTGAGGTTTTGTTCGTTCCATCAGCGAATAGAATCAGCTTTCAGGTCAGCAAATGTGCTGCGTAAATGTCAATGTGTTTTTTTTCAACTTTCTAAACCCCCCGCAGTAGCGGCCTCGTGACAAGCGACATAATTATTGAATAAAGAATTACGAAAATGTAGTCAGCTGGCCCGGACAGTGGCTTCTGTTTCAATGTGAAATCATCAGATGGCTCATGACACGATAACTCGACGTCGCCCAAAAAGTGGTGGCGTTACAAAAGTTTCGTTTGGCATATACGATGTGACCTGATCAAGGGGAAAAATGCGTAATGTTAACCAACAGTAGAAACAACCAGTGCTTACATCTGCACCAAGTAGGAGGAAAAAAAATAGATGTAAAATTATTTGAAAAACTTTGCAGCAGCATTACAATAAGTTTAGACTAAAATTGGAATGGGATTACACTAGAATTGGATATACTATTTCGATAAATTTGCATTATAATCGCAATATTGCAGGTAACTTTCTTAAGTGGCCCTGGCAGTATTTAATCTCTGTGTCAGGAGCGCGAGGACATTATCTGTGCTTACTACCAACAACAAACGCAGGCAGTAATAAAGACCAGCTACAGATTTGTAACTACAACCGACGCCACACAACAGTACTTGAAAAGCGAACTATTATTATGTATCCAACGCCATGAGTAGATAAAAAACTCGTATTTTATGACGCCCGCTACCCTTGGTAATACCGTGCTGTAAAATCTGTTTGCACACCTATAAAACCAATCTTAAGGAAGTCAATGACCGGCCCCGCTTTGTACAGAACCCTTCTTTCAAACTACTGAAGGGGAAGACAGCCCGCGTTAATTGCATTTCGGCGCTTATTAGGTTACAGTGTTAGAATATCTTGCCAACACCATAAATGTACTAAAGACAGAAGTGCAATCGAACCCACTGTCACAAGATTAGACTCCCGCCGCTTCTCCGTAGGGACTACCTTCGGCGGCAGAGCGGAACTCAGTCAAGGCCGATGCCCAATGAAGGCTCTATTCCAGATTCCTTGCGAGAGAGGCGTGTGCGCCTTCGTTGAAATGTGTGCTGGACGGGCTTGCGCATTATGCTTTTGCACTACAAACCCGTGCTTCCTGAGCTTGCGAGGCAATTTGCATCACCTCCTACCTACACTCTGTAGCTTGTTCTGTCCTTGACATTGACTTTCATATCTTGGGGGAGGGCAGGGTATAAACACGCTCGTCCGAACGATCTCGCCACCTGTTCGGTTGTTACCGGCCGAAGGACGGCTTTGGTTTCAACATTTTAGTTCGAGATGTTATGAGCAATATAAGTTGGCAATATTCCCCTGTATCTCATGCACTGATTTCTAGAAATTTGATTCGGCTCCTTGTAGGGTAATAGTGTTGGGCACACTATTGATTTGTGTGTGTGCGTGTGTGTGTGTGTGTGTGTGTGTGTGTGTGTGTGTGTGTGTGTGCGCGCGCGCGTGTGCGTGTGCATGTGCGTGCGTGCGTGTGTGTGTGTGTGTGTGCGTGCGTGCGTGCGTGCGTGTGTGTGTGCGTGCGTGCGTGTGTGTGTGTGTGTGTGTGTGTGTGTGTGTGTGTGTGTGTGTGTGTGTGTGTGTGTGTGTGTGTGTGTGTGTGTGTGTGTGTGTGTGTGTGTGTGTGTGTGTGTGTGTGTGTGTGTGTGTGTGTGTGTGTGTGTGTGTGTGTGTGTGTGTGTGTGTGTGTGTGTGTGTGTGTGTGTGTGTGTGTGTGTGTGTGTGTGTGTGTGTGTGTGTGTGTGTGTGTGTGTGTGTGTGTGTGTGTGTGTGTGTGTGTGTGTGTGTGTGTGTTGAGAAGGCACTGTGAACTAGAATTTACATACTGACAAACGCTAACCAGTAGGCTAATGTTTCGTCTAGGGACCAGATTTTATCAAAGTGGAACCTAGGATGCAGCACTCTCAAGAAGACTGGTCCTAGCCGAAACGGCAGCGAACCCTTATGCATTAGGCTTCATCAGTCTGCTTTTATTTACGTATGCCAAGTGTTCTTTTAGAGGGTCAAGAATTTTAAAAAAATATAGGTTTTTGCGGCAATTCTTTCTGCGGCTTAAAAAGCATGACTGGAATGCAAGCACGGCAACATAGAATTCCAGGCTTTTCTGAAATCCTCTCGCCGTCACCTGTCCAACCACTTCCTGACAACTATATTGACCAAGAACCTTAGTAAATTTTGGCGAGTAATAAGCCCAGTCAATTACCTGGAGGTAACGCTTACTGATTCCACAGGTACCACAGTTCCCGTGTCAAAGTGTGCACAGTTATTAAACAACGCGTTCTTGTCTGTATTCATCCAGGGGGACGCTGCTTCATGCCTGAGCATGCGTACACTTTCTCGTGACACCATGCAAAAGATAATTCCTAGCGAGTTCTGTGTCATGTCTCTACTTAATATTCGGAAGGTATCACCTGCATTTGATCCCGTCGATTCAATAACAAGTTGCCTAAAAGTACGTCACTAAGCATTCCGGGAACCTTGCGCGCTCCTTTTTTCAGTCATTGTCATGAGGACTAATTCTTAATAATTAGCCGACAGCAAAGGTTATAGGAATTTCTAAAATCGTCTAAAGCTCAACACAACTTAACTACTGGTCGATTTTTTGAGCTAATACTCTATGTAAACTGCCGGAACATGTCCTACATTCGCGAACCACAACATATTTAGAAGAACATAACACAATCTTCAAAGATCGGCACGGATTTCGCAAGGAATATTCGTGCGATGTGCAGCCTGCTGGACTGATTAAAGACTTGCTTTTACGGATTGATGCCGGAAACCAAGTAGACGCCATCTTCTGAGATTTTTTGAAAGCTTTTCACCGCGTCCCTCAGGCCAGGATGCTGCCGAAACTAAAACATCTTTGCATTCATGCAAAAGTCATTTGAATAGACAAAACATTTCTTGGCATATCCTACCCAATTCACAAATATTAATATTTGAAACTCCGCTTCTACTCCAGTTACGTCCGGCGTTCCAGAAGGAAGCGTGCTTGGTGATTTGCTTTTCTTTTCTATGTTAATAAATTGCCTAACTCTATGGCATCCCGAGTAACACTGCTCGCCAATGATAGCACTCCTTACCGTGAAATAATACCCGGTGTTCAGACTGGCAAATTACTCAAAACTATACAAAAACTAAGTGCGTGCCATTTACACACTCCTCTTCTCGTATTCGAACCTCATATTTTCTTCATGACGTACTGTGGAGCTTACTACCTAAGGATCAATTTGCAACCGGAGCTAACATGTCAAAATCACATCAACATTACTCTTACATCTGCTTAACGCACATTCGGAATAATCCAAGGGAGTGAAAAAAGCACCTTCAAACTAAAAAAAAGCTATTGTGCGCCAATTTAATCGTAGCCAAAATTGAATATGCGTGTGATATCTGAACACGACCAGGCATACATCACACGTAACAAAGAATCCCTGCTAAGCCGTCCTGCGCATTTTACTTGTTAGACTATTCCCTGAACTCTAATTATACGCCTTTGAAAAATCGTGCCAAATTAAATCTCCTATCACTAAAACAGAAACGCGCTCGCCTATCGCTACTTCATAAACTTTGTCATCATGATCGTTTGCATGCCGATTTTTTTTCAGTCACCATCTGTCATTTTGCCAAATTCAAATGCGTAGCATGTCGCTCAGCTCACTACGCGGAATCATTCATACCCAGAACTTTAATCGATTGGAATAACCTACCATCTGACATTGCTAGCGAAGTTCATCCTGATAAATTTCAAGAAATCCTGAGTATTTACATCGGAATGGGACATATCGGTGCACTAGTAAATGTTCTTTTTTTTAGGGCGGGGTAGTTTTGTTTTCTCCTCCTTATTGCCTTTGCGATCCGTCTGATTTGGTAGTGCGTTTTTCTTAAATTCTAAACCCCAGTTCTTTGAAAATACATGATTTCTTCGAACGTTGTTCTATTTTGATTTCGCCCGAACTTTAAACTTACTCGCAATATTGGTGTTTACGTATTTTGTCATGTTTTTCTTTTTTTGAAGCATTCTCAGTTTTTGTTATTACAGTGTGTTTTCGTGTGCCACATTCTATGTAAAATCCTCTTCGAGAGTGCTTTAGGAGTATTTGAATAAATGCAATATATAAACAGTAATACTAGTGTTGGCGGACGTAAAACAACAGAAGGATCATGCCAATCATAGTGGAGTTAATGATGCAAATGTAGTTATTATCTTTTTAACAATTAGCGATGTACATTTCATTGAAAATTGAGATTTGCAGCCAGACGTTAGGCGCAGACATATACGCGTTTAGAATTTCGAAAACTCGAATATCCTTGCCGCTGTGGCTCGACTAATATGGGCCAATTCTCGCACCACTCGAAAACCGCGCGCTAGCGGAATTGCGCAAAGCGACGTAAACCAAATCGTGAAACTGCGTGAAGCACGTTGCACGTGACTATCACAGCCCCCAAAGTGATGCAGAGAGAGAGAGAAAAACTTTATTTTAACAAAAAATTTGGAGCAGGCAGGCAGGGTCCCAGCCCGACCCCTATGCACTCAAAGTGTTCATGTCCCTAAGCCCTCAACACCGGCGGCCCGGCCGGCAGTTCCTGCCCTGCACGGCGGCCCTGCACGGCCGGGTTCTCTAAGCGTAGCAGGGTCTTCCAGTCATACCAGGTCTTGAGGTTCTCTTGGTCCCGCGGGGGAGGGTCAGCTGGGCAAAGAGTGGATGTGGATCGAAGAGGGGAAAGGTTCTGGGCATAGGGTGCAGGCAGGGCAGGGTAAAGTAGGATGAAACTGGTATAGGGTAACGAATTAGAGCAGAGGGTGTGTCTGTAGTCTTCGCAACAGTGTTGCGTGTTTTTTGTCTAGGGATCGTTCGTTGGGGGGGGGGGGGGGGGGGTAGAGCTGAAGCAATGCTTTGTGGGCCTGCGTCAGCTTGCTGAATGAGTGCATCCGCTGCTTCGTGTATATCCGACCACAGGCCACCTTAATTCCGTTATAAGAACCTCGGGCTAATAGGACGGCAGCCTTGTTCCTGGCATTAAAGGAGTGTGCTTGCACTCAGATCAGCTCCACTTGGTGGAGTGGGAGTGCAACAGGCGAGCTAAGTGCCTCAAATCCAGAGACATAGACTCGGCCTCGCGCAGTTTTCTCCCGACTGCGCACCACTTCGCTTCTGTAGCGCGGATGGGGCAGAATAGGTCACGTTGGACGTGCGTCTGTTGATCGCTTTACTAGTTACCTTGATGCCCCTCATTCTTCACGTCCGCCAATACTGGTGTTACTACATCCAAGAAAGCGTTTATTTACCTAAAAACAGCAATTTCTCAAAAATTTGATCCTTTGAGGGCACTTAAAAGGACATACGTGCTTTCAATGTGAAATTATTGCTTTCTTTTTAATTTCTGTTTTATTTTTATAATCTTTCGGTACTTTTCTCTTCCTTTCCAATATCAAACCTACTTTGTAGCGTTTAGTCGCAAAGCAACACATATAAAACCAGGGGTTCAATTTCTAGCACCTCCACAAGAAATTTTATTTTTCTATGATAATACTGTGACGTCATCAGGAATTTTCCTAGAAAACTTTTGTGGTCAATAAAACTGGCTTCCGGTGCCGATGAGACATATAATGATTTCGCATTGCAGAAACCGCAGGTATATAAATAAAGCCAACAGTCATTGAAACCAGATCATTATAGCGGAACGTTTTTTTGATTTGAAGTGTTTATTAGTTGGGAAACAAAAGTGTGATTATTTAATGTCTGAAAAATACTTTATTAAAAAGTAGAAGAAAAGCAACCACATCCTGCACGCGGTGCTCTACCAACTCAGCTGCGGAGGCGGCTGTCCAATCTACTGCTTCTGAGGGTATCGATCTTTTCTGCCCTCTCTACGAATGCTTTGTAGTTGTTTTTAAATGTGAATCAACTTGGTTGAACTTTATAAGATTACAGCGCAAAACCAAAAAAAATCTTTGTCTAGTGGTATCAGTTTTCTCCCACAAAGATAAAGGCGCGATAACACTTAGGAAACGTTCCAGATCAAGTAAAGGCCCCAATCGTTTTTGTCTAATTATTTTCATTAAAATTCCCTCCTTCGAACGAAAAAGTTTTCGAACATAACTCCAGATTTCCTTGCTGCCAAATCCTAAGAGCCAAACGAGTATTTGGGGATTGAAAGACAAAATTATATTTGCATACTGCATGAAGATTCAATGTCCTTGAAATTTGATGTTTTGTTTTCCATGACACAAACTTTCAATTGTGCAAAATCGCTATATCAGCCTTTTCCAAAACTAGTTATCTATAATTTTGCTCAAAAAGATATAGATATAAGTTCAAATATAATATCCACTCATTTATGCGGAAACATTTTCCGAATACTGATTAATATTTCTCTCAAAACAATAAATGGTCATCGAACCTCGGTTACCGTTGTTCTCTGAACACAACCTTATACATGCACAAGTAGAAACATTCACGAAAAACACCGCTAATCTATAAGACCCAGAGAGCATAAGGCAATGTTCCTATTTTTGATAACTGTTTTATTCATTATAATGCGTGACTCGAGTAAATATTCAAGGACGATGATTTCGAGGCCCCTAGAAGAAAAGAATCCATATGCAGCCTTCGCTATCCCTACCTATATCGTCCGTCTGGCGCCTGCGGTTCCGGAAGGAAGATACTTTCCGAAGTCAAAGATGCGGAGAACCTGTTTCCCTCCTCCATTTCGATGTGGCCAATCTTCACCATCGTGCGTCAGGACAGCACCGGCTGGACGAGGACGAAATCCTCCTTCATGGGGGAAGCGAAAGTTACGACGGGAGCGCCACCTCGAAGGTTGCGCGAAATTCCGCGGAGCCGGCGAGGGCCTCTTCGGGATCCGGCCAGCTTCACAAGGGTTGCAGCCGCACGCTATCGTCAACTTCCCCAGCCGGCGCACGGAGATCATCGTGCCTTGCCGCTGGACTTCTAGTTCCAGGCTGCAAAGTGAGCGCCGCTAACACGCGCTCTCGGCATCTTTCCCTGACAATGCTCGAGGATCGCTTTGCCCCTAGAATGCGGACCGCACGCGAATACCCGGCCGTTAATGTTGGCGCGAACAAACGTTCGCGCCGATACATCCGAAGTCGCGCCCTTGCCCAGCCGTTAAATCGGAAGCCCTTCTTACGTAGCCTTCTATTTCCGAGGAATGCCTCGTTGATGTTTTGTAGCTAGCTGGCCCGCTCTGTGTATTATTTGCAAGTGTAATAAAAAGCATATGAGTCTCCACGCTTTGTCGTCCTCCCCTCTGTTCCTACGAGCACAAATCCATCCGCGGTTAGCGAGCGGAAACGCTGCATCCGCGGTGTGGGAGTGCGGGGGCGGAAGGCTGTCCCGCAAAGACGAGGGATCCGTTGCTCTTGCTTCGGTGGTAGAGTACCTCACGCTATATACAGGGGTCGTGGGTACGTACCCCATAGGTGGCATCAAATTCCGGTCTTCAAAAAACAGCGATGTGGCTAAGACGGCGACGCAAAGCCTTGGCTAAAGGAAGAGGCTCAAGACGAAGGCGCCACCGAATCCCATCTCTACTCTTGCTTTCTTTCCCAATCCAGCCGCCACAGGCCTGTCCTTTATGGTTAAAAATATGCTTTACAGTCATTCTTAAATTTTCATTTTCAATTATTCAAAAGCTCATACAAATAGTAACGTCTCCCTACGCTTCCTTGGTGACAGACTGTCGGCTTCTCGCATAAATTCTTGGCCCTCGCCTGCCACAGTCTTATCTTTTTTGTCGCAGCAAAGTTAACAAAAGATATTTGCCTTCAAGCAACTTTAAAAGACAACTTCACCCTGTTGAAGGCAGTCAGAGTCGATATAGCGCTTTCTGAACGGCTTGAAGACCGCCTTTAGTTAATGCACTTCGGGACGTCCACGTTTGTGTCAAATGACCAGCACTAAGCGTGTCACTCAGACGACAGCACCCTGAAAGCAGACATACAGCCAAGTGGCAGTAATTGACTTGTCTAGCTCGGGCCATTAAGCTTCCTTTATTGCATAACAAATAATGACCTGTACTGCTACCTTGCATGGATATGTCTGCAGACGTTCTCAGTCAAGTGAGGCAGAAGATTGGGCGGAATATGTTCGTCATGAACACAAAAAAGAATTAGAGTAGACACAGAAAGGGATAAGGTGGCCGGCAAAGTATATTATAGTCCACATGAAGGGCAGGGTAATAACAACGTGGCGAATTGTAAAGGAAGATCATATTAAGTAAAACAGTTGAAAGCGCCGCATAGAATTGCTCAGCTTTCTTTCCTAATATCTGCAGCGAAGAGGTTATTTTTGCAGGTGCATGCTTTTTTATATATTTATCGCGGGGATTTTTGCACCCGTACTTGGCTTGGGAACGCCGAAAAAAGGCATTCTCAGGTGGGGAGCGTACGGGCGTGCTCTCTCAACGTGATGAGCTCATCGCATGAGGCGACACCCACGCTGTCTGATGTCAGGAGACAGTGCTGCATGGCAGCTTGACAGCAAGAATTTTTCAGCGAATGAAGGGCTTTTAAAATGGCAACATTGTTATGGAAGGTATGCATGTTTTGTGCTTAATAGAGCTCTTCTTTGAAATTTGTGGCAATGCGCTTGCGAAAACGATTGAGTCGAAAAGATAGAAAAAGTAGCGGCCTGCACAATGGGCAAACCAACGGGCGGAAAGGCGTGCAGGGAATTCTGCCCGTCCTTCCTTTCTTCGCTTTTCGTTTCACTGACGAACATGTGTGATCAAGATGGCTTTTAGTTCCGATGAAATGAAGGCGGCCAAGTTAAATGTTTATTGACATGAAAGGTGGAGACATCGCCCGCCGGAAACCTGACTCTAGCAAAAATATAGAAAATATAGTACTGTAGTTTCGGGGTAGGGAGGTGATGTCTTAATAAACGGTCAGCACTTAAGACTACTTAGGTACTGGGAATGCTGCGGCGATGGCGCACTGCTCTAGTGCAATGGTCGGGGAAAATGACTGTTCGCGCCACCCGAATGGACGGTGAAAAATACAGCAATAAGCAAACCCACAGGAAGATATGGAAAGTTTAGAGGGTGGGATGTTGTGCTGCGATGATGAAGCAGTTTCGACTACGGGTGCCTTGACAGCGTGGAGCCGCCTGCAAAGGGTAGATCTAAATCGCCGACTGACTGCGTTCGCGGCCAAATGTCCCACCAGAGGGGAGGCTGGCGGCGACTCCGACAACCTAATCCTCCACCGCGACCTGGAGACACCGAAGTGGCGTGCACCTGACTGCACTAATCGCCAAGGAACAACCATGGAGCCTTTCAGCGAAGGATCCGTGAAATCGATTGCCCCAATTGAGTCATTGGATCTCTTCATGTTGAAACACAAAACTGTGGGCCCATCTGTCGCTTACCTCTACAAGGTGCACACTGCGGCCCGTCTTGTTTTGTGCTTTAATTCCATAGAAATGAATGCCACATTACGGATCACCACTGTAAACGTAAGGAGAATGTGAGCAAGACGCCGGTAGTACCAAAGTATCGGTTTACTGCTTGAAAAGGGCTTTGACATCGTTGGCGTCCAAGAAACTATAGTAGGCACTCAGGCCCAGACGGACAACGTGGTGCTACCTTTCAGATCACGGCACGACATCTGTGTGTACCGTTCTACTGAAAAATTTGGAGGGTGCCTTTTTCCAACTCCGTAATTCGGTTGGCGTTAACGTGCTGAGTGTCGTGTCTGAATGGCCGCTTTTTAGTTGGTGATTTCAACTCTGGAACGGAGGGTGGTTTGCACGCGCCGAACAACGAGCAAAGCCGCTGAGACTTCCTGGAACGTGCGTGCGTGCGCGCGCGCGCGCGCGCGTGTGTGTGTGTGTGTGTGTGTGTGTGTGTGTGTGTGTGTGTGTGTGTGTGTGTGTGTGTGTGTGTGTGTGTGTGTGTGTGTGTGTGTGTGTGTGTGTGTGTGTGTGTGTGTGTGTGTGTGTGTGTGTGTGTGTGTGTGTGTGTGTGTGTGTGTGTGTGTGTGTGTGTGTGTGTGTGTGTGTGTGTGTGTGTGTGTGTGTGTGTGTGTGTGTGTGTGTGTGTGTGTGTGTGTGTGTGTGTGTGTGTGTGTGTGTGTGTGTGTGTGTGTGTGTGTGTGTGTGTGTGTGTGTGTGTGTGTGTGTGTGTGTGTGTGTGTGTGTGTGTGTGTGTGTGTGTGTGTGTGTGTGTGTGTGTGTGTGTGTGTGTGTGTGTGTGTGTGTGTGTGTGTGTGTGTGTGTGTGTGTGTGTGTGTGTGTGTGTGTGTGTGTGTGTGTGTGTGTGTGTGTGTGTGTGACACGAGCTCGTGGCAGAATGCCATCTCGACGACTGTGCGCATTTGCTGGTGAATTGTGGAGTGACGCAATTCACACCCCACCAGAGACAGCTACGCAAGGGTAGATAGATCATATGTGTCCGCCCAGTATGTGCCTCTGTATATCAAGTACGTGGTAAAGTTTATGTCATTTAGTCACCACAGTCTCATCGAGTGTATCATGGCAGCCAGGGAAGCAAATTCGCGGTTTAATTAGTTACTCTGGAAGCTGATGACTAAAAGATGAAGTTTTTGCGGATGTTGTAGAGAAGCATATAAAGAGATTGTTAAAAGTGGAGCCTGAAACTGTACTGGCACCCTGCAAACACTTCAAAGAAAGGTGTAAAATTAATGCCTTGTAAGTGCCGGGTTCGCTACTTAGAGGTCGACTTGGCAAAGAGAAACAGTTTCATACGGAGTCACACCATTTGTTCAGCTTAGAAAGTGCACAACCTAGGAAATTAATAAGAGAAGAGATAGTGCCAACAAACCAGCTGGAGGCTTTTGATACAGCCAAGTACAAAGGGGTCATTGCGCGCGCACGTAGAAAGATATTTTTCCGAAAAGCGCCTTCTAAGCGAGCACTGGGACAAGGAAAGAGATACGCAATTAACAATGACATTAAGGAGGTAAGTAGCTGCAACAAAGTATCACGCGAATGTGTGGAGATACAACGGGCGTTCGTGGGACATTTTCGCTCCTTGCTTGGGCATGTCAGGACAGTCGAGGCAGGGAGTGAAAAAGACTGCCACTTCTGGCAAGGCGCGATAATAGTGAGAAAAAAAATGGCGCTGGTTTAGCTCTGGCTAAACCTGGAGTGACGCGATAGCTACAGCTGGCCGAGTGGAACTTGGTCACGTGACCAACCCGGTGACGAACCGCGTGATCAGCCACGGCGTCGCGCCGCCGGCAGCTGCTCCGTACCATGTGACCAACCACGTGACAGCGTGATGGGGCAGCCACGGCGTGTCTGCGCCGCCTCGCTAAAGGGTCGATATGCTACCGTAATGCATCTATCACTAAATAGCTTGCAAATTACAATCAGCATGCAATAGACGACCTGAGCACTGGCAAATCACGGCTCCTGACTGATTGAGCGCGGTTCTATAAAGCTTTTGAAACTCAAATTGCGCACGGATTACATGGGAGTTTTGACAGAGGCACATGCTTAGCAAGAGACGCCACCTTCATTCCGCAGGAAGCAAGTAGTTTTGATACCTTAGAGTGAAGACCGCTCAAATTGGTTGGTTTTGGTTTATGGGGATTTGACGCCCCAACGCGACTCAGCCTATTAGGGAAAACGTAGTGAAGTGCTCCATAAATTTCGACCGCCTGGAGTTCTTTAACGTGCACGGACATCACACAACCCTAAAACTGATTTCAATGAAGTTGTACCGGCCAATAACACTTGTGAATGGGAATTACACCGTTTCCAGAATGCTCCTAGCGAAGCGTTTACAAATAGTATTAAAGATTGTGAAGAACGGCATCAAACATGTGGCATTAAGATACGAAGCATTTTGCAAATATTCTCGCGGCTGGCAACATTTTGGGATGTTGGCATGCATTTCAGGATTTTGTTGCAATTCTGTTACTACATCACGAAACCGCTTTCGGTCGAGTTAGCTACAAAATACTTTTCTCCGTACTGGACAATACCAATGTCGGCTTACTTGCATTAGAAGCAGTTAAACTGGCCTATGCAAATTGCTCTACTCGCATCATCGTAAATAAACAGGCCACTGAAAGTTTCCAGACAAGGTCGTGTGTCAGGCAGGAATGTCCTTTCTCCTTCATTTTCGGTCGAAAACTCCATTGTTTGTTTTTAAGTAAGCACCACTCGTTTGCACAGTATGCGACTGTGCCACTGTCAAGTATTAAACATATCAGTTCCGAAACAGCGCCGCGTTTCCTCTTCAGTCTTTTGGTCCGTCTTTTTTGTGCTGGAATTTTTTTAATATGAATCTATTCCAAATATCCCAGTGTGTCGTCTTAATTCATGTCTCTGATTTAGGGGAGTTCAACGTCAAAAGCGACTCAGACTATGAGGAACACCGTTGTGAAGGGTTCCGGAAATTTTGCACCACCTGCGGTTCGTTAACTTATACTGACATCACACAGTAGGCGGAGCTTTAGAATTTCGCCTCCATTGAAATTCGACCGCGGTGGCTGGTATCACACCCGCGTCTTCCGGGTCAGCATCCGAGCGCCACAACCACTGTACCACCGTCGCTGTTATTCATATCTCTGGCGTTAAATTTGTACACGCCAGCTTCTGTGTGCAGGGCATTTTTCTGCAGAAGTAGTGCTGGTACAAGTGTTATTAACATGCAAGCTCTCAATCCTTCACCTTGCTTTTTTAAAGAACTTTATGGTGAGCAGGAGTTCAGTTTGCGCTAATAAGATTTTATATTCGTTTATGATGCGATCTGTAACCCAATAAGATCGAACCGCTGCATTTCGACACAGCCTCGCGCTGCACCCCCGCATCAGCGTCTTTAGTACGGAAGCAGGCTAATTGTTGATGAAATTACAGGCCGTAGCTAATCGGCCCGAACCATTTTACAGCGAGACCTGCATCTGAGAGCTACCCCGAAGCTAGCGACTACATCCATTCAGAATAACGTGACGTTCCCCTGCACGTGCATCGAGCAACCATAGCCGTTTTTAATGTGTGAGCATTGTGTCGTGTCGTGTATAAGAAATGTACACACTTTCTGTCCACAGAATAACTCAGGTAAGCAAGGGTAAATTATTGGCAGTGCCGCGAAAGCTGGGGAAGCTCGGTTAAGTTCGAAGGGACGCCGCGCAAGCTGCTCCAGAAGTTGCTCGGGAAGGCTACCATGGGTCGCACAATTCCTGCGGGTAGCTGTGACAGGAACAGCATCTGCCAGTGCAGGGGCGTATCGCTAAACCACTGCGCCAAAGCGCGGTAGTGGTATGAGGTCTCGTCGCCATTTGTGAATGTTAACAGAGAATGAATAATTCTTCATATATGGGTACGTGCATATTCAAATGTGTTTATGCTTTGTTCCGAATGGTGTGCAGATTGGTGGCCATTGCGAACTAAATTACGCAAACATACAGAGTACCACAGACATTAAAATTACAGCATTGCGCTTGCCTGTCTAAGAGCGCAAATGCGAAAGCCTTTCTCTGGCCTCATTCTCCCTTCACTTTTCATTTCACGCGACGGCGTATACAGCTCGTTCGGTCGGAAAGCCGTCGGCGACGTAGTAGTCGTAGTAGCTGGAATCGCGAGTTGTAAATATTCCTTTCCTTACGGCGCGGCTCGGGCGTACACCGACATACGAGAGACAGCTGTCATTTCCTTTCCTTAAAACCAACTTTATTTCTTTTTGCCTTCCTTACGGCGCGGTCGGGTGTCGACCGTGATATGTGAGACAGGCGTCATTTCCTTTCTATAAATTGTCCAACGGGCAAGGTGCCGCGCCGAGCGGCCGATGGCGTTCCGTGGACCCCTCGGCAACGCTGCAGGACATTGTCGCGTTACAATCTTAAAGACAAAGCTTAAGCGTCCTCCAATTTTTATTTTAATGTCTGCATTTAATGTTTTTAATTGCTTTATTGTTTTTATCTTTATTTATTTTTAATCTTTCATTTCTGTTTCTTTATTTTCATATACGCTGCTTAAAAACTGTTCCTTAATAAACTTTTTCATTTCTGTTTTATTTAAAAATAACATGATTTACAGTTAGTGCGGAAAAATTCCGTCCACAACTTCCATCTGCAACCTCCGTCTACAGCTTCAGCCTACAATTTTCGTCCACGCCACTCATGAGCCAAGAAAGGCTTTCGCCTTAAAACCATAAACGTACAAACGGATAGAGCGTGGATAATGCATTTGCATTCATACCACGTAAGGAGGCTTTGTGGCCCCGATGGTTTTTGCGTGCAGCGCATGCTCACTCTGGACCAATTGAAGACGCAGGCCTCTTTACCCTCGATGTTTGTGAAGATCATCCTCCTCCGTGCAGCCCGTGCGGATAATTTTGTGATACCACCGCCGTCAGCGGGTGGAACGCGCTGTAGACACCGCGTAATGCTCCGAAATGCCTTTGGTATACGCGGCGTACTTTCCTCTTGAGCCGGCGTAGCGCTCATGTGGCTCGGAGGTTGACCCGAAACACGCAGGTTCGATCCCGACCGCGGCGGTCGCATTTCGTTGGGGACGAAATTCTAGAGGCCCGTATACTGTGCGATGTCACTGCACGTTGAAGAACCCGCAGGTGGTCGAATTTTCCTGAGCGCTTCACTATGGCGTGCCTCATAGCCTTAGCCGCTTTTGGACGTTGAACCCTCATAAACTAAAAACGTCTTTCCTGAGGCTGTAAGTCACTCTATGGAAAGACCAAGTATCAGCATTAGAGTGTATGTGCACGTGGACCTCACCATGCAGGAAGGAATTGCAGAAGGGATGAAAAGGGCATCTATTAAAAAAAATACTGACAAAGCTTATGCTTCGATGTGCCGCGAACTACGCTGGGGTCGGTGCCGAAGCTCCAACGTAGAAGGGGAAAGGACGTTCCCAGACCTTCTTGATGGACGAACAAGGAAGTTCTGTACTTGCATTATTTACAACGGGCTACGTAGAAGAGCGCCGAGAAGCGCCTTCATATCAATAAGAAGGACGTGAATTGCCCACACATCACAAACGTGCACGCGTTCATACGAGCGCCTTATATACTGGCGGAGAATACTCATAGGTCCCTGGGAGTCCCTAGGTAGCAGCCCCGGCATGAGTAGAGCACCTGTTGGAAAGTTGCTTCGAGTGACCCGAAGGCCAGTTCTTGTCGATGCGAGTTTGAGGTGGCACCTTTGGAGATCCGTGATGCGACGTCAAAGGCCATTCGCTCCGCATGTGAACTGCTCGACAGGTGAATGCTGGCTCATACTCTCCTGCAGGCCCGATCAAGACAGCTTGCCTTCGATGAGTTTCGCGAACGACACAGAGTAATTTAAGCGGAAATAATTGTTTTGAAGAACGAAATCTTGAAAGCACCACGAAAGCTATGAACGGGCTTAGCCAAAACGGCTATTGAAAAAACGTGCTTGAAACTTATACATTGATTTGTTATTGATTTCGTATTATTTTGTACCTACACACCAAAACAAGAATGAGTGCTCTCTAATTATGCTAGGAGTAAAATTATGAACATTTTTGGAAATAAGTCGAAAGTACAAGTTTTTCTCCTTTCTAAATTTCTGACAGATTAAAACATAAAGAACACTGTTGGGCATATTCAGCTAAAAAAAAGAACCGCATGCCGAATTTACTGCACGACGAGAAATTAAGTTACCCGACGATGGAACGAATCACTGACCCGGCGACGAAACAGTTTCCTCTAAGACCCTTTTTCCTTGAATTTCCGCCCATAGAAACTGACTACCAATTTTTCACCCATTAGAATGCTAGTTGACACCCGGTGACACTGGACATCGAACTGAGCACATTCCGAGACCAAGGAGGTGGTTGCACTACAAACTAACCACTGAAAAAAGGTTTCAGAATGCTCAAAAATATCCACCATTTTTGCTACGTAGCTGTACTCTTCCATCAATGAAATTAGTAGGCTGAGTGCAACCTAATCATAGGGTGGTTTTTAACTGGCTTCTACAAGTTTTGACAAACGAAATGACGACAGAAAAGGAAGGCTTCTGACTGTTCACCGATACATCATTTTAAACACTATAGATATTGATGCGCAGCAGCTTCAAATGTGCAGTATATATGTTTTCGACGACTGCCCATTTGTTAAGAATAAAGTATACTTTGGACGAAAAGATTTCATATTTATGAGAGTACAATTTTATTTCTATGCCAACACGCTGAAAAGTAAAATGTGTTTTTTTTTATAAAGAATGAAGTGTAATTTGGACGAAACGGTTTCATATTTAAGAGAGTACATTTTTATTTCGTTGTCAACATGCTTCGACAGCAATTGTTTTTATTTCACGTACTAACGCGATAGCGTTAAAGGCCCCGTTCTCAAGAAAATCTGGTGTCGGCGTTGTTGGCGTCGTCATTGTGAGCTAAACCTCACGAGCATAGCTCTGGCAGGTGGCAGGTGGGGGTGTAGGGTGGCATACCAGGCGCTGCCTAGTTAACCTTCCAGCCTTTCCGTTTGTCTTTCTCTCTCTCTGACCTTGCGGCGTCAAGACATCCTGCTCATCGGGTAGTAGCAAACTACCCACTGTGGCAGGCTGCAGTTAAATTAATGATTTGTTGCTCGGGATGTGCAACCAGGGCCGCACATTGCTCCCCGCTGGAAGCGTCTGCGATGAAGGGCCGTGGCGCATCGCTTAACCGCTGCACCACTGCGCGAGGAAGGATTCTGAGGACTCCCAGGGATATATGAATGTAAACTAGAGATTCACCATCTGCATTTATGAAAATTAACCCATTACGCTAACGTGTTATACTGTCGCATAAATTAAGGAGCCTAAATTAAATTTTAAAGGAAAAAGGTGTGAAGAAGACGACGCAAATTAACCGAAGGATAAAGAAGAGGAAGAAGAAGCATTCGTTGTGGTGGAGAGAGAAGATTGGTGGAGAAGAGAAGAACACGACGACAAGGCTTACGTGGACTAACACCGAGGCTATAAAAGGGCGAGTGAGAGCGAGGCACAGGGGGGAACAGCAGAGAAGCGGAGGCTCCGGCTGGTCAGCGACACTTTGGCTGGAAGAGAGCGACGCCGGCTACTGCTCCGGTGAGCTCGCGTTCTACGACATCGCATCGTGGACTTCCTGCCGTGCCTGAGCCTGTTCCGGGGACGCAACAGAGGACGCTACGACCTGCTACGGCCAGGGGTGTCGCCAGCGCTGTTGCCACCCATCCGGGTGGTGCCCCCAACGCCAACAACACCGGCATCACCTCCACGGACGCTTGGATCTGGAGCTTGTACGACGCAGCCAGCGACGCCAGCCCAAGCGCGTCGAAAGCCTCCAGCGACGCCATCCCAAGCACAGCGAACGCCGCCTCGACGCCGCCTACTGGATCTATACAACGCCGCAGCCGCACCGAACCAACCGTGAGCACGAACGCCGACCGCTGATAGTAGAACACTAGTAGTAGACGCTTGTAGCAGTGCGCCCGGGTCGTGTGTATTTATAGTCTTTGTGTTTTGTGTTAGTTTTGATAGTTTTGTGTTCTAGTGTGTGTGCCACGTAGGGTGCATTAAATGTGCGTTTGTGTGGGTACACCCGTCGCCTAGTCCATTCTTTCGGTCCGAGTGTTCACCGGAGAGATCCGTGACACATACCCTCAAGGCGGAGCTTAAGGGTCCCCTCCAGTTTTTCAAACATGCTCGAAACATTCTAAGTGACATTTTTTTTTATTTTTAGGAAAATATTTTAAAGACCAACCAAGAAATTTGACGTGCCTATTTTCACATATATTTAGCGCATTCATGAACAAAAAACATGTTTAAAAAACAATATAACTATTCCACGGTATGATCAAAACCTATTAATTTTTGTTGGAGAAATACACTGGCGCTTCTGCAGTTTTCTTGCAAACTTTTTGTAGAGTCCTATCTCGCTACAGCTAGATGGCTTAAACTTGTTACTCGATATAACAAAAAACATACATTCTTTTTGCGGGCTTCCATAGAGGGCCTTGTATCCGATATAACGTTGTTTACATCGTAAATTGTTTCTACAACGGGATAAAAAGAACATTAAATGAACCTCCCTAGCCATTTCGCACTGAACAATTTCGTACTGAGAGCGCATTTTTCTCACTTTCGAAACTCAACGCTGTGCACGGCCAATCGCAACTGTTTGGCAGTCACTTAGATGTGTGTGCCGGCATGAAGGATCGACTCGTTTCACAAGAGCAAGTGGTGGAAAAATAAAACGCTGCGCAATTTCACTGAGTAGGAAGCGACCGTCATCATAGGCGTCAGGCTGGCGTGCGCATTCTCCTGAATACATTCTAGTCGTTCAAAGAAGTGTTATAGCCCACGTGCTTGTAAGTTGTGCTCCGAAGTGAATGAAAACAAGACTCGCAACAAATCCGCTGCAGCGCGCACTCTAACAGCGATCCGTATAGGCAACTTCATCTAACGAAGGGAGCTCAATATTCTAAAGTGTCTCCTGTTACTGTACATTATACATGCATGACCCTGCTTGCTTGCACAACGCTCTTCAGCCGAGTGTTATTATAATCTGCGGGTTCATCGAATCTTTCAAGAGTATAAATCTTTCTTAGCCAGTAAGTCGCTCGCAAGCAAGAAACTAGACTTGAACAATACTGAAAATGAAGATTTCAGTAAGACTGAAAAAAACACCGCTTCTACCAGTCTTACCTAGATTTCAATGGCCTTTATCAAAAACGGCTACCTTGCATTTTGTCTGCCCCTTTACTTTTCCAAAGCATTTCAACCCTGAAAATCCAAGCACCAGGCCAGAAGTCTGCACTCTTTAGAAAAGCGGTGGGTTGTCGACGGCGCTGGGGAGCGCCACGGGCACTTTCCGAATGCGAAATGAATGCTACCCACAAGGCTAGCGGTTAGGCAAAAAATGGACACAAGTGTGGGCTTGACAGCACAAAGTAGGTTTAAGTTCTTGGACAACAGTGCGATTCATTGACCGTGTAAAACAAAGGTTTGGTACAAAAACCTTTTCCAAGCGTTTTGCCCCAGAAGAGCAAGTACCACCCCGGGATAACTCTCGTACCATTAGGAAGCCGGTGGGTACCCGACGGCACTAGGCACTGAACCCAGTGCCTCCCAAATGCCAGGCGGATGCCGTCCAACAAGGACACCGCTTAGGCCTTAGGGTACCCACGTGACGAGAAATCTTGACGAAATTTTAAGTTCAAAGAGTGTTACTAGATGTAGACGACGAGTTGCGGTTATCGACTGAACAGCGCGGATGCCAATCGCCGCCACGACAGACTTTTTGCCCACTTCCCATCTTATTCCCTGCCAGTGGCGATATTCACCGCATAAATTTTGAAAACACCTAAAATATTTGTAAGTATTCCCTGCAGTTTAGTCTCAATGCCAGGGTTTACCGCTGTAGAGAATTCCAGAGTTGTTAAAGATTGGAATGAGACTAGACTCTGATTTAAATCCTGACTTGGCGGCTCGCGTTCGTGCTCCAGGTATCGGATTTCTGGGCGTAGGAGGCCAGGCTGACTATGCAACAAAAATGAGCGTGATGGCAAGGTTGGCATAATCGGCTAATGAAAATGCATATCTGGCTGGGCATTGGGCTCTCGGAGCGTGTGTTGAAGGCTGCAGCAACGTACAGTCACGGACAAAAGCTGGCGAGATAAAAAATCACAGAATAAAACATTTTGCATCGCCTCGGCAGCCAATGAATTGATACTATTTAGCAGGTGAAGCACATATGTCTGCTTACATTTCAATGCCTTTCATTTACCTTCTGTCTCTAACCGCGACGCGAAAAAGTTTTTCCGCTAATCTGCATCCCGCAAACTTTTGTCCATGACTGCACGCAAATCGGCGGCGCAGTAGACGATAGCTATGTCTGTATCGGTGTACATACATAGTAGCACGTAATCCCGCTGACGCGCAGCAGTTGCATCCAAGGTGGCGTACCGCTACAACGAAACAGCGGGTATAACGAATAAATTGCAGGGCCCCCTCGACTCTCCTTCTAACGAGGTTTAGTCGCGTCAGCTGTGAAACACGCCAACACGCATCCAACACCTCAACAATATAGTCACTTATTCACCGCGTATAAATGAGAGTTTCCGCATCTTGTGTCCTTCCGCGGCACAAACATCCCTGTATTCGCGTGAGCCGCCTATGAACTAACCCTCGCATCGCCTATTATGTCCGGTGCTGAACTCTTCGGCTTCAGCTAGTGGAAATCGGCCTTTAAGTCAGCATCCTGTTGGCTTGTGTGTCTAAAGTACCCTCCCTTCTCTTTACCCACCTCATGCTGCCCTGCTGCCTATTGCAATCTCCTGGAGGTGCCCTGCTGCGATTTTATTTTTTTGGCACAGCGACATAGGCACACTAGGAAGCAAACCAAAATAATTCGCATCAGTCGTATGTATGAAATGTTAGCCTGCTGCGTTTTACTGTATCAACCGGACTAGAACATGTTATAGAGCAAATAAGCGTTTTCAGCATACGCAGTATAAAATATGTACTATAAATAGACACTACAGGTCTATCTGATATTGCGAGCTCTTGAAGTGACGTTAAATCTGCTTACAGGAAGATTTCACGGTTATGCTAGAGGGAAACTCAATCGCTCAGCCTGACTTGTTATTACCATTGGCTCTGAGATTAACCTTCATTAAAGCCTCTCTCCTCTTCCTCCCTCCTCAACGCAATATCACTGTCAAAGTCGTGATCTGTTTTTGCTCAACACCTGTTAACCAAAGGAGATTTAAGTCGCATGAGAAAGATATATCGATATGAGCGCTGTTATTTTCTTAAGGTTCGCCTGAGAATTCATTTAGCCATTGTGCGGGCTTTAGAGCGTGGTAAATCTAACGCAGTCACTTCTCCAGTTTACGGGAGGGCGCACGGTTTTAATGTCTTTTTTTAAAGCTACGCCTGGTTAGTAACGGCTTTCTTGAGACTCCTAGATAAGTATGGACCTTTAGCAGCTGAAAGCCGCAGCCGCTCACTGACCATTTTATATCATTTTCAAATATAGCCGTCGCATTTTCGCCGAGGCGCTGCTCTGTGAAGATGTAGCATGTTTCGCAGCAACACAGTATTTTATTTTCTTTATTTTAACACCGTAAGCACGAAGCCGTTTAGGAGAGAAATAGTTTTAAAAAAACTAATAAAAACATAAAGTTAAGGACGAGTGCGGTCTCCTTGGTAATTAGTGTTTATATAAACAAAAGGTAAATATAGCTTTTTCCTAATAAAAAACATGGCAATGAAAAAAAAAACTAACGTTACAACTCTAAGACACGATGTCAGCTTAAGTACTAAGAAATTTAACCTTAAATATTGTCCGCAAACTTTTGCCTGACATGATAATACCCCAACCTAAACCGCCACGGTTTGGATAATAATCAAAAAGAAGGCAGCACAGGAAATCCGCTATTAAATCTCATGGGTGGAAACAGTTTTTGGAGGTGTTTATTAAATAAACGACGGCAAGTAATGCTCTACGAAACCCTAAAGAATAAAAATTAAGCAGGCTTCTCCAGAAGGTTGGACCCTAAAGTGCAATTGCCGCTTTGGGAATGAAGGCCATTCAGTTTGAGCCTAAGAGGACTAATTAGAATACAAGAGTTGTACTTCATAAGTCCCGATAAGGATGCCTCTTTCAAAATGGGAAATATTCAAGCGTTATATTATGTTCTTGCCCCGCAGTAACCATGTAAGATATGAGCATGCGTCAACGTCGAGAGAATGATGGCTAGGAACCGCTTCGAGCATACCGAAAGTTCAGTTCGGTTTCAATTCAGTTCTTTATTTACCAGAGAACCTGATGTGTCCAACGATAAAAGTTTCAGGCAGCAACTTGACTGCGCCCTGGAGGCGTTTACAAGGCAGCAGCAGACGTTGGTTGCATAGTGCGGTAGCAAAATAATTACTACGCTGTGTAGAAAAAGGTACCAGGAAATGGAGACATGCTCCAAGATTTATCGTGACGATCGATAGATTTCATTTTACAATTATGAAACGCGGAATCGCAAATACTTTAGTATTTAAAAATCTTGTTTGAGTTTATCTAGTACAACCGGTTGATAGTGTTTCAATGTGTGCAGTTTGTACTAAGTACGGAAGTATGGGACAAACCAGGGTTCAGAAATGCGAGTTGAAGAACGTGCAGCTTTAGGTTGCAGCATTGCCATGAAACGAAGGAAACTTTGGCAGTCATGCTGAGAAAAATAGAAATATGCAACCAGCAATTGTCATAGTCATGGTCAAAGCTAATGATATTGTCTTGTATTAGACTGACGATCAATATTGGCTATGCAGCGAAAGTACGGTTTTGAAGAACTATTTTATGAATATTCGCTCTTGCGGTGCTTGCCAACACTAATCTGCAATAGCTTATGTGCGGGGAAAATAATTTTTGTATAATTGAAGTTTATCCTTTTTGGGCAGGATACTACGATATCGAGACACAGCTGCAGTCACTGAATAAATCGTTTATGCAACAGTTGACTTGAGTCTTCCAAGTCAAATGGCAAGAAATATATGCACCAAGAATTTTGTGGGTTTACTACAGAATAGTGAAATTATCACGAATAATTAGGCACTCTTTCAGAATCATTTTCTTATTTCGGGCTCGAAGTATAATAGCTTTCGTTTTCTGGGTGTTTATTTTCATGCGTATTGACTGCAATAAGAAAGACAATATTTTAACTACATCACAACAGTGTAAAACAAGGTCATTGGGATTTTTGCCAGAAGTAAGCACACTACTACCATCAGCATATATTATGAACTTAACAATGCTCAATATGAATTATGTCGTTTATGTACAAATCAAACAAAAGTGATCCTAATAGACTTCTTGAACTGAGTGTCCACAACACGGAATATGTGAATGACTGCCTACTATTTAAGAATGGGTTCAGAAGATGTATCAAGCGATTGTGAAAAGAATCCTATTTACTTAGGAATATTTCGGAAAGCAAGTGTAGGGAACCGAGAAACGTTTTCGATATTGCTATTGCGACCAGTTTGAAAATACAAATTCAACTGCTGCACAAAGCTTGTGGCAGTTCACTGGCTAAGTGAAGCGTGCATGCTTCACAATCGCTATAAACGAGCTTCTGCCGCTTCATTTGGGACTCAACATTTCTCGTGACACTCGATAGCCTGCTGAAATGCTCCGTACCTCCCTCGATGTAAGGAGGAATAATAGGCCTGAAGGCGGCGGCTGATTAGTTCCTCGCGAAAGGTATCTTGCTTAACTAAAGTAATATTTTTCATTTTCGTAAGTAAATACAAACATCAGGAAGGTTCCCAAGACTCTTTTAAATGTGAGATTTAGCGTGATCAGCTTTTTTTTCGCACCACGTTAAAAATGTGGAATGCAAGAAAAAGAGCGAAGCACCCAAAGCTGATGGCTCCAAGCATCTGGTAAAAGTGGTCGTACGATCCTCTTGCATCCCGGAAAAGCCCTGAAATGCGTGAAAAGAGATGAGAGAGAGTCGAGATAAGCTATGAGTGGTTCAGCAGTGAGGCAGTGGCTCTTGATTACTCGTATATTTTTATGTGAAACATGGCACATCCATCGCTATTCACGCACTGATCACAAGTTACCATTGATGATATTATATTACTATCTATGAATTTTAGTTTCGAAAATCCTCGCCAGAACTCAACAAAACGATATAAGAAAACGGGCAATAACGATGTCCAGCACTTTTTACCCGCAAGAAATATATTGACATTACCTCAAGTGGTGAGTCCACGGCCATTCGGAATTAAGATGCCTTAAAAAGTATACAACAAAATGTTAAAATTAAGGTGACCGCATTTATCAATGCGCCATCATTTCCTTTAACGTGAAAAGTATTCCCATCCCAAGAAAACTTCGAATAACTACTGGCTTTACAGCCAGCATCATCATCTCACAAAAACAAAATACGCAGCGGGTTTTCACGGTGTCATTTGCAGCGAAACAAGCCATAAAGCATGTTGAGGAAACCTTGCCCACCGCATGGGCTTAGGGGTTAGAGCACTAGGCAACTGAGCCGGAGTTCTCGGGTTCTGAACCCAACCGCGACGGTCGCGTTGCTATGGAGGCGAAACACAAAAGGCTCCCTTGTGCTGTGCGATGTCAGCGCACGTTAAAGATACCCACGTCGTCGAAATTATTCCGAAGGCCTCCACTAGAACACCTCTTTCTTCCTTTTTTCCCTGATTCCCTCCTTTATCCTTTCCCTTATGGCGCGGTTCTGGTGTCCAGTGAGATGCGAGACCGATACAGCGCCATTTCCTTCTCTCAAAAACCAATTTCGAATTTCAACCTTAGTCTTTGCCGCTGTTACGCGGCTGTGTCTAAAATCCTCTTTATAGCGTAGACCTAACTCAAGCATTTAATGCCACACTATTCTACGGTAGGGGACAAACACTTACGTTCATGTCTTGGCAGGGATGCCACAGTGATTAGAAATGGAGTGTTTTGCGATTGGTACGTTTGGTACCTAATAACAAGGTAGCGTTGTCTGCCTGCTTGACTTCCCTTACCGCTACCCTTCTTATTAATATATGTATGCGACGAAATGCTAGCGCAATAAGTAGGGACGCCTTCCTTATTAAGACGTCAGTACCATCCGAGCTCTCACTATGTGCGGCCGTAAGCAGGCGCGACTATTTATCACGCCAGTCAGGCCCATTTGTCCCATACACTGAGCGCAGATATGTGGCAGCGACCTTGTCAAACCACATCCGTTCCTGCCAGTGGTGCCCATAATTGCATCGTTCTAATGACACACCTGGGCATTCCTATTGAGTGTTCGGGATAACGCTTTCTTTCGATGATATAAAAGAGCAGCACCCTTTAACGTCAAGATGTTATTAGAGCTAAGTCCCAGGTAATAAATTTCATACTATATTCCGTCACTCGGGTCGTTTTAAACGGTGAATATGAGAACATGAATGCTGCAGAAGACTAATAAAGGTAAAAACATCTAGTTACGTATCCGTTAACCCAATTCGGTCTAGACCACACTAGGCTTAGAAAGCTGTTATTATTACATCTTTCTTCGAGAAAAAAGGCAGAGAAATCCTTCGCTGAAACCTCGGCGCTTTGCATGCATCTCGCCACGCGATAGTTTATTGGTCTGCATAAATTATTTATGCTATATATCGTTTGTATCTAAAAAAAACATTTTTTATGCACGTTATTGGCTTTTTGTGCTTGGTGAAAGCGTTGTCAGACTAAAATTTAATGTTGAAAAAGGCTGCAATTTCACTTTGCCGGATGGGGAGGCGAATTGAAGGCATCTAACTTAATTCTTGCGCGTAAAAATGATTTCTCGCGGACAGATGCCCAAAGCTATGTAGAAGCGTCCGTATCAAGCGCACAAGTAAAGAAGCAATTAACAGGCGGCAAATCGCGTGCTCGGCAAATCATTGCAGTCGCAGTTTTTTGCGCAAAAATATTTTGTCTATATTCGGCAATTTAATTAGTTCCTCAGCTTTCACAGCCTGCGATAAGCATAACGTTCACTGCTGGATATTTACAGCATCGAGATAAATAAATGGGGCTTCGATCAATTAAAAACTCTTCCCTAATATTGATGAATTTGTTTATAACACAGTCGTGGCAGCATAAAATATCCAATAAACCGGGTTTTCAGTCTGTTAACGAATCTAGGACCTTTAATAAGTGGTGCAACACATTCATGATGACAGTGTGATAAACCTGCACGCCATTGACTTGGCGAATGAGCAGATACCGCAAGATCTTCATCGAGCATAATGCGCTCTCGCGGAATACGGTAGACAAAAAGAATTGCTTCCAAAATCCTTAAGTTCAACTCTTGCACCCTAATACTGTAGACGCTTTGCCATTCGGCGCACTTTTGCTCCCAAGAATGCCCAGTTAAAAGGTTCGCTGAACCTTCTAGGAGGTTTAAAGAAAAGAATGACCTGGAATATATTTCTTCAAGAAGCGCGAAGTAACAATAAGCCAATAAGCCACCAGCAAAATATTGCAGTTGATGCTTCGCAACTGGCAAAAATTCTCTTTTAACACAGGGTTCATGTTAGAATAAGGTTGGCAGGCTTCTGTGAAAACGCATGAGTTCGTTTAGAAACCTCCAAAGCGCCCCTACGCTCACCTACTATCCGTGGACTCAGAGCAGATACTGGTATCATGACGACGCCAACCAGGCCGCAGCATGCCGCCGTACGGTGGACGCCCAGATAGGTGGCGACCAGCACGTACTTCATGCACAGGATGTAGCCCTGTGATGCCCCCACAACCACAGACAGCGCTGCCACGACAGGGTACCTGGAGACGTAAGGTATCGCTACCAGGCCCGCGCACTGCACTAAAAAACACAGCGCGTACTGTGGATGCCGACAGAGGGGTAGCAGGTCGGCCATCAAAGGCAACGCGATGCGTCCTAGCAGCTGACCCGCTGAGAAGAATGTCAGCAACTGCTTCGAAGTGCTGAGCACCATTCCTTTATCGACGCCGTAATCCACGACTGTCTTTGTGAATTCTGTGCATATGAAATCGCCGGCTACGATTGTTATCAAGAGGATGTAGAAAGCAGGCGCGCTGAATAATGCCAAGGCTTGTCTAAAGGTGGCGCCCTGTCGAGTGTTTGACTTTTCTGCTTCCTCAGAGATTGAGCCCTCCTCTGGCTTCCAACTGAAAAAGAGAAGAAAGATCTGCTTAAAACAAGGAAACTGGTTTCAATGAATGCTGTAGTATAGTGGTGAGCCTTTACTACAACCATCTCTATAATTTCAGTGCACTCTAGGCAAGATACTCTTAACTCTGCGCAATTTCGGAATGCTTAATCGACACTTTCAGGCTGCACACCCAGTGGTAGTATATAGTCATTAAGAAAAAGGCTTTAGCTCATGATCTTCAGTTTCTGCAGAATTCTTTTCGACCAACCCTGTCTCGCCGCACTTCATTGCTGAAGGCTTACATTTAGGCAACGTACTTCATGTTAAGGTAATTACAGGGTAGAAGGACGACATCATTCCTGGGAACACAGAATGATCGAATGGCGGCAAGAAGCCTCAGACGTGTTACCCTTTCCGTAAGAGGACATACCGTAGTGTGAAAAAGTGCGTTCATGAATGGATCGAAACATTAATGGTGCGTCACCTTGTTGAAATGCTTGTACATGTTTCAGCGTTAAATATTCCCGACGAACTCAGCCTCGAAGATGAAATGCACTACTTGCCAGTGCTCTGGCCCTTCTGACAGCAAATGGAGCGAGAGACGCCAATCACGCTATTCAGCAGTGCAAATGAAACAGCTGAACGTGACGGTACGTAACGCCCCAAAAGCGGCGGTCGAAGCCAAACGCGCGGTCCATTGAAGGAATCCCCAGATGATGGCTTGTGTTCGTCAAAACTGGAAAGGAGCCAGGAGTGCCATGAATGTTGCCCAGCTCGATGAGTGCAAACGGACAAAGGCGCGGTACGTTCAGGAGCCAAAAATCCATGTGCGGAAAGACCCATCTGTGATGCCTTTTAGTAACCGAAGCACTTTTCCTGGAACGCACTTGCTACCTGCACCACGACCGTGTGATCTTGAATCTACAGTCTACAGGCCGTGCCTACACCTAGGCATGATGTTGTGATAGTCTAGCAATCTTTTAGAGTTTGCTTGATAGTAAGTCATTTTTAATTTTAGGGTTTAATTCCTTGACACAGCAACGAATTTCATAGCGTTTCAAAAGAAGTTTTCTTTGCAAGTAGCTGTTTGAAGGGAAAGCTAAATTACACAATACAAAAGAACACAACGCGAAGAGTTGTCATCTTGACTTTTACATTACGCATTAAATAGCTAATTGTAGCTAAGGTAGAACGAAAAACAGCGTCTAGTGACTAAGCATCCTCAAGGAAAAAGTCGCCATACTACAAGTTTTCCATTTTTGCTTTTGCTTGATTTACGTCCGCACGTCAAATCGCCCACTGTTCTTGCCCATGCGGAATCTGTCCTCTTGATTCGAGGCCCTGAATTGGGCCTTGCGTGTATGCAAGCCTCCAGATTGCGAAGATGCAGTCTGGCGCCATAGAGGCACACGCTGACTATGGGAAATTTTGAATTTCTTCTAGGCAGCCCTGTATTTGCAGTACTTTTACTATGCATAGTCTGCGACAGCCTGCCGTCCGAACCCCTGCTAAACCACTTTGAAGGCTTACTAAGAAGCTACTTGCATATGAATAGAATATATTTGTGCGTGTGTGCGCTTAAATCGACAACTCGATGAAAAGCATAACTTGAGAAGGACTGGGCAATTGCAGAGGTCGTTTTTTTCAGAACAAACTTTCGAGGGGAAATTTAGCTAAACGGTGAGCGTTGTTGTCACCACGAGGCGAACAATTTATGTATTGTAAAAGCCTTGCTATGTGGTTATTAGAAAAAGGCAGCCTCGGATTGTCTTGCTGCGCATTCTAGCATACTACAGCTTCTTGGTAATTAGCGCCAGAAAATACAAGCTTCCAGAGGAATCTACATAGTTATATCAACCCTGTCAGATGTGAGGTAAGCGGCATAAAATACGGCGGAAGACCGAGCTTGAAATAGTGCCGACAAGAAATCGCAGGCTGCCTCGTCGTGAATTTCAGTGTAGGAAAGGTCTAGGTAATTTTACGACATCGAAGATATGATGGAAGCGGTACTCGAGTCTTGAGCAGCGTCTGTATTCAGCTTTTTTGTTGTTATTAGCTTTCCGTAGCGAGCGACTGCGCGCTCGGCTACCTTCGTCAGTCTTTGTGTATGGCGTGTCACGTGGCCAGTGCTTTCCACGTGCCGAAGGAAAGAAGGTGGTGCGAGCACATATTACACAACTTTTTACTGTGCGAACATTCCTCAGAGTTTTAGATCTATTTCATAATTGGCTATCCCCATATTTACGACAACCCGACTCTGTTCTCCGGTATTATTTGGCTTAGCTATAAGCTCCCTCCGATTGTGTTCACAAATTCTCTGCTACCAAAAATATAATTCTGAATCAGTTCTGTAGTAAAGGTTCACAGCCTGAGGATCGATGCTGGTATTCACTTTGGCAATACTCTCCCATATATGCAGAACATTCGTCTGAAAATGTTTTTAATGTGCTTATAGAATTGTATCTGAACGAATTTCTAACACATACTGCAATTTTCACAGATGCCTCTCAGAAAACGCAGTAGGCAGCTACTGGCACTTATTATGGGGCTCTTGATTACAGTATTTCCTTTCGAGCCCCTCATTATACGCCTATATTCGCTGCTGAATTCCTAGCCATTCAGTTGGTCTTCCGTTGGGTTCCTTTCAACGTTAGCGAAGTCATTGCGCTCGCTGACAGCCTTTCTGTTCTGACTGCACTCGAAGGCTCGAGGAACTTTCTTCTGGATCGTTCCCTTATAATTTTCATTCCGCCGCATATTAAAGAAATGCGTTTTCACTGAATACCAGGACATTGCGGCATTGATGCTGATGTGATGACTGACTTTTAGCTAAGTCTGCGCTTTGCAGACCTTTGGTACCATTTACTCCAAACACTGTGCATTTGACAGCAGCCCGGTTCCCACGGTTGCTGCAACTGCATTAATTGAGTCATGAGCCTTTCCTTGCTGCAGCGGATTTTCAACATTTGGCATTCACTTGTAGTTTGCGCTTAAGTAGGTCACGGCAATGCGAAGGGTCTATGACCCTCTTAGGTGCAGATTTCTACGACTAAATATATATTTGTTCCGACCGGGACTGTCTCTATCTCAAACTGTAGTGAGGCCTGTGGTGAAATCGAAACAATAGATCACTTCTTCCTCTCCTGTCGGCGATTTGCTTTTCTGCAAAAAGATCTGCAGACTCCTCTTGCTCGATTAAGGTTTCCTTTCTCTATTCCGGTTCTTCTCTAATTTGGGGGAATCACCCGGGCTTATGTCCTAACACCAGTGTGAGATTATCTACATAATTTCATCACTGCAGCAGAGAGAATCCTTTGTTACTTATAATTCACAATTTGTTGAGCACAAAATTAAGCCTCGACTACCTTAAATGAGTCATTGTTCCACAACTGTTTGACTATGCAAGGCACCCTGGCCAATCCCACCTGTGGGCATGTACCACTCCAACAGAGGACAGCAACAACAACTTGGACATTATACGGCTCGGCTGCTGGGTCAGAGAACTCGCAATGAAATTTCGGCCGTGGCAGCCTTATCTCGAAGAAACTGAAGTGCGGAACACAGCCCTGTTCTGTGCGCTGTAAGTGAACATGGGAAGGAATTAAGAGTACGACAACTGTCGAGGTACACAAAAGATTAAAGCAAGGCTGTCCTATATCACCGCTGCTGTTCATGCTTTTTATGATAAGTGTGGAAAGAGGGCTACAAGGATGTAATCTAGGTTATAATCTGTCATACAGATTAAGAGGAAAGGTTGTTGAGCAATGACTACCGAGCTTAAAGTATGCGGACGATATTGTACTGTTAACAGATAGCCAGGAAGGCTTGCAAACTCTGGTTAATTGCTGTGGAGACGAAGGAGACAGTCCAGATTTCAGTTTTAGCGCAACTGAGTCAGGTGTGATGGTTTTCAATGATACAATTGATCAGGAGCTTACAAAACAAGGCCATGAAATACCCCGAGTGGCTGAATACAAAAACCTCGGGGTATGGGTAAACGAAGGGCAGATGTACACGGAGAAAGCACGAACAGTCTCTCATAGCAAAAGGGCGAAGAGATGCCGGAATATTGAAACATAGGACATTGTGGGTGGGCGACGACAGGTATGAAGTACTGAGAGGTATTTGGAAAGGAATAATGGTGCCGGGGCTCACTTTCGGGAATGCGGTTCTGTGCTTAAGGGCAGGAGTTCAGTCGAGATTAGAAGTAAATCAGAGAGCTTTTGGAAGATTAGCACTAGGCGCTCACGGAAAAACCAGAAACGAGGCCGTACAGGGAAATATGGGCTGGTCATCGTTCGAACCACGGGAAGCTCAGAGTAAAATACTATACGAAGAACGCCGAAAAGAACTAGGAAGCTAACCAGTAAGTATGCCAGACACGAGGACAGAGAAAGAAAGAGCAATGAACGGCAGGTTAAAAACGCGGAAGGTAAAAATTGGATAGATTCAATAGAAAAGAAGCATAGTGTCGAACTATATCGATACTGGAAAAGGCAGATCAGAAAGGAAGCGTTTCATGATAATTCAAGAGGCAGTGTCCTGCTCTTTGAAGCTAGGTGAGAACGTTTTAGAACGCGCAGCTACGAAAAGAAATTTAACGAAGATGACGACACATCTGCTGTGTGTGGCAAATCTGTAGAAACAATAGAACGCCTCATACTAAAATGTAACGTTATCCATTCCGATGCCTTTGCAGACGCAGTCACTCTTCCTGAGGCCCTGTGGCTTAGAGATAACAATAGCCACGTTAATAAAACCTCGGTGGAAATTTGCAAAAAGCGATTGGAAGATTGGTGGCTCAAAAGCAGAGAGGTGACATAACTTTAAACGTGTAGGAAAATTTTGTATAAAAAAATGGCGAATTTTGATAACTTACAAGACAGTTAAACAAAAACAAAGAAAAAAGCTGAACATGGTGGCAACTGCCATCACTCCGTTTCAAGGGGACGCTCCTACCTTCCTAATATCCATCCTAAGACGTGCGACAGTTCTGCGCCACTTCCTTGCCTAAAATAACCGCAGTTTTTCTTTGCGAGTGAGTGCAGGATGAAAAATTATAAAATTGAAACAAATTCGAATGACTGTCAAATAAATACGGTACAAGAGAAGCTGCAGCGAGGAGCGAGTGGTCCAAGGAAGCTAGGAACGAAGCTGGTATGTTTGCGCCGCCGCTCGTGCGAATCCCACCGGGGCTATACTGCAATTATTAATGTGATAGCTTTAATCTTCACAATTAGCGAAAACTTAAGGGTTTTAGTACTGGTGCTGATGCAAGGAAATGCAAATAGTTCGACCGGGTCGTAGCGTCACAACCACATGACCTCTAGCCAGTACTGCAAACACTCCACAATTATCACACAGCACAACATTCTTGACGTATCCAGAAAATTTCCGTTCGGCTACCGGGTCGTGATGTCATTCCGTCATTACTGAGCATTGCCTCTGAGGAAGGAAAACCAATGGTGCTCAACAGTGAAATGGTCGAGTCGGAACTTGAACCGCTGCCCCTGGGGTCATAAGCCGGGGTCGCTACTCCTCGACTGCTGAGGAACGTTCGTTCTGCTTGGTTAATGGGAGGCTTTGTGCGTGTTGAGTCGTTTAAAGAATTAAATAAATTAAAATAGAACTAAATTTTCAAATGAAAAGGGGAAAATAAAATAGACAGCAGTGCCCGTCTCTGCGAAGTGATAAGCTAAGAGGACCCCAGGCCGCTGAAGGAACCGTTAAGGTCTGCTTACTACCACTCAAACTGAGTTCTGAGCGTTTCCGGTAAGTTTGGTTCGTCCTTTCCTTCCCTGATTCCAGTGCCTCTCCTGGTCAGACTTCAAGTTCTCCTTTGTTCAGCATGCAATGAAATTCGCCAGATAGTACCGAGAATTTGAACTTAACGCACTCAGAGCTTAAAAGTAAACACTGCTGTAAAGCGAAATATGAGGCGGAGCAGCTGCGAACTCTCACAAGAGGAGTATGAGGAAGTTATGAGTGCAGGCAAAGGCTCAGTATGTCACTCTTTTGGTGGATACCGGAACCACTTAATAATAATATTAATTGGTTTTTGGGGAAAGGAAATGGCGCAGTATCTGTCTCATATATCGTTGGACACCTGAACTGCGCCGTAAGGAAAGGGACAAAGGAGGGAGTGAAAGAACCACTACTTTAGAGTATTCTGGCTGAAGAGGTGACAAAAAATGGAGAAAAAAGTAGACTGAGTAAAATTTCGGACCGAGTACGGATAAGGAAGGAGTAACTACAATCCACTTTTTAAACCTTGTCTTCTCGAATTGCTATGTCCTCGGGCTTCGAGCTGTGGAGGAACCTTTCAAATAAAGTATTTATGTACAGGCAAATAAAGTATTGCACATGAATTGCTAATGGGTAACGCAGAAATGCAATGCCTATACCTGTACCCGGAATTTGTTTTCATTCCAGAGTAACCCTACAAATTGTAAACACCCAGGTAGAGCTGGACGCGCACTGACAAGAGAAGGCTGATCAGGAGAGGGTAGTCATGCTCAGAGCAAGATAGGGAACACTTGAGGCTACAAGAGAAGACTTTAAGCGGCAGATTACTTATAATGAATAGTGATTATCACGATAGTGGCAACGACAATGGAGCCATTCTTTTACCTTTGTTTTACTGCACCGTTGCATGTAGAAAGGTCCGGTCCGTCGTGGACACATTTGAATCGTCTGACGGGAACGCCGAAGGCGGAGGGATTTTTGGCCAGCATGACGACTGGAACCGAGTGCATAAGTACACCACCGAAGACAAGCATCGCTCCGTCAAGAGCGTACGTGTCGACAAGGCGGGATAGCACATACTGGCTCACAACAGCGCTCACTCCCCAAGCACCAAACATCAGCGAGGTTGCTGTGGAACGGTACTTGTCGAAGAAATGGAGAACGTATATGGCGCCCGACGTTAGAAACAGGCCGTGCCCGAAACCTGCAAAAAATTAAAGTATGCATATATTACTTGTTGTTCGCAATACTACGCGGCCTACAACGTACAGCAAAACAGCACTAAACACCCCTCACAGTGTAATATCCTTGCTTAAAAATTCCTTTTTATTTTCACCGCCCACGCTTCAGTAGTACAAAAATTATTGCTACAGATTGCTCGGAGAGAAAGAATTACCAAAATTGGAATAGATTGCGCCCAGCTCCTGCACAAAAGTTTGAAATGAAGGTCTCCATGTGTACACAATTTTCCCTAGGAGACATGGAATATATTTCTGCATCCATATTCACCATTAAACTGTCTTATAAGTTCATCTTCCAGCAAATTAGTTTCTCAAGATGTGTGTGCCTGCAACAATAATAGAAAATTATTCTTCTGTAGCTTTAACATTCTACAAGTTCAAAATCCTGGTCGCACTGGATTAAGAGAGCCTATTCTCTGAAAAAATAGAATAACATTGACTCACCATGAATAACACCGAACGTTACAGTCATCCATGCAACCGTCGGTGCGAAGGCAGAGGTTATTAGCGCCAAAGTGTTAATGATGCAGCTCAGCTGAACGATGTGATACGTGTTCATGTAACGTTGAAGTGCGAAGACAATTAGTCCTGCAATATGTATAGAACAGAAAATTACTCCTTTCTCGGTTCAAATTTGTCGTGAGCGGGTGCTTATAAAGGCCACCTAATAATTTATTCACTCACGGGGTGCCATGGGACATAAAAGCATTTGTCAAGGCATTGGAAAACCACAAAAATTTGCGAAACCAATTTCAAAGCACATTATCCCTAGACATGAATCATATTCAAGCTACAGGCCTATTACTGCGTTCCACCTGAACATTATGTTTAGAAGGAATAGGAATGTTTCTTCTTTGCCCGTCAGGCACTGCTGGTGATTGTAGTTTTCTTTTCAGTTCGTAAACCTGAGGTGCATTTCCACAATTTTCACCTGCTTTTGCCATTCTAGTGCTGGTTATCGCAGCTGAGAGTCACGGAAGAATCGCCACGCCAGATGCATCATATCCGTTGTCACCATTTCACCAGTGGAAATAGAATACAGAAAATTAGTCTTATGTTTTCTTTAAAAATTGTGCGCCCCCATCTGAACGCTACCCTCAAATTTCAATGCATAATAGAATTCTTACACACTTCTTTTTATTAAAACGGGAAAGCTCAATGAAGCTATACACCACTGCTAACATACAAAGAGCACATGTTAGCGCACAAAGCGCGCTGCTTTCAAATGCGCTTTATTCGTGTTTCTCATGCACTTCTATCTATGCTTGGCGACATTGTGGAATCTCCAAGCAGATTTTAAACTTTGAACGCTTCGCTGTGTTTAGCAGACCACTGTCCAAGAGCGAAGTCATTTCAGTGAGAGCCTTACGACAGTTTGCTTTCAACTGTAACCTTATTACCATGCAAATTATGAAGTGTTCTGAAGTAAGCGGGTTTTGTTTCTCATTGTGATGTTTACCTGTGATGTTCTTTTGCAATGCATGGTGCGGACGTACTCAAAAACGTGTTTTATTACGGGCCTTTGATTGAGGCTAACATTCATATTCCAGGCCGCCCATTTGTGAAACGAATGCCTGTCCGCAACAGGGAATAGCGTAGTGTTGCTCAGAGCATGCTGCCGGAAGTAAAAGCGACATACACCTGCAGCTGCTACATGTATTCGGCGCTCACATGCAGAGAGTTATATATTTTCAACTAGAGAGGTTACCGACCAGTCAGTGCTGCACTAGATCTAGAATTTTTTCCATGGCTCAATGCGCAGTAAACAGCTGTTCGAATAGGTCGCCTCCACTTCTGTAGAGGTACAGTTGTGACCAATATCAGAGGCAACGAACTTTTAGCACAAAACTGCCTATTTTCTCATTATTTCTACACTTAGTTGGAAATGACGTTTGGGCAGTATACGCCTAGAACAAAACCAGTTGAAAAAATAAAAAACACAACTTGTCAGATATAAATACTGGAGTAATGAATGAATGCCGGCAACTCCGTTGCCTCTGATATTTTTCATGATTGTATTTTACACGAGAGAGATCAAATTGTTCTTTACTGCAACTAATTTTTTGGAAAGGTGATATTTTCTACGTATTAGTCTCCAAAAAGAACGCTTTTATTCTCTGTGCCCAAGCAGATAAAATTTTTGATGATAAGTTACGATTTGGTACAAACCTACAGCATTTCCTCTGCCCTCATAGTCACTAGTTCCAATCTGTATTCGTGTTTCGAAATGCTGGGCACTCCTTTAATATTTAGTAATGAAAATGCTCTGCCCGGTTCAATTAACCTTAGCTAAAAGAAGCGAAGCCGTGTGTGCTAGCAGAAACTTGAATATACGCACTATAGCTAAAACACATTTTAGGGAAAACCCGGACCTGCCGTGACGACAGCGCTAAGCGGCAGTCGTCAGCTGTGGCCGTGGAGGTTTATATAAACTTCAAAACTAAAGACAGTGTTAATTCTGCTCTGTAAGGCGCACGGTGACACAGGTGCCACAGCAGTTCGAAACAATACGTAGAGTGCACTTCACCATTTAGGGGTACCAAGGAAACATTTAAGAAACTCGGGACGTATTGCTGAACCTTAGCGACAAGGAAGGTAACTTCACTGGCAGTTCCGTCCAACGGGGTATCGGTTCCTAAGAGAAGTAGACAAACATTATTGCCTCTATTTCACAAAATACAGAATTACGTAAACCACCAGCACTGCACTTAGCCTACTTGTAAAAAAACACACACTCGCCAAAGATGTAGAACAAAAACCTCTACGCGAACAGCGCGGCGGCCAACACTCAGGAACAAAGACATCGGAGTCAAGAAATGAAGTTAAGGCTGCTCAACGTCAAGCGTACAGGAGGGAGAGCAACATAGTGTACGCACAACTTTTCTTCGTTCCAACTATAATCGGAAAAACTCTCGCTCCTTAAAAAGGGGCTCAGTTTCAACGCCGGCCACGTTCCCTTTGCGAAAAAGATCACTTGTACAGCCCAGCTTGCAGTAGGGAAGATTGACGCCAGCCTACGCGACCAAGCTCGTTCTCGTGCCATTGGAGCACTTTCAAAGCTGAGAAAAGTAAAAGACAGCGCACTCTGATGCCCTGAGTAGGAAGCCCCAGAAAGATTACAAAGGAACAAGCCAATCGTGATCCTCCCAGTCGAAGAGGGAAATGCTACTGTGGTGTTAGATCGGGCTGAATATATAGAAAAGATGTCAATGCTTCTCCAATATTAAGAAACCTACGCAAGGATAGGCCGAACCCGGACATAAAAATAGAGGCTGAAGTTAAGAAGCTGATCGCAGATGTCTTCAAATACATACCCCTCCGATGATCAATACATCTACAACAGGTTTGTATGTCACAATGGAGCCACTCCTGCTATCTATGGCGTACAAAAAGCGCACTAGGAGGGCACACCACTTAGTCCAATTGTGTAACAAGCTCTCCGGCTACCTTCACCGGGTGCTTGCATCTTTAGCGGGGAAAAACGCTGCGCACGTCCGGGACGCGGCCGACTTTATCGGGAAGCTAAAGGATATCCTCATTGACGACAGCCAAGTCACGGTTTCGTTCGATGTGAGGTCATTGTTCACATCAGTGCCTCTGGACTTTGCGGTAGACTGTTGCTAGAAAGCTCTAAACGAAAACGCGACTTGGCCTGAACGAACCCTGATTGAAGCCGACGACCTGTGCCAGCTCCTGAAATTCTGCCTCTTCAGTAAGTAATCCACGTTCAACAAGACTTTTTAAAGACACAACTTCGGAACTGCCTCCGTTTCTGTTGTATGTGCGAATATTCCTTTAAAACACATAGGTTTCACAGCGGCTTTACTCATTCAAACTCCCCACCGCAGTTCTTGGTCCGTTATATCGATGACTGCTTCTGCAT